>NW_026262674.1:4599444-5199444 GCF_021869535.1 Mytilus californianus
CAACCCGCTCTTGACCTGGGACAGTTGTGTTACAGCACAACATAAGAACAAACTGTAAAAGCAGTTGCAATCGACCTAACTCAAAAGATCGCTTCAAGACACAAAACAACTAATATAAAACAATAGACAAAAGCATCGAAATAAGAGTAATCGAGGTTACTGAAAGGTAGTTCAACTGAGACAATTTCAACTAATAAATAAATCTTGTTCTCCAAAACTGAAGTATCACTCATTACACTTCCAACGGATTTAGTGTTAAAACATTCTGAGAAACGCATACACGACCTTGTGCAATGCCAAAATATAAGTAAACTGTATCGACAGGATGTAGAATCAAATATAGTTATATATTTAGTTATGTTTTAATTTAAAAAAAACAATGTGAATGCCAATAAAAACAATTTAAATTGATAACGTTTTAAGATAACATTATTTAAAGGACCAATTAATTTACGTGGATCGTATATATATATCTAAATGTGCGGGCTTTATAAACCATATTGCTGTATTAGATTAGGTATGATATACCGTTTATAATAAGAACTCTACAGATACAGCCGACCTTCCCAACCAAATCAGTGCATTTTTGAAAGATTTTGGAAAGGTTACAAAACATTTGTGGTAATGAAATTCCTGACTTAAAACTTTATCGGACAGTAAGACATAAATTACGTTCATTGAAACCTAAAACAGGACTACAGTAACGAGCATGGTTAACACATTGTGAAATATTTACAGGTAGAAGGGGGCTAAAGGAAAATCAAACGGAAAATTAACATTCGGGTACGAAAAATCGTCTCTTTTGTCGTTAAGTTTAGTCTAAGATTTCCCGTGAAGTATTAAAGTCTAGATAAGGACAGGTATTGCTGTCTGTATTTTATTTACTGTGCTCTTTTTCTTCTTAATTCATGTCGGACATCTCGGATATCCTCTACGTGTAATTGCTGTTTTTTTCGTTCGGTTGTTTTCTCACGACGTCGATCTCCCATATCCTTGTATTCTTATGATATACCCAGATACCGTAAAAAAATACCCCTCTCCTCCCCAAACTCATAAAGCAATGAAAACTTATATATATATAGCAAATTTGTAACTTGGATATCACATAATCCTAATAAAATTACTTGTTCAAGTGATCATGATTTAATCATTTATTTTTCTATATCGATAACGACCTGTCTTAACTCCAAAATCTAAGACTTGAACCAACAGATACATATTTTAACAAGCCATGCAGTAGCCAAAAAGGGGGTTCAGGGATTCGTACAAACCCCTCTTTGAAAACAAATAAGCTCATTTAAAGTCGACGTTCTGATTGAACTTTGACTATTAAAGTTGAGATTTTGTTTGAACTGTTGACTATCAAATTAAAGAGTCGATGTAACCCCATAGAAATTCCTGGCTACGGACCTGAAATTAAATGTACGGATTTAATTCCATTATTATTGATAATTACCTTTACACACATGTAATGAGAAAAGAAATAAATATAGAAGGAAGGAAAGAGAGGGAAAACAATAGAAAATTTTATTCTAACATCAATAGATCAATAGTTGCAATTTATATAAATGACTGAAATCTTCATTTTATACGACTGCAAAAATGTAATCTATCATAATTATGAATATCATGGTTTTTTCATCCTATGTAAAATTACTCCGATAGTGATCGAACCCGATTTGCGTATAGAAATATGGTCACCATGAATTGTCTCGTCAGGCCATAACATCTTTGTAGAGGTCGCTGGGATGACTTTTGCTTGGTGACCGTTTTATGAATGTGTATATAAAAGAGAAGTCAAGATGTGGTGTGATTGACAATGAGACAACTCTTCAAAAGAGACCCAATGACACAGAAATTCACAACTATAGGCCACTGTGCGGACTTCAACAATGAGCATAGTCGGCCATAAATAGCCCCGGAATCACATATGTAAAACAATTCTAACGAGAATGTAGCCGGTTACTGTACCGTGTTAAGCTTTAACCTACCTTCGATTGCAACTTTAGTCATCCCGTTAAAGCTAGTATACGCACTATTTTCTTTCAATAGCCCCTTTAGCAATTAAACAATGGAGACAAACAGTTTATTCAACATCAAGTTTCTATTCTTGATCTTTACATACATACTCAATATAAAAAAAATATTAAAAAAAAAGAAATAGATTGCTAATCGTATTTTTTTTGGATTCACGGGTGATCGTGCGAAAACTGAAAGATTTGCAATCGATTTCAAGAAGAATTTTTGGGATACAGACGACAAAGTGAGACAGTGGTACAACCTAGAAAATAAAAAGACACCAGGTATGTAGAATATACCTTTACCAAAAAATTTCTTTTTTTGAATCTTCATGTGTTAATTTATAACAATTTACATAGAAATTTAAACAGGTTTTCTAGATGTTGAAGATAAATGTTTACGTCCTATGGACAAAATATAGTACAATCGTTGAATGAAATTGTTTCAGAAAATGACAAAAAAGAGCAACATGAACATGGGTTCAACGAAAATACTGAGGAAATTAAAGCAGATCTTCAGAAGAGTGGTAGGTGTGAATCAAATGATATGAGAGTGAAAGAAAATTAGTCAGAAACCCAACGGCACAAAACAAAAAATCATCGCAAGCGAGGTAGACATGTATCTCAACAAACAACACAGGGATCAGTGTCCCAATGTACAAACGCACAAATTTAATTCACTACTAGTGAAAATAAAGTTGTGAATATGATTATTGTATCTGTCACTCAGCTTTTTTCGCAGATGATAGATCAATTTTGTTATAGATGTCCTAAATTTACCATTTTCTCACCAATTTTTGAAGCGATATTCATGTGTAACAGTACTCCTACCCGAGGAAACGACCCGAGATGCATTGATTTTTTTTTTGGGGGGGAGGGAGGGGGTTATTGAAATGATGTGAATTGTTTACTTCAAAAACTTATTGTGTACAAAAAAAAGCCAGCTTAGAAACTATAACCCTCTACAAAATCGTGCTATATAAGTGTGAACTTTTCTACAAATCTCAAGAGTTTCAAAGAATTAATTGGGAAACTTGTATTTGGTTAACATTAAAACCAACGATATTTATCGTATGTAATATTGATTATAACATAATTTGTACCAAAATAATTTTGTTGATATTGCAGGGGCTACATTCATATCATATCATATATAATATAATAAATTACTTAGTCTAGTATAACTCAGTGTGAATCTCCGTTCATTTATTTTACAATATCTCTGATCAATGCTGAATCAGAAGGTTTTAAGTGACCTTGTTATTATCTTTAATTGGATCTTGCAGAGTTGCTCTTGACCTCATTAAGCTGTGGTCATTCATTGAAATTTCGTAACACCCATCCCAATGTTCTCAACTGTAATAAATCATAGGTTAAGGTTAATGTAACCTATGTATAAACAACATTCCGCGCTTAAACTGATTTGACAGGAAGACGTTCAGTTAAAAATTTAATATAGACATTGATCTTCATTTGGTAGTTTCCTTTAATTCATAAAATTGGCAAAGTTAGATGTGTACTCGTCGTTGGAGACTTACCACCTATCCTAAAGCTCTAAATAGGTAAGAATTCCACAAACCACCTTTATCAAACACCTTTTTTCAAGGAAATGGAGTTTCTTTAATTTCTTAGACGTTAGATTTATAAAACACTATCAGATTTTTTGAAGACGTGATATGGCACTCACACAAAAAGAATCAGAACGAGACAACTGTGGGAGATAGAGGGCATCAGGCTCCTAAAAAACTATAAACACAATGTGTTCCCTATTATGTTTCAGGGTCCCTGTATTTTTCTGACTTCAAAATATAATTAAACTGTTCATAGGTACAAAAAATGAACAGAAAAGGTTTATGATATATCAGTTTAAAAAATCACAGTGTTGCCATGTGTTTACGCAGTTTGAAAAGCGCGCTTTATTTATAAACCGGAAGTATACATATACTATAACCAGTATTGAGCTCTTTTAAAATACAAGGTAAGAAAATTAAAGAACTCTCTCAAAAACTGCAAAGGAACTTAAAATTTTTAATCAATATTCGACAGTCAAACTTAGGAATTGAAATCTGAACATTCGAAAATGATATTGTATGTATCGAATACAGTAAATTGTAAGCCTTTCACGGATACTGTGGTTCCACTGTAGTGACATGCGCAAACAGATTTATGGATATCAACAACGATAAAATTATACTGAGGAAGGATAAAATCTAGGACGCCTTACTTTCCATTAACTCACTGAGAAAGACTTTGTCGGACGGGACAGTTGCATCGAAGAAAATAAATTCTTTGATTTTTCACAGTCCCAAATCAGCAAGAATATGTGATTAATAAAAACAACTCCTTATCAGATATCCTATAAATAGTACGGGAAAATCCAAGTCAGTAAACTTATAAATATATTATGAACTTTAATTTTCCTCTCTATTGGCACGAGAACATACAATAGATTAAAAAAAATCACACCAGTGCTGCTCTATCACAAAATAAAGTTTTTACAGCGTAAAACACTAATTCAGTTGGAACAAGTGGCGTATCCAAGGGGTAAGGGGAGGGGTGAACCCCCTTTTTTGACGGTCAATACCTCTGAATGGGTACATAAGGTTGGACACCCCTTTTGAAAATGGTTAGATCCCCCCTCGGCCCTTGGGACAAATTATATCAAAATTACAGAAAAATCTAGCCCAGCTATATCTAAATATATGGACAATTCTATATTAAAAAAAGGGGGTGTCTTTTATGCTAAGTTGTATTAGGTATTTTCAAACTTTTGTTAACTGTTATTTTGAATAAATATGTGCTGTAAACTGTTATTGACTAATTAGCTGTCATCTTGATTTTTTCAATTGACATTCTTGTAAACTGTTATCTTTAAAAACAAATACCCCTGTTCACTGTCTTTTCAGTCATTTTGGATTCATTGTTTTCTGTTTTCTTGTTTAAAGATCGATTAAATTGCTGCTTGTGGTTATCAGTATTTTAAATTTACTGTTACATGTTAATTATGAGAAAAATCTAAAAGTGATAGACAGCTTCAGACATTCTAAACGTTTACATGTAATTTCATTCCACTACGTAATGTTTCATGCATAAGAAATGAATTAAGTGTAGAAAATGACAACTGTTTGTTTGTGGAAGTTTTGTTTACTTACTTAGCTATATGTTATGTTCTGTTTTTGGGGGTATTTTTTTGCTTTAGAATAAGAAATACTATTTTGTTTAGACTTTAGTAACATGATTTTTTTCTCCCCTGTAATTTCCAAGAAAAAGCTATTTTTAGATTTTATTTTTCAAAACACTTTTTTCCAGGACACAAAGATTCAAAACATCAATTAACAATTTTAGTAAGAATTTCAGGTTAAGGAATTTTTGTCAATTCTCGATCTCCGTGTTTTTTTCCCTTCGATACATAGTGAAATGTTTTGCCCCATATCACCCCCTTTTCTTTTCATACAAGACGATTATTCATAAAAGGAGTCTCAATTTCTTTTGAGACCCAAATAATGTCAATGCTAAATATAAGGCAAAATACCGAGTTAGCCTTTTCCCGCCCTTTTTCAATAAAATATTTCGAAAAAGAGTTCAATAACCTATGAACTTTTTTTATCTCCTTTTGTTTCAGAACTAATGCTCTTCTGATGTTTTTAATAACATCAATTTTAATATCCAGTTTAAAAAAAAAATTAATTGACGTCATCTTTAAGCAAGAATAATTTAGGTATAGCACGACCATACAAATCCTTGCATTTAGGTGAAAATCATTAAACAATTACAATACGTTGTATTGAGGTTTCTTTCGTCACATCTGGCACCCTAACCCAGTCTTACATTTCGTCAGCGTTAGCTAATACTCCGTCGATCTATCGTCGAGCAGTGGTTCAGGATCACAGGCTTAACAATCTAGCGAGGTAGCAGGGTAGCGAATTCTGCCGAGGTTTCCCGCTTGTTTGAGGTTTAAATTGTTGCACCTTCTATGCAGGATCGAAAGTCATATTGTTTGCAATTACAATTAATTTTGATCATTGCCAATAACATTTTAATACGACGGCAAAATTTTTGTTTGTGTCGCATAATACTATGATGTCGTCGTCGTCGGCTTAGGCGTCTTCCGAAGACACATTTGGTTTCCGGACAATAACTTAAGTTTAAGTGAATGGATCTCTATGAAGTTTTACCAGAAGGTTCAATACCACAAAAGCAAGGTTAGGATTTTGGGGTTATGGTACCAACAGACTCAGTTTATAAATAAGGGGCCAAAAACAAGCATTTTTCTAGTTTCCGGACAATAACTTGTGTTTAAGTGTATGGATCCCTCTGAAATGGTACCACAAGGTTCCATATCACAAAGGGAAGGCTGGGATTGAGTTTGGAGGTAATTGCCCCAAACGTTCAGGAAAAAGGGGCAAAAAACAAGCACTTTTTTAGTTTCCAGACAATAACTTGTGTTTAAGTGTATGGATCTATCTAAAATTGTACTGCAAGGTACCATACCACAAAGGGATGGCTGGGATTGAGTTTGAGGTTAATTACTCCAAGGGTGTTAAAAAAAATTGCGGAGGAGAGAAGTTTTTTCAAATTTTTTTTTTTTACCTTATTAATAATATTTTCCATTTTTACATTGATTATTTCTGATTTATATATAAAAGAAAAAAATACTGATATGGCAGGGAATACACACCAAACCGGACGTGTAAATTATTATATATAACAGATTAACTTAGTATTGTGCAACAGCACAGTATTGCGCAATTGCAAGAAATCTTCAACTACAAAGAAGATCACTTCTAACCTCTCATCAAATCTGTCAGAATCTGTCAGGAGAACTGTTCTAGGACAGTATGTAGATCTGTCATCCTGACACGTTTTAGACAGTTCTAGCTAGAACCGTTCTAACCTAGAACTGATTTAGACAGTTCTACCGAGAACTGATCCTGACAGTTCTACCCTAGAACAGTTTCAGACAGTTTGTGTGGCTTTATCAACGATAATAATAACACTGAATGGTGACCAGTGAGATGCTCTAACTGCAGTGACGTCATTAATTATAAAAAAGAAGATGTGGTATGATTGCCAATGAGACAACTCTCCACAAGAGACCAAATGACACAGAAATTAACAACTATAGGTCACCGTACGGCCTTCAACAATGAACAAAGCCCATACCACATAGTCAGCGATAAAAGGCCCCGAAATAACAATGTAAAACAATTCAAACGAGAAAACTAACGGCCTAATTTATGTACAAAAAATGAGCGAAAAACAAATATGTAACACATAAACAAACGACAACTACTGAATTACAGGCTCCTGACTTGGGACAGGCACATACATACAGAATGTGGCGGGGTTAAACATGTTAGCGGGATCCTAACCCTCCCCTAACCTGGGACAGTGGTGTAACAGTACAACATAAGAACGAACTATAAAAATCAGTTGAAAGAGGCTTAACTCATCAGATAGATAAAAATATAAATACTACAAATACATTAAGAACTGTTCTACAATCCTGACAGGTTTGGTCTGTTCTACGGCTAGAACTGATTTGGTCAGTTCTGCTGACAATTCTACGACAGTTTTAAACAGTTCTACCCTAGAACTGATCCTGACAGTTCTACCTAGAACTGATTCTGACAGTTCTACTTAGAACTGTTCTAGGACAGTTTAGAACAGTTCTATGACAGATTATTCTGACAGTTCTAATGAGAGGTTAGAAGTGATCTCCACTGTACATATTATTGCACAATTGCAAGAAATCTCCAATTGCACAGTATTAAATCTTCAATTTCACAGTATTGTGAAACAGCACAGTATTGCACAATATCAAGAAATCTTCAATTGTACATGCGCAATAGCACAGTATTGCATAATATCGCAGTATTGCGCAATAGCCAGAAATCTTCAATTGAAAATTAATACATATATTCTAACCCATTTCAAATTTTTATGATCTTTCACTGGCCACATAATTTATTTTGTGTCAGAAACCTATATTATGTCAAAAATGTGATCAAATCCAGACTTGAATATTGTGTCCAAACTTGCACCAAGTGTTCTTAGAGCGGTCGTATCAGGCTGCGCTCGGCAAAGCATTTCATTGTTATTTTATTATTTTAATAAATATTTGAATGATTGAAAATTGTGACTTCAGTTTACAACACTATAACATTTATCATTGCAATTTTCATTGATGCAAATGCATTTCCGGAATTTCCGATACTATGCAATAAATAGAATAATGTCCTTATGTTTTATTTAAACCGGACTTGAACCAAATGCCTTTGATTTGTGTTAACAAAAAAACAGTGACATGCATCCCTACTGTCTCTGTCGAAAAAACAAACCTGAACCAATTGTGTACGTGTGATAAATGTTTTGATAATTTGCAAACACAGATTTTAGTTCTACGGTCTACATCTCGAGTCTTTTAAAGCATAAGTGGGATAGAAATTTTATTTTTTTGGGGGAAAGGGGCTAGAAAATTTATGATTTCACCTGATAAAACCATTTCGTACCTCATGGAAGATATTTATGTCCGTCATCTCCAATCGTATGAAAGATTAATTATATACGTATGCAATGGAAGATTATTTTCAGAAAATTATCAATAAGTTCCCTGTTATTTCGAGTTCTTTGATTGGTTACATCCAGAGTTGCAAGTTTTTATGCAAACATGCGTTCCTTCCTGAGTGAATGTCAAAGTATTGGTGCGGCTTGTGTAGATTTTGAATCGCCTGTGACGAAAGTCGTAGTATCCGAGGCATAGGTACATGTATTACAAGAATAGATTAACAAAGGCCAGATGGGAAAGGCGCAAAATTGTGGCAGGGATAAACATGTTTTGTGTGATCTCAACCCGCCCCCTATACCTCTAACCAATGTAGAATAAACAAACACACAGCGAAACGCACAGTAAAACTCAGTTCAAAAGAAGTCCGATTCCGATGTTAAAATATGTAACAAAAGAATATAAGCAAGATGACAAATGAACAGCGTTATAGGTTGATTGTGAACTGTACAGACAAGTTTTATAGATTTTTTAAAGACATTGTATTTATAATAAATGATATTTTGGATTTTTTTTCTTTTCTTTGGTCAGTAAATTGTTTGAAGAATTTTATGGTTCATTTCTTATTTTTTTAAGCCAAACGTCAACTATATTTCATGTAAAGTGTACCACCTCAAAACAACCTATCCAAATTATACTCATTTTAAAGATTTATTTTGCTTGATTTTAATAAGTAATAATAATGAACGTCTAGATATTCATATTTAAAGATAAATAGTGTCTTTATAGTCGTTAAAGATAAACTATATAAGAATTAACAAATAAAAATGACATAAAATTTTAAAGAACCGATTTCTTTGCAGGTAGAACAAGCTTTATGAGCAATGGACTACTTAGAGAAGTTAAGACTGGCAACTGAGGATAATAATGATATAGAGGTCCAGAAAATAAGAGTGGAAAAAATTAAAGAAATCACAGTTACAGGGTTTTATAAAAATTGCCCTCTTGATCATTATGAAAAAGACAGTTCATCACAAGCATTGCTACCAACCGATCTGGACCCAGCCATAGCTAACTGTTTTGCTATCAAAGCTACTGGTAATGGAATTGTCTATACCCTTATGTTTCTAAAATGAACATGTTGCTGATAGAATATGCCTTCTATTAGCATTAGAGTTATACCAGAAGATAAAACTATATGCCAACCTTACACCGCTTGAAGAAGTAGCAAGGCATCCTGAAACAGTCAATAGGAATCTTGACCATCTGTTTACCGGTTTACCACAAGATAAATTATTGAAAATCTATGACGTGGCTAAAACCATGGAAGATACCATAATGTACGAAGCACTACCAACATGCCATACTGGAAATTTGGCAGGGAAGATAAACATAATGGCCCAGCAAATGTTTTTAACGTCTCAATTCATTCTGTTTTCACAGATGCCTGTAGAAGTACTCGACCACTTCTGCATAGGAAAATAGATCCAATCAACATGACCAACCAAACCTGCATCAGCGAAACTGACTATGTAGAAGTAGATACTCTTGGAACAAGAGATGGAGATTTAGTTGCATGGTGGTAGATAGTTGTTTGTTTACAGTTTAGTGTTTTTATTTATTCATTTTGGTGTATACATCCTATCAAGACATTGTAGGATGTTTAATTGTAATATTCCTGAGTGACAGGTCGAAAGAGTGGAAGCTTAAATTACATACAAACTTTATTGCAAATAGGAACTACTACACACAATTATTGAATTTTGATATTAGTATATATAAATATATGTGACTGAATTCAGTCATAGACTTAAATTTAAAATTTGTTTTGTATATTGTATAGATATTTCTACTGTACAAACCCATGTACCTTTTGAATTATGGTACCGGTGACTGAATTCAGTCAAGATTTTCATTATTAACATTAATATGTGTATTTAAAACCAATTTGGAATAAATTATCTATACTAAAATCTATTTTTGAAAAAAGAATATGATTCTTGATGTTTGTAAATTGACTGAATTCAGTCAACAGTTTTCCAATGTACTACTTTCAAAACTGTACCCCTTAGAGCATTTAATTGTTGTGTGGGGTATTACACACACCCAACTACTACCAATCTCTAATTTTAAACGTATTATCCATTGAATATTGCAAAGGTATTTCATTTAATTAAGATGGAAGTTCCAGTGCATGTTTGATATATAAATAGACAAGATGACTGAATTCAGTCATCACTTCGGTGTCACATATGCAGTTTTTATTCATACAGATGACTTGGACAAAAAGAGTTTCATCAAAAATTAATCATTATTTTGAAAGTTCGAATAAAAAGTTATACTGTTCATATGTATATGCTTATTCTCATTTATTTTGTTTTTGAACATGCTAAATAAATTATTGTTGAAATGTTTTCTCTGGCTTATTTCATATGTTGCTAGTCCTATTTGAATAAAATAGTATATTCAGCATGTGGAAGCAAGTACCCAATGTGATTGTATTTTGCCAAAAAGGGACCGAAATCTTCATGTTTTCCTATAGACTAAAAAAATTGTATATTTACATTTGTCATCTTGCACTTCTTACAAAATAGCTGCATATACCTAAGGATACACTTTGTATCAACAGCTGTCAAATTCTTTTAAGATGTGGAGAAAAATCAGTTGTCTAAATTTTAAGGAGATGTTATTAAGCAGAATCTTGCTAACTCTCCATATTTGACAAATCAGAATATTGACAAGTTGAATCAGAAGGTGTTGTTGGTATATTGCTACTAATGTGGAGGAAATTGATAATTTCAAAATTAAAATCGTCTCGTTTGTCATAGATTCTGGTACTGAGATGATTGTGTATGTCAAATTCGAGGTATAAGTCTAAGAATGAGGCGGAGGAAGCCGTGTCTGTAGTTTCTTTAATTTCTAGTTCTGGGGGATATATTAATGGAACCCAATCAGAAAAGTTCGGATTGTTAATGGAAAGAACATCATCAATATATCTGAAAGTGAAATTAAATAATCTGGCTTCTTTGATCTTCTTGTTTTTGACAAGTGTCTGAAGGAACTCCAATTCATATGAAAATAAGAAGAGGTCGGCAAGGAGAGGCGCACAGTTCGTTCCCATAGGAATGCCGACAATGTGTTGAAAAAGTCTACCTCCAAATTCAACAAATATGTTGTCGATAAGAAACTCCAGCATACTGATCACTTGTTCCTCTGTGTAACATGTTTTACCCTTTTGTTCACTATTAACAAAATATGCCTTATGATATCCCAAAGTAATAAATTTATAGCATATGCTACCATTGTTATGTTGAAAGACATTGTAGATTATTTGTATCAGGCAATTTTTAAATTTCGCATTGGGAATGGTGGTATACAGGGTTGAAAAATCAAAAGTTTTGATAGAAATAATTTCAGAAAAAACCGAGATTTAAAATTATCCAGAAGTTCTTTAGAATTTTTAAGAATCCACATATGGTTAATACCACTACGCGAGTAAACAGTTTCACAGTATTTCTGAAATTTACTCCTAAATCACAATGTTAACAGCAACACAGTTCGCATTCAACACAAATATTCTTATTGCAACGAATCATTCTAAATGCAAGCCTTTAGTTTGTTTGTTTATATATTTATATTAGTATACTAAGGGTAGAAGGATGTGAATTGAAAAGAACGTTAAACATAGAAATAGTCATAAAAAAGTTTCTTGTAGTCGAAGTTTTCGCAGATTTGTTTTGTCATTCATTCATTCCAATTCAATTTTGTTGAAGAACTTATCTTTCTCAAATTGCCCGTTTATAAATTTAGAAATTATAAAGAAACTAAGGTTTCAACTCCCTCAGGCAAAGTTGGCTTTAGATGGATTTGGCTTTTTTTTTCTTTTTTTAGCTCACCTGGCCCAAAGGACCAAGTGGGCTTTTCTCATCACTTGGCTCCGTCGTCCGTTGTCCGTCGTTGTCCGTCGTCGTCTTCGTCTGTTAACTTTTACAAAAATCTTCTCCTCGGAAACTACTGGGCAAAATTTAACTAAACTTGACCACAATCATCATTTAGGTATGTAATTTAAAAAATGTGTCCGATGATCCTGCCCGACAATCAAGATGGCCGCCATGGTTAAAAATAGAACATAGGGGTAAAATGTAGATTTTGGCTTATATCTCTGAAACCAAAGCATTTAGAGCAAATCTGACATGGGGTAAAATTGTTCATCACATCAAGATCTATCTGCCCTGTGATTTTCAAACGACCCTTGTTGGGTTGCTGCCCCTGAATTGGTAATTTTAAGGAAATTTTGCAGTTTTTTGTTATTATCTTGACTATTACAATAGATAGAAATAAACTGTAAACAGCAAAAAATGTTCAGCAAAGTAAGATCTACAAATAAGTCAAGTGACCAAAATTGTCAATTGACCCCTTAAGGAGTTATTGCCCTTTAAAGTCAGTTTTTCACAATTTTTCGTAAAGTTTTGTAATCTTTAACAAAAATCTTCTCCTCTGAAACTGATGGGCCAAGTTTAACCAAACTTGGCTATAATCATTACTAGGGTATTTAGTTTAACAAATGTGTCCGATGACCCGGCCTGCCAACCAGCATGGCCGCCATGGCTATAAAATAGAACATAGGGGTAAAATGCAAGTTTCGTCTACTATTTTGAAAATCGTCATGAATAGAGAAAATCTGACAAGGACAGAAATGTTCAGAATGTTGAGCTCTACCAATTGTCGTTATATTTCAAAACTGTCAGACGATTTCTTATATGAGTTATTGCCCTTTAATGACAAATTTTACCTTTTTTTTCATTTTTGCCTATTATCTGGAAAACTATAATAGATAGAGAGAAACTTTAAATACAAAAATGATCAGCAAGACAATTTCTACAAATAAGTCTGCATTGTCGAAATTGCCAGTTGACGCCTTATTAGAGTTATTGCCCTTTGATGACGATTTTTACCAATTATTTGCGTTTTTGCCTTATATCTTAAAAATTATAATAGATATATAGAAACTTAAATAAGCAAAAATGATCAGCAAATCATGGACTACAATTAAGACAATATACGACTCCTTATTGGAGTTATTGCCCATTAATGACGATTTTCACCATTTTTTTTTTTGCGTTTTTCCTTATATGATAAAGATTATAATAGATAAGTATACACTTTAAATCACAAAAATGAGCAGCAAGTCAAGATCTACTAACAATTAAATTTTGCTGATATAGTTAGTAGACTGTCACTCTTTATAGGAGTGATTGCCCTTAATTTTAAACCCTCTTTTGATTTTTGAGCATAAATTAAAGACGATAGAGAGAAACTAAACAGACTAAATGATCAGCAATACAAAATCAACAAAACAGAGATTTTTGTCATGAATTCTATTCTCGTCTATAATGTTGGAGAGTGTCCTTTGTTGAATATGCACAAAGACCAAGGTGAGTGATACAGGCTCTTTATATCCTCTAGTTTTAGGTCCTTTTTGGTTTTAGCTCTTCAACTTTTTTCGGTCCTTATACATCCTTGGCTTTCAAATATTCGGCTTTGAGCGTTCCTGATGAAGGTAAATCCAGAAAAACGCTTCGAACGAATTGAAATATATAACGTGTTGTTTTCATTTTTTATAGCACTGAGTGGATACCTCTGCTGGTTGACTATCAGCCCCCGAGGTATCATCAGCTCAGTAGTCACAACTTCGGTACTGACATGATTTTTAACAATCTTTCTTAAATTGCCCGTTTATGAATTTAGAAATTATTAAGAAACTAAGGTTTCAACTCCCTCAGGCAAAGTTGGCATTAGATGGATTTTTCTTTTTATTTAGGTCCTTTTTGGTTTTAGCTCTTCAACTTTTTCTGTCCTTATAATCCTTGGCTTTCAAATATTTGACTTTGAGCGTTCCTGATGAAGGTAAATCCAGAAAAGAGCTTCTGACGCATGAAATTTATAATGTGTTGTTTTAATTTTTTACAGAACTGAGTGGATACCTCTGCTGGTGGACTTTCAGTCACCGAGAGCATCAGTAGCTCAGTAGTCAGAACTTTGGTACTGACATGATTTTTAACAATCTTTCTTAAATTGTCCGTTTCTAAATTTATAAATTATAAAGAAACTAAGGTTTTAAATCCCTCAGGCAAAGTTGGCCTAAGATGGATGTTTCTTTTTTTTATGTCCTTTTTGGTTTGACATCTTCAAATTTTTCGGTCCTTCTACATCCATGGCTTTCACATATTCGGCTTTGAGCGTTCCTGATGAAGATAAATCCAGAAAAGAGCTTCTGATGCATGAAATTTATAACGTGTTGTTTTCATTTTTTACAGAACTGAGTGGATACCTCTGCTGGTGGACTATCAGTCACCGAGAGTATCATTAGCTCAGTAGAACTTCGGTACTGACATGATTTTTAACAATCTTTCTAAAATTGCCCGTTTATAAATTTATAAATTATAAAGAAACTAAGGTTTTAAATCCCTCTGGGAAATTTGGCCTCAGATGGATGTTTCTTTTTTTTTTATGTCCTTTTTGGTTTCGCCTCTTCAAATTTTTCGGTCCTTCTTCATCCTTGGCTTTCACATATTCGGCTTTGAGCGTTCCTGATGAAGGTAAATCTGGAAAAGCGCATCGGACGCATGTAATTTTAACGTGTTGTTTTCATTTTTTACAGCACTGAGTGGATACCTCTACTAGTTGACTATCAGTCCCCGAGGTATCATCAGCTCAGTAGTCAGAACGTCGGTACTGACATGTTTTTTAACAATCTTTCTTAAATTGCCCGTTAATAGATTAACAAATTATGCAGAAACCAAGGTTGCAACTCCCTCAGGCAAAGTTGGCCGTAGATGGATTTTTCTTTTTTTTTATGGTCCTTTTTGGTTTTACCTCTTCACCATCTTCGGTCCTTCTACATCCTTGGCTTTCAAATATTCGGCTTTGAGCGTTCCTGATGAAGGTAAATCCAGAAAAGCGCTTCGGACGCATGAAAGATATAACGTGTTGTTTTCATTTTTTTCAGCACTGAGTGGATACCTCTGCTAGTGGACTATCCGTCCGCGAAGGTATCATCAGCTCATTAATCGGAACTTCGGTACTGACATGATTTTTAACAATCTTTCTTAAATTGCCCGTTTATAAATTTAGAAATTATAAAGAAACTAAAGTTGCAACTCCCTCAGGCAAAGTTGGCCTTAGATTGATTTAGCTTTCTTTTTTTGTTTTTTTAGGTCCTTTTTGGTTTTAGCTTTTCAACTTTTTCGGTCCTTATACAGCCTTGGCTTTCAAATATTCGGCTTTGAGCGTTCCTGATGAAGGTAAATTCAGAAAAGCGCTTCGGACGCATGAAATTTATAATGTGTTGTTTTCATTTTTTATCGCTAACTGCAACAGGAAAACTTTAAACATTTAATTCAAAGAAGGTTTAAAGTCTTTCACAAAAATGTTAAAGATTCTTATTAGCCTATGTATACCTCCGTTCAATCGTCACTCCTTTACAATAAATAATTTGAACTATATAAAAACTAGTACTTAGTATCTTCCATATTATGGTGTCTGATATATATATATATACATACGATTGCCAATAGCTGTTGTAAGCACAAGATTCACTACACAATTTAAAATGTTCTACAAAAATAAAACTGTGGATCTGTACCGATTGACATTTTAAAAGGGCATGAGCTGTCAAATTTATGTTCACCGATTTAAACCAAATTCTCAATTTGATTTATAAATTACTAAAACGTATATCCAAATTACAAAAAGTTCAAAAGAAACAATTACAGATGTATGGACTATAATGTATCAGCATTTCGTGGGTATTTTAAACAGGACACCATCTGATTATCCTCTGAAGACTGTCGACGGTCATATAACCCGAATAAAACATAAATGTAAATATAAATAAACAGACAAGCACGTGCAATCGTAAAATGATCATTTTGATTTGTTAAGGTATAATTAGGAAGATGTGGTATGAGTGCTAATGAGACAACTCTCCATCCAAGTCACAATGTGTAAAAAGTAGACAATTAAAGGTTCAAGTACGGTCTTCAACACGGAACCTGGCTCACACCGAACAGCAAGCTATAAAGGGCCCCAACAGGACTAGTGTAAAACAATTCAAACAGGAAAACCAACGGTCTAATCTATATAAAAAACGAGAAACGAGTTAAGGTATGGTTGATTTCATGTTATAGGTTAAAAATATGTTTAAATCATCGTTTTACCTGTATGAAAATGATTTTTTTAAGGAGCAGCACTAGTTAATGAATAAAATATAAAAATAAGAAAATGTGGAATGATTGCCAATGAGACAACTCTCTACAAGAGACCAAATGACACATAAATTAACAACTATAGGCCTTCAAAAATGAGTAAAACCCATACCGCATAGTCAGCTATATTTGCTTTTCGTTATGTTTGTATTTCAAATCAGGCTAAAGTTTTTCACTTTTTAATCGTTTTAATTTGTATATCTGCTATACCTTATGGTGTTTGCTCATTATTAAAGATCATAGGTAACAATAGGAGTTACAAATCCGATATAACACAATTATTTTCCCAGTTTGATTGATTCTGTATCGTTTGTTTCAAATAGGACCACCGTCTGATAAAGAATCCCCAGTTCCGTATCAGGACCACAAGCACAATGCCATGACATACCAGCACAAAATCAGGACATGTTCATCATGAGAAAATGCACAATTTTGATAAATGGCAACGGTTTTTTACGAAATAATTTTGTCGTGATAATTTTGGCATATTAAAAAATGTATCACAAGATAACCGAACTCAAAGGCAAATTCAAAATGATGAAGTCCATAAAAATTGACAAAACGAACAAATGAAAAACATCTGCCATATTCCTAACTTGGTACAGTCATTTTCCGACGAAAGCAGACTCCATGAGCAATTTTATTTATCTATTTTCAGTTCTAGATGTTTTTAAAAAAAAGCCCTTTTGTGTTACGCTTATCGAAACAATTTAGAGGACCAGGTTTTAAATTGCTTGGCTTTCAACCCATAAGAAACAATATTCGAACATCTAAACTATTTTGTTTTATTTCATTTTCGTCTTTGTTTTTTCAATGATTACCGGCACCGGTCATAACCAAATCACCAGCACAGAACATTCTTTGTTGTATTCCATCAACCACTGTCACAATGGCTGAAAAATCTTGTGAAACATGTAGCACACATTTTTACATTGGTTCAGCAAATAAGTGTTTATCCTGGTGGAAGCTGAACTGTGCAGTTGTTTTGTTGAATGGACGCATAAAACTGCTATGACCCCAGCAAATCTTATTTCATTTCGTCCAAAGTATTGTTTATCATATTATTATATACGATACTAAGTGATTTCTGAAGTTAAACGATTCATTTTGGTTGTTTTTAACAGGTGGAGGGACTCATGAAATGGTTTACATTTACGTCATGATTACCTGTATGATTGTAATTGCAATTGGAATATGTGTCCTTTGTCGTAAACGTGCAACTGCTATACTGTACAGGTTAAAAAAGAAAAGAAAAACAACAACTCATAATAATTATCAGCTGCAAGTTGTAGATATAGAAAACGCTCAAAGAGATGAAAGTTCCTATGATGTCATTGATGAACAAAATGATAAAAATGAGTCTAATTTGTACGATTATGAATGGTAGTTTAAAAATCAGCCATACGCATGGTATACTTTTGACCGAGTTGTTTGTACTGTAAGATTGCTCTTTTGTCAAAATGTTTTGGTTCTGAGTTGTCCTTTATTCATATATGTTTACCACTCCAAATGATATGTTCAGTCGTACGAATAAGGATTATTACTGAAATCACCCTGTTTAGGTGTAATACCACCATTGTATTCCCATATTAGTCTTTGTTAAATTTGCACTTTTCCAAAAATTGTGCAGAATTTATCTTCGTTTCAAATAAAGCAATACTTGGTATGAGTAAAGTTTTATCCTATCCAGTACTACAGACAAAATTTCACATAGCATTTCATTGCATATAAGATAATAACCATCACTGGAAGTTAACCAATCCTTATTTCCACCCCTTTCTTTCCTGTTTACAAGCTTTAGTAAACATGTAACCTCAAGTTTTCAAAAATATTTTACAGAAACACCAATCAAAAAAAGAATGGTGCTTTGAAACAAGGAAGGGAATATTTTTTTCGACCCTTTTTCGTATGCAACCTGATGTGACGTACTATGATTTGGTGGTATTACACCTGAACTAGCGTTTCTTTTGTATTTGCTATTTTAAGTATTATTCACTAAGAATCTAAGTACAATGTTGTAATACAGATCTTACTTAATTCTATTCACTCAATTGCTGATAAAATGATACAATATAATAGATATCACTTTTTGGAAATAGATTATTTTTTCGGATGATATGAATATTGCTAATTTCAAATCTGTTCAGAAATATATCAGTGCCACTCATCGTTTTGATTGAAAAATAGTTGTTGACCTAGTTTTTTTTTGCTTTAATTTTCGTTCCTTCTTTTTTCTTAGCATTATTTCATTTAATCTACCAATCAAGCTTAGTGTCTCTTCCAAATCTTATATTTATTGAATAGTTCATATAAAAGGTGTTAACTAATGCATGTCTCAATTTACATGAGTAACTAATGATTAACTGCCGACATACTACACAAATAACATGTAAATATGTAGTTGTTTGTATGTGTTCATAAGTAGTATGCATTTTCCACTGTAGTTATACAATTTGTAATATAGTTGTTAAAATATGATTGATACCTTGTACACGTAATATGGAGAGAGCTTTGATAAGATGTGCCTGTTGCTCAATCCTTTTCATATCTTAATGAATAAACAATGTTTGTAATCAGATGACGACGACATTGCTTTTGGGGTAAAAGTGGAAGGGAGGTTAAGGTGAAAGCTGCTAAGTTTAGAGTAGTTTAGCATTTTAAATTTGTTGACAGAAAACAATGTGATGCAGATGATCATAAAAGATATTTTATTACGGCAGATAATAATTTTACCATGCAACTATTTTCCAAGAAGAGGGTCCCTGTCAGATATAATGTTGCAAATTAAACGATGAATGTATCTTTTTTTCAATTCATGACTTTTGGTGAGGTTGACACGACATTTATCAACCTGAAGGGTGTAATATTTACCGCGTCCAACGGCCAAGGTGAATATTTCATCCCTGAGGTTGAAAAATCCTTTTGTCAACAGAAACTAAAAGTCATGAACTGCTTTATAACTGGCAATATTTTTCTTGTCAATTTTCCAGATATCAATTTATTAATTATAGCAAGAAAAAAGAGTCAACTTTTTAACAACAAAAACAATATCACATTTTCTTTTAAGCAATATCACACGTATTGCTAAACAATATTCAATAATCATTCATTTCATATTGTAGTTAGACCTATAGTTATATTTGAATTGTTATTAAAACTGGAAATTACATTTGTGGCCTCTGAGGAGCAGTGAAGTTCTATGTGCCGTTATATCTACAGTCAATGTGTTTAACAGATTTGTTTTCTGCGTGGAACACTTTCCTTGTTGTCTTTTGGCACATCATAATACAGAATTAATATGAAAACACATATTTCATGACGCTTTTATTAACCAATGACTTCAAAAAACCACAAAAAAAGCTGAATGGGGATAAAGACGATCGAAGGAAGACTAAGGCTTGTGTAAGTTGAGTATACACAAAACTAGATATTAAAACATTGATTTTTACCATGAATATAAATGGGATAAAAGAGGGACGAAAGATACCAGAGGGACAGTCAAAATAAACATTTAGTGACTAATAAAAATTATGAATTAAGTATTTTAAACTTAATTATTCCATATTGGTATTCTTTTAGTACGTTTTCTCTTTATGAATTGGATTTTAAATAAAAAAGCATATTCACCTGGAGAAAAGTGATATTCACCGCGCTGAACGTCACGCACTTTTACATGTAACGTTATGGTAAAATGTTTGATATACAATTGGTTTTTGTAAATATTTGACATCAAATACATTGCTTTATCTCGGAAAATGGAATAAAACAATAAATGTCTTTTGTTTCGGTAAATATGTGGTTTAATTGACTTTTGAAAAACTAATGCTCACTTCGGCAGTCGGCCTCAGTGAATATCAGTTTTTCAAAAGTCAATAAACCGGCATATTTACCTCATCAAAAGAGAGTAATTGTATAATATTTGACGAAAATTAAAATATTGCTGATTAATTTAAAAAAAAAACGTTTAGCTTTATCAAACCAAATTTGAATCAAGGCATAACCATTAACCTGCATTTACACCATTCACTTAAAAAAGTCTTTGAAAATTGAGTGGACGCATACAGAAAAAGGGACTTGATTAAAATTACACCACCACAATGTCAAATATCAAACTTATATGCAAGGAACTTGGAAGAAGTGTGAGGACAGATTCACAGCCTTACATCAGATCAGAAAATGAATTAGAATAATAAGGCCATCAAAGAGATTTGAGCGTCAGTCAAAACTGTCACTTTTTTAATAGTTTTAGATACTTAAGCAAACAATGTACAACTTGTGTTTGATTGACTCGAGAAAGAAATCTTGATCAGAGACCATTATATATCGTTTTAAATAAGTTTTCAAGTCAGTATGCATCGTCCAAAATACATTTGAAATATCTGCAACTGGAAATTACGCCAATAACAATCAATGAATTAAGAAATAAATAAAAAGAGTTCGAGGAATCCGAGTAATAGACAGATTTTACCCAATGATACAATTTGCTTGTAACTCCAGTCAAATACAAATACATCTTAAAATAAACAGCCCGAGTCGAAAGTGGATAGTCACCAAAAAGTAATTACAACCTTTTTCCACTGTTTTGGATACTGATTTCTAGTTCTTGCCACGAGAGAGTCGGTGTTTGTATGCCCCTGCGCGGGAGAAGAGGCATTTAGTTTTACCCTTGTTTCTCCTTACGTCCATACGTCCCAAAATAAGTTTCCATTCTGCATCTCTAGTTTGTCGCAAAATAAAAAAAACTTATACACAATGCTTATTACCAACAAACACAGATCAAGTTTGAATTTGGGTGGCGTTACTTTTACAGTTTTGAGTTATGTCCCTTTATATATGAGTCCATTCCATATTCCATTCACGACGGTACCTGACCTGTTTTTACTTCTGAAGTCTATATCTCCAAAACTTTTGTTAATTCTACGTTTAAAAATATCCTTAACATTTCAATCCTTCGTGTTTGTGTATGACCTGCTGTAGTCTTTGTTTTTTGTTATTTCGTAATCGAGATATCTTTAATAGCAAATTACTCAGAATAAAAAGAAGGGCTTTCATTACTGCTAGAGAAGTTTAATTTAATTCTATGTTATGAACATTTAAATAACATTTAGTTTACTCGTGTGAACAATTCTCATGTACAAGTTATTCAAACCGGTGTATAGATGTGAACACATATAATGTGAAACCAGTAAACTGAATGTAACATGTTTACAATACACGACGTTTGGTGTGAATACAGCCTAATACAGGATCAATATGAACTATTTGGGGTTAATTATAATTTTAATGCAAGGAATGTTGAGTAAAAATTAAGAATGAGCGATGAAGTACCCAATAATGCACCGGTAAATATAACCCTTTGAGCCTCTTGATTTTTAAACCAGTTATCTCTTATCTAAATGACGTCACTAACTTATCTCAACAAAATGGCAACGGCTAGGTTAGAAGTCCTGAAACTGGAGTAAAGAGAAGAAAACAAGTATTTGAAATCCATCTGGTGTCGAGGATAGCTTTAACAAACGGTCCTTTTCAGGGCCACCAATAAAGTCTTCATTTGTTGTACATATGAGCTACATTTAAAGTTACAAAAATAATTCTCTGATGCAAGTGTTTTGACGATTTGTTATTACAGTAAGAGCTTTTTTAATATGTATGTTCAAAGCCTCATCTTCGACTGTACCAAAAGGTTTTTTAACGGCTTCATCTGCGGTGCAGGCCACAGATGCTGCCATCCGCAATTTCTGTGTACTGTTGTCGTCTGCCGGAAGCCGAAGAGCTTTAGCAAAATTAGCTTTGATTGGTTTAAGGTTAAATTTTCATCCAATCAAAACCTAGAATCTAATTAAGGCTTGGTGGGTTTCAATATTTTATATTTGGGTATGAGCTTTACCTTATATGAAATTTGTCTGCCTATCGTGCATAATTGTGCGGTGAATATAATGTTGTCTCAAGGGAAGGGATGTTCACTCTCACCCAACGAAAAGAAAGATATTTTCTTGTCATTTGATAATAGCTATTTAATATTGTGTAGTACTTTTTTTAGCCTTTTGTCAACATAACATCACCGTCTGATCAGTAGTCTTTGGGAATTTTTCGAACGTTTAATAAAACATTAAAAAAATATATTTTAATATTTCATGGAAGGTCAGTCTAGATTTTTTTTAGAGGCTTGATGACTAATTATGAAAAAAAGAAGATGTGGTATGATTGCCAATGAGACATCTCTCCACCAGAGACCAAATGCCATAGAAGTTAAGAACTATAGGCCATCGTACGGCTTCAACAATGAGCAAAACCCATACTGCTAAGTCAGCTATGAAAAAAAAACGATATGACATGTAAAACAATTCAAACGAGAAATCTAACGACCTGATTTATGTACAACAAAATGAACGAAAAACAAATGTATTATACAGCAACAAACTACTGAATTAGCAGTTCAGTGTTTCTGTTGTTCCGTTGTTTTACTCTCATAGTTGATGTGTTCCCTCGGTTTTGTTTTGTGACCCGGATTTGTTTCAATTAAATCGATTTATGACTATTGAACAGGGTATACTACAGTTGCCTTTATTTACAGGCTCCTGACTAGGGATAGGCACATACAGAATAGAGCCAAACCCTCCCCTAACCTGGGACAGTGGTTTAACAATTCAACATGAGAACAAACTATAAAAATCAGTTCAATAGATCTTAACTACTCAGATCGATACAAAGCAGAAAAACATCTAACAAAAACAACAGACCGGACGTAGCAGGGTATTTATACATACCCACAACAAAAAAGACGCTAAGTACTGATCTGAGAGTACGCGCAATTACTGACAGCTAGTTCAAATCCAACAACTAAAAAAATCATAAATCTGAGACTGAAATGTCAATCAGTACACATCCTACATCTAATGGATTTAATATAAAGACGAGAAAAACATGACCTTGGGCAATGTCAAGATACAGGTATCGACAGATTGTAGAACCATGCATGAATGTGCATATATATATATAAATAAAAACAAAATCAACATTTATACCAATAGTAAAGACAATATTCAAAGATCTAATTACAATGTTGAATTGGTAATCTCTTAAAATGTGTTTATTTATAGGATCGATAAGTTAACCCAGGGTCGTATCTAAATTTCCGGTCTCGGTAAACATCTCCGTAAAAATTAGGATATTGTATCCCATTTGAAATAAGTTTTCTACAGGTACAACCATATTTCCAAATCAAATCTTTGTGTATATGGAAGAATTTAGTAAAGGTTTTAAGTAACTTGGGGTAAGATAACGGTCGGTGTCACTGAATTAATCATTTAAATGCAATTCAGACGGATCTTTAATGAGTTTGGTCATAACAGTACAAGAACAAGTCTGCTATTAAAGGGACACAATTGGTGCCCATAAAAAATATCTACAACATTTCGATAAGCTTTATTGCCGTAACATACATAAATGATTTCAAGGAGAAAATTAACAGCTTCAATCATCTTATCACACCTGTAGTAAGTATATCTAGCATATTTGTATTTCCTCATTAGAGAAGAAGGCTTTAAATGAGTTGCAGTAAATTTATCAGCAATCAGATTTATCAAATGACCATTTAATTAAATCGGAAAACTTTTTTTTGATAAAATTGTGTGGAGGTATAGTGTAAAGGGTTGAACATTCAAAACTCTCAACAGAATCAAAAGGACCATCAAAAGTACGTTATTTATCTAAAACATCCAAAGAATTTTTACGCTCCAAAATAGTTAATTCCATTATCTTCATCTGTTATATTACAAATGTTAATGTTCTTTGATTTTAGGAACTAGCCAAAAGCACTGAAATATTAGTTGTAGAACACTTACTAGATGCCGAGTTAAAACGAGATTATTCTGGTTTTTGTGTACTTTAGGTAAACCAATGTTAGGGACTTTAAATGTTCAGAGGAGGCATTAAGCTGCGATGTGGTTTTGACTTACATGAAATGAGTGAACGAAAACAAAAATATAAATTCAAATACGAAATGCACTTTTAGATAACATTTTTTTGAAGCACAAACCTTTTATCTATTTTTTATTCAAACACACCTTCTCTGAATTTATGACTCATTTCAGAGATATTTCAATAGATTCATATATTTCATTTTTTGGTACTGTAATTTCTCAAATTTATAATATCAACACGTGGACTTTTCATATAAAAATAATCGAATCTGAAGCGAGATTTATCTAAAATATTTGTTTTATAAGCTTTCGAGACAAAACAGTCAACAGAAAAGCACCTGAACGTAAAAAGGTGTACTCGACTTTCTCTTTGTCATAAGATAATAAATTGCCAATTTTTAGGATTGTTTCCCAAAATACTGTTGCCGGAGATGTAAATTAACGCTTTTCAAAGATCTACATTTTATTTTTTCGTGGATTTTTTTCGTGAAATTTATGCAAATGTATTAGATTTTAAGGATCAGAAGTATTTGCATCTTTAAGTTTATAAATATCTAGTTGCTTCATACATGTCATACTATAATTCGAGTATAAACACGTATAATAGATGCTAAAAATCTTATATTATATACATGTACTTGCATTTAACTTTAAAAGGCTATATAAACAATCCAAATAAACGAACTGAGTTCATATCTGTCATACTTGTTTTTCGAAAATTGTTTTGTTATAATTTAGGCCAGTAGATTTTTCTTAATTTTATCTTTATTCGTGTTGATTTGTTAATTTCGTTATTTTTCTCACTCGATTCGCTATAAATCGTTCAAACCGTTTTGGTGATACCAACCAGTCCAATACTATATATGCCTCTATCCAACCAGAAATCAACGTGTTTTCATTCATGAGTTTATCTACCTGTTTAAAACAATCAAAATGAATTGTGTAACTTCAAAACTGACTACGTGTCTTATTATAGAAAGAACAAAGGATATGGGGTATCCATCCCTGACACAAAATCAATACACGCACAGCAAAACATACACAAAAAACTAAGGAACAGCACTTGTATTGCTGTTCTTCATCTCAACGTCACAGAGAGGCCTTCAACACGGAAGAAAATAAATCTCTCATCTCACTACAAGTTCAAGATATACCTAGCACCGGTTTGAGCGGAATTCATTGCAAAATGATTCGGATAAACTTTGTAAGATGTATCACCACCAAATCGGGCCCGGTCAAAAAAGAACATACTGGAAAGTAGTAGTTCGAATATATCTTACAGCCAATTTACCAAACATCTGAGAAAAGGGGGAATATTGACGACACATGAGATTGATACCGCGGTGCTTATGTAGATGTTTGATTGCCAAGAATCTTATATTCATTGGAAGTCAAAATAAGAACACAATGAGAATACCAGGAATAAGAGAACTAAGACACTTTCTAGATGACGATGGTCTTGTGAGATGGAATCCAAAATGCACCGATGTCAACGACTACGTAATTTCCGTTTCTTATACCTGCGAATCACCCGCTTACCGAAATGATTGTGATAGATTTATCTAAACACATTCCATGATAGAAAGGTTTAATTTCTTTTACTATCTGTTCTTAGGTGAGATACATAAAATAATGAGAAGGTAAACAATTTTCAAATAGATTATCCCTTTGATTTTTGTTAATTTTACATTTATGGAGGGAATGTTTTTCATCCTCCAGCATGAGGCACAATTTACATATTCTATCCTTTCTAGGAATTTTATATAAGCGACCTTTTTCTAAATCATGGTCACTAATTCTCAAATTAGTGAAGCATGTTCTTATAGCAAAGTCATTGGAAGCTAAATTAAATTCTCTATCCAAGCGAAGTTTTAAATTTTTATAAAGTAACAGTTTCCTATCTATTTTCATCACAGCTATTCATTCTATTTTCAAAAATATTTTTTTATTTTTCTTTTAATTCATTTTTAATCAAGGTCTTTAAAGACTTTACTTTATTCAAGTCCCTACAATTGTTAACTTTATCGAAAAGGTCTGAGTTTTGTGAAATATTCTTGGCATATATATACCAAGAATAAGTACCATGCGAATCCACCAGTTTTGACATAATAAATGCTTCTTTAAATAAATGATCTATATTTTCAAAATTCAGTCTTGCTAATTCCGATAGAAACTGTGAAAAAATTAAATTTTCAGGGGATATTCTTGTTAGTGCTGCTCGGACTGCTATATTTGAAGCTATTGGTCTGATGCCCAGAAAAAAATACAAAATATAATGTGAACCTTTTCACATGGAGTATTATCATTAAACGAAATTTGATCGACGTTTTTTTTTAAATTTCGATCGGCTCTTATCTTAGCTCTGTATCGTGTTAAAAAGCTATCCATAGAGGATATCTCTGAGTTATAAGTTAAAACTGGTTGTTCTTATTTATTAAAAAGATTACTAGAAATTTCTATTGAAGATTTCCCAATGAAGGTACCTTGGCTTTAACCGAAAACATGATTTGTCTTGCTTTTTTCGCTAGTTCTTCCAACCTTTAATAGTAACAACCAATTAACTATCCATAAGCCTGAGTTCAATGACACATTTTTATGAGTTTTCTCATGAAAATAATAAGTGACCTAGCTAACCTTTTTGATCAAAATATATAAAATTACATGCCAGCCACAAAACCAGGTTCAACCCACCATTTGTTACTTAAAATGTCCTATACCAAGTCAGGAAAATGGCCATTGTTATATTATAGTTCGTTTCTGTGTGTGTTACATTTTAATGTTGTGTTTCTGTTGTGTCTTATATATTGATGTGTTTCCCTCAGTTTTAGTTTGTAACCCGGATTTGTTTTTTTTCTCTCACTCGATTTATAAATTTCGACCATCGGTATACTACTGTTGCCTTTATTTAAACCTTTTTATCAAAAGTAAAATAACAAAAATACCGAACTCCATAGAAAATTCCAAATGGCAAAAACAAAAGCCTAAACACATTAAACGAACAGAAAAAAGCTGTCATATTCGTGACTTGATACAGACATTTATTTATATACAAAATGGTTGATTAAACCTCGTTTTATAGCTAGCTAAATCTCTCACTTGTATTACAGTCGCATAGCATTCCATTATATTGACAACAATGTGTGAGCAAAAAAAAACAGCAGTTAACATTGTGTTATAATCTTTAATCACTATGAAAACAAACAACTATATCAACAAGAAAAAAACCAAAGAAAAACAAATGGGCATATAGACACTTCAAAGACACAGCACATAAGCAAATAGGAAAGACAAAAATACAAAAAAAAAATGACAATTGCACAATTACACAATGGCGAGATGTATAAATACCGAGCCACGCCAAAAGGATATTACAAATAAATGGACTATAAGGTAAAGATAAAAAATATACAAAGACAAATAAAAAGAACATTATAACACGTTATTAAGATGATAACCAACTTCAGTACCTAGAATCTATACCATCATGTATTATTTTTGAAGTTGATACGGAATAGTTATCAACAAGGTCTTGGTATCGTCCGATGAACTCTTCTAGAAAAAGGACGAGACGTTCTTTTACATAACCCTGATTCATCAACTTTCTGCTCAGAAATTTCATTTTTGCTCATTCGAATTTATTTTCTAGTATTATAATTATTTCAAAATTGAAACAAATTCTATTAGAACTTAATTATTGAACGTATAACGTGTATATCATGCTGAAACATATAGACAAATCTTCTCTTAGGCTGCACGACAGCTCCGTACAGAACCTTTCTAGTTAGAAAAAGCGATAACAGCTATAATTTTAAGATGGAATACTTGTAGATTCTTACAGATGAAACTTTCATTCGAATGCATGGAAATTGAGAAGATTGTTTGTTGGGTAGACAAATCCTACATCAATTTGTAAGATAATCTTCTTAGCCATCTGGTAATTTCTTTGGTAATATGAAGCAATTATAAATTTCGCTTAAAAAGTGATAAAATTGCTTATTTATCTCTCGTTCAGGAGCTGTGTTTCCGATATTCCTAGATAATTCAACGACCGATATAATGAGCTGTCTTATGTTTTCTACTTCTTCTAAACGAAAAAATGATTCAATGTCATTTGTATCAGCGTTCAACGAAACATGGTTCATATTTTCTTCTTTTTCTGGTATTGTTTTTTGCGGCTGTTTAGGGCTGACAACTGTTTCTTCTCCGTTATTACATACATCGATCATTTTTTTCATGTATGCGTTTTTACCAATACGTTCTACAGCTGAACCATTATTATATACTGTTTGATCTAAAAAATGCATATCAATGACATAAATCACATTTGCAAAAAGAAGTAAAATCAGCATGATTATGTTATCGTTGAATTCTTTAAAAATCTTCTCGCAATTGTATTTAATTTAAGTATTTTGTATGATAATAAAAGGGTTTCCAGTATGTAGATGTTCAATTATGTATGAAGCAATGTACATTCTTACGTCTATTCATGATCATTCGAACCATTCGAACAATAGAACCCTTTTTAATTAGATATTTTTCTAGTTGAACCATTCTTCGACAAATAAACGTTAACATATGATCCAATTAACTAAAAGATTTGATCAATTCAGAACATCTGTATTTTTGTCGAAAAGTATAAACTTCAGTAATGAAAAATTATCCCTCCTTCGCATTAAGGAAACGGAAAATTAAGTAAGACCGGAAACGTCGGTATACCATGAATTGACGGTACACATCGTCAACCTAACTGGTTTCTGAAAATAATTTCACAATGCATATATATGACTCAAATGAATGTGCATATAAATAAGAAGATGTGGTATGAGTACCAATGAGACAACTCTCCATCTAAGTCACAATGTATAAAACGTTCACAATTATAGATCAAAGTACGGCCTTCAACACGGAGCATTGGCTCACACCGAACAACAAGCTATAAAGGACCCAACAATTACTAGTGTAAAACAATTCAAACAGGAAAACCAACGGTCTAATCTATATAAAAACGAGTAACGAGAAACACATAAGAACCACACCAACAAACGACAACCACTGAATAACAGGCTCCTGACTTAGGACAGGTGCATAAAAATGCAGCGGGTTTAAACGTTTTAACAGGCGCCAACCTTCACCCTAAACTGAGACATTAGTGTAACAAAACAACCTAAAAAGACACACTATAAAATATCAATTGAAATGCATATTACTTTCTAAAAGCGTGTCTCTATGCTATAAAAAATGCTGTAATATATTAATAATAACTTACCTGAATATTTCCATTTACATTTTTTAACAGTTCGTCTTCTTCCCACAATATAATACGCAATGGCTATTATACCTAAGATTAAGATGGCACACAAAATATTAGTGCTTTTTTAAAAAGTTAACTTAATAATAGATTATAAAACATAGAGGCAAATAGTGATACGACAAAAAGTGCGACAGAGCAAGGAACATGCTCTTAAAAACGAAAGACGAGGATAATCTATTCTGAGGGTCAGGCATTAGGGACTGTGAAGGGAAAATAAAACATCAATAAAAGCAAAATCATTAACGGTACCAAATTTACTGCAACAATTACACATTACGACAATGAATGTTTCTGCAGTGGTGATAGAGACCAAAATATTTTAAAACCTTATACAAATGTTGACTAGTTAATGAAACAAAAAGGGACAAAAGTAAAGAAAAACAAGGAATCATAGGTTTATATGAAGGAGATACAATAGCAGTAAATGTGTTCGAATATCACAAATCGATGACAAATAAAGATAACAACCAAAAACTGCGAGAATTGCATAAACTCCAAAATGAGCAAAATCAGGTATGTCGACAGGGTAAGCGCTTCATAATTAAAGAGAGACAAAAGATACTAAAGAGAATTCAAATTTAAAGTAAAAAATAAACTGACAATGACGTGGCAAAAAAGGGAAAAGACCAAAAGACAAACATCAGCACATAATACACAACATAGAAAACTAAAGGGTTTGTATGTATGCATCACCCGACTTGCATTTCCATACCAAATAGTTTATATCAAAAAATTATTCCTTAGACCAAGGAAACCTCCTTGATAAGACAGATATGCGATACCATTATTTTTTTAAATATTTTTACTCTTTCTTAGGAATTAAATTGTCTTAGGTAGAAGGTCATTGATATCCTCGATACCGTGTTTCGATGGTGACAAAACATTTCAAAGTTGTATACTTTATAGAAATAAGAAGATGTGGTATGAGTGCCAATGAGACAACTCTCCATCCAAGTCACAATGTGTAAAAAGTAAACAATTATAGGTCAAAGTACAGCCTTCAACACGGAGCTTTGCGAGTATTGTACTTCTTATTGCACGTACTAGACCCTTCCCATCTAAATTGTGTAATACGATTGTTCAACAAATTTCATATAGTAAATATGCATCTCATTGTTTTACATCGGTCATCATTGATTAAAAGCATCAGTGAACAGAGCTATTCGTATCGTATTTCGTATATAATGTTTATCAAACATATGGATAGAGCGAATCCTGTATGATGCAGATTACGCAAAGTACACGCATAATATTACATGTATCAATTTGTACTACCAGCGCTTATCAAAAAGTGTATCCGACGCAATCCTATAGCAACGTATTCAGCGATTGGGTCTCGAATACCCTTTATTTAATTCAATTCGAAGTATTATCTGCAGTATATAATTATAACCACGCTGTCCGGCCTTCCAATCGTATTTCCGTCAGTTTAGAGCTTTCAGAAGTTGTGTTTTAAACTTCATGTGAGCATGATACACCGTTTGATCACGTTCACCTCTAATAAACTTCCTGTGCATCGAATACTTATTGCAGAGGTATCATTTGTGAGCATTAGCTCACAATAACACTTGTTTCGTCTCCTTTCATAATTCTTTAAAACACTCACGCCAAAAGAATTTTATCTCGTTTTAACAAATAGAATCTTCCCCATATCATAGGCAAAGAATCAGAACTAACTTTTGTTAAGTTATAATTACAAGATGGTTTGTATGAATTTAAAGCAATGAAAGATAATACATTACCAATGAACATGATAAGGAACAAAGTGGTATAAACTATGTGCTGTGTGCAGTGAGGATCTGAAAAAAAGAAATATAAAAAAAAGGTTTGAATTTTTCAAACATTTTATTACATGTTCAATATTAATAATAATGAAAATAATAATAATAATAATAATAATAATAGTAATAATAATAATAATAATAATAATAGTGATAATGATGATGTTGATCATGATCATTATAATAATAATAATAATAATAATAATAATAATAATAATAATAATAATCTGTTACTTATAGACACAATCTGCTGGTTATTAAGTTAGCCGTTTGGAGCAACATAAGTTAATGATAAGGTTTTGGTCATATGATCTTCAAAGAACAAGATGATATGTCACAAATTTTAAAGTTGTGCCTAAAGCTCTTACTCCAATTTCAGTTTCAATGAGGAATTAACACGTCAAACATATTTGGTTCGCTAAATAACAACAGTCTGGTCAGTAGTTAACTAGCAAATTATTTGTGTAAAAGACATTTGCCTGTAAATGCACTGCTTAACCGAACATTTATTTATAAGGCATAGAACTGAAGGACAGTAATCGTAAATGGTACCTGCATGAGAGTAAGCATAACTCAACATCTTACTATCTGCTCTATTGTCTGTACTACAGTGTTTAGATTCCTTTATTCTATTCTTTTCTTCGTCTGCACCCCTAAAAGAATTGATATAAACAGAATTTGCAAAAAAACAACCTATTCGTTAAATAAATTTACGTCGAGGACATATATTTACGGTCTTTATTAAATATGTCGACAACTAAAAATGTAGGGTTAACATACATTAGAACCTTGATAACATGTAAAGTGTGGTTTTGAGAACTACATCGGACATTAGAACAAAAGACATGGTTATGCATTTGCAAGTAATAACGAATGTCAACCTGTACATGCATTTTTTTTACTTTCGATCAAGTAATTCTGTAATAGAATGCTAATGAAAATAGCCCAAACCAGCTTAACATAAAACTTGTTTAAATAAACAGCAAACAAAATAGCTAATAGTTCTTGTTACAAGCAAATATCATCAAGTTTCAATTAAAAAACTTTTACCTTTACTGTGGATTCATTATTATTCGTTGGATACCAATTTTCGTGGGTTTCGTGGGTTCAGATGAACCACGAATTCAAATGTTCAACGAATTAAAAATGTTAATTTGGCTTTGTATACAAGATTGGCAAAACCACGAAATCAAATATCCACGTAAATGTAAGTGTTCCTCAATCCACGAAAATTGATACCCACGAAAATAAATGAATCCACAGTATATTTTAACCATCCAATGTAGAGCTTTCTGTCCTGGAGATAAACATGTCCCCCTTTGAGCCTCGTGTATGCAAATGAACATCTGGTCGAATGCAAAACTCAGCATAAGCGTCTAGTTTTATACAAAACATGGAGATTCTTCCTTTCTAAATAATGTATAAAGCTTATACCAAATTTACAACACATTTCACTGTGCCACTTTAAAAACATCAAGTTGGTGTCGTGTCTAAACACAAGATGTTAACACTAGGGATACTTACTAAACATAATACCAAACTCTTTACTGCTTCCAAAATATAAGTTAAAGATTAAAAAAAAGACAAATAAGGAAAATAAGGAAGACAAACAAAATAGACGAAAACAATCAATAAAAGGGAAGCAGTAAATCTCGTAGATTCATGCTGATGTGTACCTACATGACAAACTTGCTTTTTATGTAACTATACCTAAAACTGAAGCTTAAGGCCTTTACTTTGCACTTCGATTGTATTAAAATGCTGACGATCAATTCTAATTCTTCACAACTTAAAAGGGAAGGGTAACGTGTGAACAGATTTTAGATTTAATTTTTTTTTTCTATTTTCATCCGTAGTAAGTTTTTAACTGTAAAACCCATTTGCAGCACATACGCATTCTTTTGAATATTTTGTAAAAAATAATCAATGGCAGATTGTTTACAAGAACTTCTCAAGAAAAATAGGAAAACTATAGGATTATTATTAGTGAATTGCCTCTCTCTGTGTTATATCTTGATTTATGGTCGACTTAGAACTAAACTTTACAAAAAAATAGATTTTTCAATTGTTCGAATTCTTTTGAATTTTCTTCATTTGTATAGCAACATTCCACCAGCAGCTGCATGCAGACTAAACATAACCCTCTGTAAATAAAGAAGTTACAAGTCCTTCTTCAGTTCATACTTTAGATTGTCACCTTTGTGTCTTATTCAATTTATAAACGAAAAAATCGAGTGCTTGCAAATTATGTTACTATATGATACGTTTCCAATGGCAAAAATTTGTGTCGTAATTTATTCTACTATCTTCTTCATAGGGTTAAATCAGCTCAGAAGTACTTTGGTACATACACATTGTTGCTAACATGCCATTCTTAAATTTTCCGCTGATAAAATTACAAATGTTTTGTAACCTAATGTTCCAATTGCCTCAAGCAAAGTGGAACTAATATATATGGAATTTGATATAGCTCATCAATTATTTAAGAATTTAACATCCATTGCTTTCAATATTTTGTTTTAAGCGTTTCATGTGATGGTAAAACCACAAAAACATCGCTACTGTACAGTGTTATTTTCATAACTTGATACACTGTCATTATTAAAAATAATAATGGCACGATACATGCTCCAACTTTTAAGTTAAATGTGAATGTCTTCAAAATTTTATCAAACCTATAAAAAACTATCTCTGAATAATACATTTATCAGTGTCAGCTAGATGTTAATCTGATGTAAGTCGTTAAAAATATTGATGAATTTGAGACCAAGTATGCGTATAAAAGTCGTTCTAATGGAGAACATCGATTCTAATATTATTTTTTCAGATTTTCTGTTTGAAAGTACAGTTCAGAACTATGTTCATGAAAAATATTCTCCTACTTTGACCGTTTAAAAATTATGGTACTTCCGTTTTTTCTCATTTATAAAATTGCATAGCATAAGAATTACCTTTTCAACATTGTTATACAGTTGAAACTTCTATGTAGGTCGTCTTGCCACACGCATTTGTAGTCTGAAATGTAATTTAAAAAAAGAGATAAGCAAGAATTTCCTAAAACTAGTTTCTCACCTTTGCTTGACACATTTAAAAAATAACTGATATTTAGTCAAATTAAATTTATACCGATGCATTTTTAAACTTCAATATTAAATCAATATTGTGTGATATTTGTGAACATCTTCCCTGTATAAAGGTGGTTTTCACTTTGTCATTTGATATAATATTCAATAAATCCTTATCCTAAAAATGAATATGACGGACAGACCAAGCTATCACAAAGTTATATATGAATAAAACGTTTTGGTTTAAGACGTCCTTTAAAGTACAACTTATATTTTTAAAGTATGTTTTTATAAGATATTGTTAAAAAACAAATTGAAGTTTTCTCTCCTCTTATATCTAAAATTAGCTGTATAATGACATAACTCAATAATATATAGTAGAGAACCAGGGTCTTTTGATATGAGGTCCTTGCTCTATGACCTTGGAATTTAGGTCAAGGTCATTATTTAATTTGACGTTATACTTTTTTTCTCTGAACAAATAGTTTTTAATTTCTAATTAGTTCAGTATCTGTCAGTATTATAATTTGGTGAAAATATAATAAACCCACCGAAATGTTTGATTTGTGATGAGTCATTTTCTATATAATCTGGTTTTACCCCCAGTTCGTTAATCAAGGTCTCCAATAATCAATACTTAACCACTGCTTGTCAATATACAGATTTTTTAGTCAATAGAAATAAAATCATTTTGGTTCTGTGTTGAACCAAGTGAAGCATAAAGACAAGTAATGGTGTCATTCTTTTTCGCATTTTGTTAACGTTTTTGTTGTTTGCAATTTACATTTTATTATATATATTTTATCTTAAATAATATACAAAAACACTGGAATTGGTAACACATTCTGATCATGAGGACAATGATCCTGGTACAATGCAAATTGATTGTTTAAGACAAATTAACACTTAAAAGTAAATCTTGCAATGATGAGTTGGTTACGGTTTCCTCTATTTTCCATTATTTTCAAGATAATAGACTAAACCAATAGACAAATGCTGGATATTGTCTTATGCATGCAAGGAAATCAACTCTTATGTTTCAGTAATGTGATTTTTTAAAAATCATGATTGGCAGAATGTTTTGATTAAATTAACACTTTATAAAGTTCGTTCGTCCGAGGCACTTTTCTTGACTTATTTATCATGAGCGCTAAAACGTAAACATCTATACGAACAAAAGGGACCTAAACAGAATAGCCAAATTTATCGTAATTCAATTTGCTTGTGGGAGTTGGAACCTAAGTCTCCTAATAATCTATTATTTATCAATGAGGAAGTTTAGAAAAATATGTTACAAGTTATGTCAGTACCGAAGTACTGAGCTGATGATTGTTTCTGTCTCTGTCTTTTAAAATTTTCTAATCAATGGATAAACAATTTCTAAATTGTCAAATTCGTCATTAAAGGGGCAGTAACTACGAGATATAAAACAAAATAAAATATGATTTTGTTTTGTTCAATCATTAATGAAAGTGAAATAGTGAAATAATAATTCGCTTTTAGCAGCCAGTTTGGTTCAACTTTTTCAAAATAAGCTAAAAAACGTTGCTAATGAATTATTCACTTGCAAGTGAATAATTCTACATCATTGAATCCGTATTCATGTGACCGTCTATTTAACCCCTTAGCTAGAGATGGGTTACACATGAACTAGGCGTGTTCAGCTATCAAAAGGAAAAGAATGTCAACATTGATGGTGAAACAAGGGTAAACTGTTTTGTTTAACTGATTTGATCGACAAAACTCATTCTTATACAGGTAAAAACGATGATTAACATATATCACCTATAGTATGAAATCAAACAGACCTAGAAAATCCAATTGCACGTGTTATCAATTTATTTATATCTATATTTATGTTTATATCGGGTTATATGACAGTCGGCCGTTTTCGGAGGTCAACTCGATGGTTAATTAGATGGCGTCTAGACTAAAATACACACGAAATGCGGATACATATTATCGATTCCATGCATTGTTAATTGTTCATTTTTGACGTTTTGTAAGTTTGATATACGTTTTAGTAGGTTATAAATCAAATATGAGAATTTGAGTCAAATCGGTGAACATGAATTTGACAGCTAATGCCCCTTTAAAAGACATTAACTTCCAAAGAATATTTTAAAAAAAAATTTGTTTCATATGTAGAAAGTTTCATTCTAATCGTTTTTACCTCGGGAATTTTCTTTATCTATTAGCTTATTCAGTATATTTGACATTTACTTGCATTTACCCCTAATGCATTATTGTTAGTAACGACGGTCATGTTGGTTGATCGACAAGAACAAAACATGACAAACTGGGTTAATTGCGACCAAGTTCGGTTTCGATTTGATTGATGGCTTTTGAGGTGAGGTTTTTGCAAAAATTAGTAGACAGACGACGGACACGAAATGATGAGAAAATCTGCATAATACCCAATACTAACTTCTCTACGGAAGAAAGGTAATTCTATACTAAAGTTAAACAGATATGTTGGAGACCAAAACTTAGCAAACCAAAAATATTTAAAACCGCAGAGGTCAAAACGGAGCCTTCCGAGAATGCTAGTCTTCAAAACACCCTGAGATCAGCATTTGTGACCGGGATTTGCAACGTTAGGTTCCGTACAGTTACATGATTTTACAATTAGGTTATTGTACACTTGAAGTGGTTTATCTGTGACATTATTTAGAAAATGGATGATGAGAGGTCAGATGTTTTGTTTTCTATACTCGCTTTTATACTTACCAGGAGATAATTTCTGAAGATAGGGACAATGTTTCAAAAAGCATGAGCAATCCTCATTCGATGGAATGCAGTTACACTTATTTGAAGGTTCAGAAACAAAAGCATATCCCCGTCTGTAATCACATCGGCATCGTCTGTCGGTCCTTGGTGATCCGTCTTCAACTGTTATTTGTCCTTCTTCATTGCAATTGGATTTTTGGAAGATGCAATTACTTCCGTCGAGATTGAAATGACTAATCGGCTGATATCTTTCAGTGTCACAAGTCTGTCCATCAAAGTTCCCACTCCATACAATTTTGTACCCTACAACATGTAGACCATAAAAGCTACTTATTAATCAGAAAAACTACTCCGTTGGAATGCTTAAATAGAATATAAAGAAGGTCTTTTTTTTAAATGAAAACACAAATATTGTCTCTATCGGTACAAAACTGTGTTTGTTTTTTATAATCAAAACAAAGCCAAAAATGTATTGCTATAAACATGATGATATTCGGAACTTTTTTTAAATCATGTTGTTATTTATATGTGGTCATTGCACAAAGTGACGTATATCTATAACTGTTTATACAGTCTATTCACTTAAAAATCCGAGGATGTGTAAAAGAGGACGAAAGATACCAGAGGGACAGTCAAACTCATAGATCGAAAACAAACTGACAACGCCATGGCCAAAAATAAAAAGACAAACAGACAAATAATAGTACAGATGACACAACATAGAAAACTAAAAACTAAGCAACACGAACCCCACTAAAAACTGGGGGTGATCTCAGGTGCTCGGGAAGGGTAAGCAGATCCTGCTCCACATGTGGCAACCGTCGTGTTGCTTATGTTATTACAAATCCGGTAAATAGTCTAATTCGGTAGGTCACATTCGTGAAAAGGGAAGGGTATTGTAGTTACGACATAAGGAACATATCCGATATCATCTGTGAAACTGTTATTCCATAACGGTCAACCAACTCGTGATGGCGTCCGTAAAATTTACGATGGGATGATTTCAAATTCACCATTTGGATCTCTTTGTTTAATAGCTTCCTTGTGAGCAGCAATCCTCTATCAAGGAAATCATGATAGGAAATACAAGCCCGGGAATATCGTATTAATTGGGAGATATATACTCCGTATGCAGGCGCTGCTGGAATGTTACTACATAGAAATGGAAAGTTCACAATTGGGAAGCTGAAATCATCTCTTTTATCGTAAAGTTTTGTTTTCAACCGACCCTCATTGTCAATTTCTAGATGTAAGTCAAGATATGAGGCAGACTTAACTGTATCTGTAGTATCCTTTATCTCTAGTTCGATGGGATAGATTCGTTCAACATAGTCACCAAATTTTGTATTATTTAGTGAGAGAACATCATCTATATAGCGGAACGTAAAGTTAAAGGATATTGCTAACTTTTTATCTTTCTTCCGAAGAAGTTCCTGTATGAAGTCAGCCTCATAATAATAAAAAAAAACAAGTCGGCAAGAAGAGGGGCACAATTGGTTCCCATTGGAATTCCGACAGTCATTTAAAAAACACGTCCTCCAAACGTAACAAATATGTTGTCAATCAAGCATCTTGATAATGTCAGTTTCAGAGAATTTTTTGTTTGAATCAGAGTTATTCAAGATACTTGTAATGTTTGATTATCTAATCTGGGAAACAAGTTTTCCCTATTTATTGAAATTAGTTTTACAACTAGCTTTCATTAACTGTCAGTACTCTAAGATGTCATCAGTCGTTTTGTTCGTTGGTATGTGCTTTTCCCAAGTCAGGAGCGTGTAATTCAGTTCTTGTTGGTTTTTATCTGCCATATTTGTTTTTGTATATTTCTGAGCATAAATCATGTCGTTGTTTTTAGCTTGATTAGCTTTGAATGCCATCTTTGTATCTTTCTTCTTCTTTTTAGGATAACAACAAAATGTGTCTGATAGGTGAAAAACAATGCATTGAGTTCGCTGGCATGATTTCATTCCTTGCAGCGAAGTACGAAGACCTTATTCAGCAGTTAAAATTAAAATAATGACGTCATGAAAGATATATGACTATAAGAAATTCAAAAACAAAGGCATAATTCATACTTTTGGTCAACCTCTTAACCAAGAAAAAGATTTGTTTACGTGTGTTGACTTTGTCTTATAATTTAAACAGAGTTTGAAAGGGATATATTATCAAAGTCAATGAAAAGGTATCCTCACAGCTTGTAAATGAGTATAAGTTCTAAGTCAGGAATCTGATGTACAGTAGTTGTCGTCTGTTTATGTAGTTCATAACTGCTTCTCGTTTCTCGTTTTTATATAGATTAGACCGTTGGTTTTCCCGTTTGAATAGTTTAACACTAGTAATTGTTGGGGCCCTTTATAGCTTGCTGTTCGGTGTGAGCCAATGCTACGTGTTGAAGGCCGTACCTTGACCTATAATGGTTTACTTTTATAAATTGTTACTTGGATGGAGAGTTGTCTCATTGGCACTTATACCAGATCTTCCTATATCTATGAATTAAAAGGGATGAAGGGTAAAGTTTAAAGAATGGAACCCAACGGCATTCAAAACCAAAAGACAACTAGACGTCAATGTACTGAATTGAAAAAAGTGTTTCAGTATTGTCTGTTGTTTATAATTATTTTCACCAAGCACTAGTCTTTATCTTTCAAGTTGCTATGTTGTTCTTCTTTTAGACTTTACAATATCACTTACCAGGCCGTTGAAATTGTATTTTCTTGGAACACAATTCAATATTCTGAACTTTTATTACGTCCCGTAAGCACATGTATTCTTCTCCGGATATGTTGCAAAAGTTATTTGACCTGTGTTGACGCTGCGATGGTACAGAACACTTTAATTCATAACTTTCTCCGGTCAGGAATAGGATACAAAACTACAAAATGTAAAAAGAAATCGGTTTCCTTTCCAGGTTTGATATGAAAGACGAAATTCAAGTGAATGTTTTTCAAATTACGATTTGCAAAACAATAACAATTTGAATTCACTATTTGTTGGACTTTAGGTACATATTCCAAATGTACACAAAAACATGTTTATTTTGTCTCTTTTCTGCTGGTTAAATTTATTACAACTAATAACTATACTATAAATTATGAATTTTGGAACAATCTTTTACCATTTGACGTTTATAAATTTGGAAGTGACTGGAATCAACACAAAATATAGAAGTTTGGATTGTATTGTTCACATAGCTGGCTGTCAGCTTATCTTTTGTATATTTGTTAAGAAATTTTGCTTTATTTATAGTGTTGGTTTCGCTCTTTCTTGTGTGCCTTAATAACACTAAACAGTTGTGAACATTTATGATCTATCATCCTCTCGATGTTTGTATTTTGGCATTGCATAAAGTCATGCTTTTATCAGACTGTTTATACAGTCTTCACACTTAATCCGTTAAATGTGAACCAGGTTGATATTCTTGGTTGGGAAAACTTGATATGTTTATTAGTAGTCATTGCCTTTGAACCAGCTTTTAGCAATTGCAAGTACTCTTATATCGGTACAGTTTCTGTTTTGTCTGTTCTTTAGTTTTTCGTGCGACAAGTTGATCTGATGAGTCGAAGTTTTGCAACTGATTTTTACGGCTTGTTCTTATTTTGTGCTGTAACACCATTGCTCTAGGTTATTGGGAGGGTTGTCAGTTTGTTTTCGATCTATGAGTTTGACTGTCCCTCTGGTATCTTTCGTCCCTCTTTTTTGAGACGTTACGTACGGTATCCTGTTTAGTAATGGTAACATAACGTGACGTCGTTTTTTTTACTTTTGACCGACTGCTGTACCAAACGTCAGATTGTTGAACTTTTTACACAATTAACATTTTGATTACTAACTAGTTTTTTTTTAAAAGAAAATGGCCACTATGGTTGATTATATATTTCTGGCATGAAAAGCATATTTCCTATATAATGTTAACTTATTTAAAATAAATATGTCACATATTTTTCACTGCCCATTATTGCAAAACGAGTATCATCTGGCATGGTCAAGATTCCGTCACCACAAGTATCTAAGTATAGGCATGAACGGAAAATTCCTGTACCAAGTCATTTTTCACTCGTTCAATTGATTGACAGCGTTTGATTTTTTCAGTTTAAATGTACATCCCCTTTTAGAATTTGCCTTTGAGTTCGGTATTTATGTTATACATGTTTTATGGATATCGCGTACGACACCAGGTACCAAAGCTTTTTTTCGCTTCAAGAGTTTAAATGCTATCAACTTGCCTTAATTGTTACGTTGATGTTTACATTGACAAGGCAAGTGCGCCTTTAGTTTCTACCGATAACTTTCTATCTCAAGCGAGTAACAAACTTAAACTAAGTGCGCATGTGCCGCTGTAAATGTAAACATCAAAGACGTCATATGCAAAATAGCGATAAACAGATTATCAATGGTCTTTCAAACTCGAGGAAGTTTTTCTTCCATATCTCATCTCAGGACTGTCGCCCTTCGATGCGATTTTAGTTACACCCTCTCGTTTGAAAACCATCGATAATCTATAAACATCGAACTGATGCTGATAAATTTATGTTTTTAAATTTCAGCTCTACAGAACTTGGAAAATAGCGGCTAGATTTTGAACTGACATGACATGCAACGTGACCGTTTAACAGCATGAATATGATATTATTTACAAGTAGATTGAAATCAATTCAGCCGGGTTTGCGTTTTGTAATTTAGATTTAAATAGTTTGTCCTTTTTGTTACGTCTAACACGGAATCGTCGGATAACTGTATAATAAAACATAACATTAAATTTATTAAAATAAGTTTTTATTTGATTTTAATTGCTGCGATGAATCAAGACAGTTTACCGTTGCTACTGATTTGTTTTTGATGCTTTTTTTTGCACCAAGAAAGGGTAAAATGAAGAACAGACCGATTACCGTGCGTAACGTCTGAGCGCTCATAAACATGTCCACTACATTCTTTTTGTGTCTGTCTCAAGGCAGGGTTTGTAATTCAGTTATTTTCGTTGTCTGGTGAATGTCATTTTTCAATTGTTTTATTTTTTATAGTATTTATCAGGTCAGGTCGTTGGTTTTCTAGTTTGACTTGTGATTCGTAGATTTACACTTGCTTAATTAACGTCATCTCTGGTGGATAGTTATATCAATGGCAATAATACCACACCTCTTTTAATCTTATGGTAGTCATCAGACAGAGAGCTTTTCTATTGCAGAGTTGTACTTACATGCAGAATCAATATATATATATCCTGCGTAAAGGTATTCATCGTAAACAGTTACATTCTGATGGTCTAGAAAAGATAGAAAAAGTGTTTTACAATGCAAGCGACTCTTGTAGATAAAACATCGGTCAAATACAGCAACAAGAAAGTAGACTATCACTGTTATCATATTTTACCAAACAAGAAACAGACATGAAATTTGATAAGACGAAAGAAAGGTTCGAGAATATTTTTCATTGCCATTGTACTTAGGTAAAATATCCGTATCACGTTACGAAACATCTGTTTACGGACGTTTCTTAAACATTTTATATTTTCATTAAAAAAAACATTGCATTGTATTTGCCTATACATTTCATCCATTGTAAAAGAGGGGCGACAGATACCAGAGGGATATTCAAACTCATAAGTCGAAAATAAACTGTCAACGCCATGGCTAAAAATGAAAAAGACAAACAGACAACATCAAGAATTGTCATTGTAACACTAAGAAACTGATACGTTAACGTTAAAAAAATGATTAAAAAGAAAATATGATCTTTTGATTTATAATAAAGTTAGATTCTTTAGCTACCCCGTCGTGAATTAAGGGTCATACTGCCCTGCAAATATAGCATGTAGTTCTCTTTTTTTTACTGGTTTGCTGTCTCATAGTTAAGGTGCCATGTTTGATGTAAATATGAAGGACAATACAAGTATATTTCATATGTCACAGTGAACTGGACATACACCAAATTATCGTTATGGCAATTATCACACAGTGACCTTGGTTCCACTTTTATTAACTGCAAATAAATATTTATTTCAACATATACAAATCTTTCAACAAATTCGGAAAACAATTATATTCGTTCATAACCTAAATATAAAACCACAAACTAAATAGAGACAAGAACTGACGGACTAATGAATTCGACAAAGCACTTAAAAATAACGCCGTGAATAAATACTGCAAATAAGACAATTTATAGCTGTAGTTCAGTAACTTTGAACTTTACTAGAAAACTATGTAAAAAGTACGGAAAAGCAGTATTGTATCTTATTACAGATTTTTACGATAAATCGTTCAGGTGTGTAGTGACATGTATATGAAATTGTGCAGTGACGTGTATTGGAAATGTCGTCAGTCTCAGTCAAACGTCATAATGAGTATGATGAAACAGAAAATGGAATGAATGAAATAAATGAACTGATGAATGACAAATCAACATTTAATTATACACATAAATACGACGGTGACACATATATTAAACGATATGTGTAAATTGCCTGATCTTCATGTGTGCTTTTCAGAGTATTTTTATATTTGTATCACATATTGTAAACATTGTAACATTAAACATATGTGTAAAGTGTGCTTAAATCCTGACAATTGTTTCATTTATAAGTCAATTAAAGGCATGTTGTGCATACCCATGAAATACTACCTGAAATAGGTATATGGCAAATCTATTCATTACGTATAGAAGGAGATACATCGTTCAGACAGCAATCCAACGACAAAAAGAAACCACCCATACAACATATCTAAAGGGCAATTTAAAATAGACAGGTGTCTATACAATATGTCAAGCTCTAAATTGTTTCAAGTTTCAATTGATTAAACAGAGACAATAGAGATATGGTGACAACACCAAAATGTTCATAATAAAATAAAATTGATGTATATTTGCGCGATATCAAGAATGTTCGTCGTTCAAATATGATTGAATATAAATCATTTTTCAACAGAAAAAGTATTAAAAATGATAGCAAGGGACATTTGAATTCAAATAATTACATTACATTACATGCGCACATTTTTAGTATGTAGAACTTCAACGTTTCATACAAAATGTGATTCTGTCAACGTTTTTACATCCGTATGAAATTACAAATAAATAGGGAATGTGTCCATGGGACACATATGATGCCCCCGCTTGCATACAACGTTATATAGGAACATAACTCAAAAACGGTAAAAGTTATGCTACCCAAATTCGTACTTGATGTGAGTTATGTGGTAATAAGCATTGTTTATAAGTTGCATAATATTTGGTTGAGGCAAACTTAAGTTAGAGAACGGAAACAACAAAATTCAGCATTTTTTCCATCTGTAAAGGGGCATCACTATAGAACGGTAAAAGTGACATCACCAAAATTCAAACTTGATCTGTGTTTTGTAATAATAAGCATTGTGTATAAGATTCATAACATTCGGTTGAGGCAAACTTAAGTTAGAGAACGGAAATGAAAAATTTAGCAGTTTTTCCATTTGTAAAGGGGCATAACTCTAGAGAGGTAAAAGTGACGCCACCAAAATTCAAACTTGATCTGTGTTTTGTGTTAATGAGCTTTGTGTATAAGTTTCATAACATTTGGTTAAGGCAAACTAAAGTTACAGAACGGAAACCAATTTCGGGACGTATGGACGTACAGACGGACAAGGGTAAAACTTAATGCCCCCTGCGCTACGGTGGGGGCATAAAAATCATTTAATTCTTAAGTGCCAACGAAGGACAAGACAATAGGAAAAAAGAGGAAGGCTATATTTTCTTACCTACGATAGGGACATAAATATGTGGCAGGGTTAACTTTTAATTTATGCAAAAGAAGAAAATACAAAAACTTCTATTTCCAGCATAGACTAATTAATGAGGAATGAGAATATGTGTAGGAAGATCTTGTTGATATATTTTACTATATTTTACAGTGTATTCAAATTTTTAAAATGACATACTTTTTTATCAAACGGATGTGTTGGAATTGGCTAGATATATAAGATATTAGAAAAACAAATATAAATACATATTTGTTATAGTTACACTATCTGCTGAGTTATTGAACTTTCGATTTTCATTGAAATTATAGCGAAACATAATGATAATTTTTAGCTCACCTGGCCTAAAAAGCCAAGTGAGCTTTACTCATCACTTGGCGTCCGTCGTCCGTCGTCGTCCGTCGTGGTTGATAACTTTTTACATTTTAAACTTTTTATAGAGATCCACTGAATGGAATAAAACCAAACATTGCATGAATATTCCTTATGAGGTGCTGACCAAGTGTTGTTACTTTGTAGCTGATCCATCATCCAAGATGACCGCTAGCGGGGGACTTCCTTTAACATGAGATTCTATGGACAATACATACAAATGTCTTCTTTTAGAGAACCACTGCATGGAATGAAGCCAAACATAGCATGAATGTTCCTTACGAGGTGCTGACCAAATGTTGTTACTTTGTAGCAAAGCCATCAACCAAGATGGCTGCCAACGGGGGACTTTGTTTAACAGAGGACCCGGCCTATGTAAATATATACAAATAGATATAAGAAGATGTGGTATGAGTGCCATCCAAGTCACAATTAGTAAAAGTAAACCATTATAGGTCAAAGCACGGCCTTCAACACGGAGCCTTGGCTCACACCGAACAGCAAGCTATAAAGGGCCCCAAAAATGACTAGTGTAAAACCATTCAAACAGGAAAACCAACGGTCTAATCTATATAAAAAACGAGAAACGAGAAACACTTATAAACCACATCAACAAACGACAACCACTGAACATCAGGTTCCTGACTTAGGACAGGTGCAAACAAATGCAACGGGTTTAAACGCTTTAATAGGCGCCAACCTTCACCCTTACCTGAAACAATAGTGTAACATCACAACATAGAAAATATCAATTGAAATGGCTTAACTCAATCAAAAGACATATTAACAAAAGCAAGTGAACATACACTGAACGAATATATTTGATCTATAACACAATATAAATACAAAATTAATAAAAAAAAAGGGGGAGGGGTGAGATGTCAAACAATATCAGAAAGACAACCATAACCTTGGACAAAATGCCACCAAATAAAATAACGTACACAGGTAAATAAAAATAATTTTGTTGTAAGGTATACATGGAGTACGGAAATATTTTTTACAATGTCTTCTTTTAGAAAATCGCTTAATGGATTGAAACCAAACATGGTATGAATGTTTCTTTTAAGTTGTTGACCAAGTGTTGTTACTTTGTAGCTGATTTGTCACCAACGATGGCTGCCAGCAGGGGGAGTAAGTTTAACATAGGACCATAAGGGAAATACATACACATGTTTTCTTCTAGAGAACCACTGAATAGAATGAAACCAAACATGGCATGAATGTTCCTAATGAGGTGCAAGTGATGTTACTTTGTAGCCGAACCATCATTCAAGATGGCCGCCAGCAGGGGACTAAGTTTAACATAAGACCCTATGGAAAATACATACAAATGCTTCTTCTAGAGGAGCACTGAATGGAATGAATCCAAACATGGCCTCAATCATTATTACGGTATCTGTTATGATTTTAATCATTTTTTACATGATTTCCAAAACCAAAGTAGAATCAGGTGAGCGACATAGGCTCTTGAAAGCCTCTTGTTATGAGTTTTTATCACAATTTGTGTCTAAATTATAAGCAATGTACTTTCTGTTTTAGATATTAACACTGAGCATAAAGATTTTTAAATCAATTGTGACAATCTTGACTTATTGTACGAAATCGAAGTGTTGACGGACAGACAAACAGTGTGATTACTAAAAGGCACCCGCAAAGTATTCAATTGTGCCTTTAAATTCTTTGTTGTATTGAAAGGTCTTAACTTTGCGATTAAGAATGTTTAAACCATTGTCGTGACGTCAGCCTATTTATTTACCGTGGATTCTGTTATATAGATACAATGGATAAGCGTGGATTCTTGAAAAAGAAACCATGAGCCCGGAGGGCGAATGTTTTGTTTTTCATGAATCTACGCTTATCCATTGTATCTATAACTTAAACTATTGTGTTAATTTCTTTTCAAAATTAAAGCCTTTTCCTAATTAGAAGGTATTGTAAGTGAGTTTAAATAACCATGTTATCGTGTCCAACGATGCATTGATAAATCTCAGATCACAATTAATTGGTTAACAAAATACAAGTATAAAACTTCTACCTTTAAAGATCTTTATATTACCAGGCATATGAATATTATCTGTTTATACAAAAAAAGACATATTCGAAATTATTTCTAATTAATTGAAAATGGAAATGGGGACGTGTCAAAGAGACAACAACCCGACCAGAAAGCATATATAAAGTATATATAACAAGTATGTTATCGAAATTTTTCTAGCACTCTAGGCACATCACGATTTTCTCGCATAGGAATTTGCCAACAAACCTTTGTAAAATTATGTAGTAAAACAGATGAAATCATACTATATTTATAAAACAAAAATTGACAAATAGAATGTAATCATTTTTGTTTCAAACATGTGAAATAGCCAATAATAATAAAAAAAAACCGGTAAAACTCGCTATTATTACAAAAATATCCACTATAACATGCAAAATTAGAAAAAAAAACAAAGATCACTTAAGAATTGGAACAACAGAGAGAATACAGGGATTCGAACCTAAACCGACAAATCCCTATCTTTAACTCATTGATTTTAACCATGCTAACCTCGCGGCTACCAACTCATACTATACGACTGCCTATTGTGTCTATATAAAGGTACAAGCCCTGTGTGTCCGATGAACCGATGTATATCAGATGTTCATTTAAATATATAAAATAGACATCTATAGTGTAACCCATTGGTAGCCGAGAGGTTTCGTCGATGTGTTGATGTCAGTCACACATAACAGATTTCAAGGAAGGGTTCGATTCCCAGTTAAAGCATATACAAATTACAAAAAATAAAGGTAAGTTTTTAAATTAATTCCATTAGTGAACAGAAATCAGTTAATTAGCCAATTCAAACTTAATGAAATTAGGCACACAAAGGAAACAATTGAATATAATTTGGTGAGTCAATTTCAGCGGCAGATTTAGGAAGCGTTGATTCTAGAAAAAGAATCCACGGTAAATGAATAGGCTGACGTCACTACAATGGTTTAATTTCCTAGAATCAACGCTTCCTAAATCTGTCGCCGAAATGGACTCACCAAATTATATTCAATTGTTTCCTTTGTGTGCCTAATTAAGTTTGAAATGGCTAACTTACTGATTTCTATTCACTAATGGAACTAGTTTAAAAACTTACCTTTATTTTTGTAATTTCTATATGCCTACGTACGCGTCCTTAAAATCTGTTATTTGTGACTGTCATCAACATATCGACGAAACCTCTCGTCTACCAATGGGTTACAATTTAAATGTCTATTATATTGAACTAAGTGTAAATTGAATAGATCTATTCTTACGAATAACAAAGGATTTTGACCACAGGGTATGACGAGCGGCGGTTTCTGGGAACACCTGCTTCTACATCCCGCAAACAAAGTCCATTGTTATTCGTAACAATAGAAATTGATTATTTTTTAAATAGCATGAACATAAGAAATTACTAATAGTGTTCACTACAAATTGTTTCAAGATATTAAAAAAACACATTTTAGGAAATTCCAATAGCGAAAAAAAATTAAGCATCTATTTTGAATACAAAAATAATCCTTTAAATACTCCTTTGCTTGAAGGTAATTTTTTTTATCCCAGTCATATGTCTCTATTCTAAAGCATTGGTCTTTAGAAAAAATGGGGATTCTAACTCCCGGGACCACCCCCCCCCCCCCCCCCCCCCTCGGTTACCCATTGGCCGATCTGGGGACGGGGGTTCCGCGGTTTGGACCCGACTTTTATTTAAAAGATCAATGCATTTGAATGGATGGACCCCCCCTTTTTTCTCTTGAGTTGGGAACCCCAAGCTGGATCAGCCCCTGTTTGCCCCCAACAAGAGGCTCTCAAGAACCTGAATCGCTCACCTGTATTTCAGAGGAGAAGATTTTTGAATGTTAGCAAACTTGATGAACAAATTGTGTAAAATTGCCTTTAAAGGGCAATAACTCCTTAAGGAGTCAATTGACAATTTTGGTCATATAAAACTTTTTTGTAGATCTTACTTTGCTGAACATTATTGCTGCTTACAGTTTATATATATCTATAATAATATTTAAAATAATAACAAAAAACTGCAAAATTTTGTAAAAACTACCAATTCGGTGGCAGCAACCCAACAATGGGTTGTTCGATTCGTCTGATAATCTCAGGGCCGATAGATCTTGACCAATTAAACAATTTTATCCCATGTCACATTTGCTCTAAAAGATTTAGTTTTTGAGATATAATTCAAAAACTGCATTTGACCCTTATGTTCTATTTTTAGCCATGGCAGCCATGTTTGTTGATGGATACAAACTTTGGATACAATTTATAAACAAGATACCCTAAGGAACATTTAGTTAAACTTTGAAGGTAATTGGCCCAGTAGTTTCAGAGGAGAAGATTTTTAAATGTTAGCAAACTTGATGAACAAATTGTGTAAAATTGTCTTAAAGGACAATAACTCCTTAAGGGGTCAATTGACAATTATAGTCATATTAACTTTTTTGTAGATCTTACTTTGTTGAACATTATTGCTGCTTACAGTTTATATATATCTATAATAATATTTAAAATAATAACAAAAAACTGCAAAATTTTGTAAAAACTACCAATTCGGTGGCAGCAACCCAACAATGGGTTGTTCGATTCGTCTGAAAATTTTAGAGCTGATAGATCTTGACCAATTGAACAATATTACCCCATGTCAGATTTGCTCTAAGAGCTTTAGTTTTTGAGATATAAGCCAAAAACTGCATTTGACCCCTATGTTCTATTTTTAGCCATGGCGGCCGTGTTTGTTGATGGATCAAAACTTTGGATACAATTTATAAACTAGATACCCTAAGGAACATTAAGTTAAAGTTTGAAGGTATTTGGCCCATTAGTTTCAGAGGAGAAGATTTTTGAAATAGTTTACGACGACAGACGACGACAGACGACAACAGACGACGACGACAGACGACGGACGACGACGGACGCCAAGTGATGACATTAGCTCACATGGGGCCCTTCGGGCCCCGGTGAGCTAAAAAGGGAGTTCCTAAATATTAAATCTGTATCTTTGAATGTTGAGCGTGTCTGGTAGTCGGGTCACACCTATCCCTTAGTATGTCCGAATATGAATGTTTGTTTATTCTCGAGAAGAGGGGGGGGATGTAAAACCGTAAGATATAAAATACAGTTATGATTAACTTTATTACACTGATACAGGTAAGTACTTTGGGTTATAATATTGCCTTTATCTTAAGTCTCTTCTACCAAATCCAACGCTCGCCACAAAATGTCGTCCGTCTTATGCCCGTCCATATTGACAACTGCATACAAGGAGCATTATGTATCTTTTGTTTTTAATAAGAATACACGAAACGGTCAACCTTGACCCGCTGATCCATTTGAGCACATGGATTTAACGGGAATATGCAAAACAACTTTGACATTTGTAAAATATAATCACTTGTCAAAGTTTGAACAAAGATACCCTAAGAAAGGTTACTAGTGGGGTTTCATGTAATAAAAAAAAAATCTTATAAATCATGGTTTGATATTGTCAATAAATATGTTATCGGGTTTTTTTTTTTCATTTAATAATCAATGTTCACAAATATAGGGTTTAGAATGGGGTGTAAGTTAGTTATACACCTCGGGATACGGCGTGTCTGGATAAGAAACCCCTCCGGCCTCCGGCCGACGGGGTTACTTATCCAGACACACCTATCCCTCGGTGTATAACTATTACATACACTACAAAAGTCTAAAAGTCTGAAAAGACCAGTTTTTGTCTTAATTTGCATGAACTTTTACTCGACATTCTCCAAAAGTATGACTTGTGTCTTAATTTTTCTTGACAAATTCTCATTTATATTAAATTTGTATGAAATTTACTCGACATATTCTCGACATTCTGAATATGGTCTTAAAATTTCTTGACAAATTCTTGACATTTGAATACTGTCTTGGAATTTCTCGACATATTCTCGACATTCTTATTTTTTCTCAGTATGGCTTGACATATTCTGAACATTTTGAATCGTGTCTTAAATTTACTTGACAGTTCTGAGTTTAACAAATCATGACCAATATTCATGATATAACTTTAATCTTTATTTCTCCGGTCTCTAAAAACACCGCAAAGGACCTCCTTTGTGCACAAAGGAGCACAAAGGACCACAAAGGAGTATGATAAGTGCACAAAGGACCTGAAATTGTTTATTAAATGGGGGGAAAGGCATTTCTCACGAAAAAAAATATTGTTTTTTATTAAAATACGTGAGTTAAATCGGTATAAAGTTGAAGATTTACGAAACCGTGTTCCGTAACCGGTACGGATATGTATAAGAGTACGGCCGTTTTCGATAAGATGTTAGTACACCTATAATTATATATTGAAAAGTATTGAGAAAACATGAACATATAAAAAAGACTGGACATTAAACCGGAGAGAACAAATTAAGCTAACACTGTTTGTAAAGATTTCAATTTCACACAATTAATAAGTTATGTATAACGAGTACTTGATTGCGCTTGGGATGAACAAAGCGTTATATATTCTTACAGTTAATTATCAGTGTTCAAAGACCGTCTTTAAAAACAATAACATTGTTGAAAAAACAATTATATGTATTAATTTATTAAAAAAAACACACAAAAAAGACTTCAGACATATGCAAAATATACAAGTTTTCTAAATATAGATCTTACAAGCGGCGATCAAAGACGTCGTCTATTGAAGTTAAAAAAATGAGAAATATAAACCATTTTACTCAAAATCTTATCAGAAATAAAATAATATAAATAAGAGAGTTCTTCACTGAAACATTCAAAGCTATACAAATTCAACATGAATCACTCTCAATACAACTACGTGTCAAGTCTATCTAGACTTCAACAGGTATACTTTTTCAAGTTTGTTTAAAATTATGTTTAATTTGAAAGCAATTTTTAAATTTTAAATTAAATATTTTATTTTCATCAGCATTGCTTTAAGGAAACTGAACTCCTTCTTTTTTTTATCAATCGTCTCAATATATGATACGGTTCCATGGAGACTTACCACACTTTCTTTTCACACTTCAAAGCTCGGATAGTAACGGAGGTGCAATGTTTCGACGTCAAACTTGGTAGCGACGATGAAGGTGGTTTGACAGTTGCATTAGACAGCGTTTTTTCAAAGCCGGACAGATTACTCTGCACAAAGCACATAAAAGACAATGTGACAGATTACATAAAAAACAAGCTGCCTCTAACATCTAATCAAAGATCGCAGATTATGTCCGACATTTTTAACGACAATGGCATTGCAACAGCTGATGACACCATAGATTTCGACACCAAGTCCAATGAACTTTGTAACAGCTTTCCGTGTTTTGCCAATTATTATGAGATAAGACTTAAAAACCGCTTGTTCAATTATGTTAATCAACCCTATCGCAAATATGACTCTAACAGACTCTGGACAAACAATAACTGTGAGTCCATGAACCACCGGTTTAAGGTAGCACTGAACTGGAAACCACATCAATTACCAGAACTTTAAGACAAAATATACAATGTGATACAACTTCATCACACAGATTTAAGACGCAGTATAGTTGGAAACGGCAATTATGAACTTTTCGGAAATTTCAAAAAACACAGAATACAACATTCCAAATGGCACAGTCTTACCCAAATTGAAAAAGAAGTGCTTTACCGAAAGCTTGCCAGTGACAAAAAGTTTAGTGACAATATGTTAAGAGCAGCAAATGGTTTTGCAATACCAAAAGTTAAACGTCTCGCCAAGAAGCCTGGTCAACGTCACCGGCCAAGGACAGCTGCAGTGAGGACAAAACCGAAATTTTAAATGTTATTGTTAAATCATATGTATTTATTTATCATGTTTATTTAATCTTATTAAATCATAATTGGAAATATAAAGTTTTGACTTTTTTGTTATAATGCAAGTATTCTTACTTCACTTAAAAATATTATCATACGTATAACATGTATAAAGAAAACAAAGTGATGATATATGAGACAAAAAAAAAACAACAACACATTGCTATCCTATATAATTTTCGAAGTTTTGGTAATGCTTTACCCTTGAAAAATTACAACAATAAGATACCAAGAATAATAATTGACGTTTTTATCAGTTATGTTACATTTTAACTATTTAAAAATTCAAATACATGAACTATCACTTAACCCGGATATAAAGTCGGTTCCAAACCGATACCGGTGAAAACTACAAATCGTACATTATTAAAATCGCAATTTTTATTGAAATTGTTTGGTTTTTTTTACATTTTTCTTCATGAATTATAATATTTTTATGTTTTGAAATGAATTTCAGGTCCTTTGTGCTCTTATGAAACTCCTTTGTGGTCCTTTGTGCTCCTTTGTGCACAAAGGAGGTCCTTTGCGGTGTTTTTAGAGACCCTTATTTCTCTTTATATGATATACTGTTGTTTCAAGTTACACTTCTTTACAACAAAAATAAAAGTTGGGCATGTAAAATAATTGAAAATTTGGGTATATAAATATTTTTACAAATGCAAATATGGCTATGAAATCTAAAGTATAAAATAATTCAAATGTGGGTGTGTTGATATAAAACAATTTCAAAATGTGGGTTTTTAAATAATTACAAATTTTGATTCCTAAATCTTATAAATTAAATGATTCAAACCAATCATACTGTAGACATATTTCATTCTACATTCATAATATTCAATGTTGATATGGTAAATAATTATTATACCAAAATGTGGTTTATATAAATAGCAAATTATGATGATATACAAATCATTCATTTAACAGAAGAAAATTTGTGTAATGTCATCTGTTGGATTATATTAAGTATTACACATGGACAGGATGTTCCCCATAAAATTAAGGTATTCCACACCCCAGAGTACACGCAACTGTCAAATAGAAGTTATTGCTTTACCTGTAATCAGCCATACAACTTATCAGTTGACCGACCATGCCACTACAATTTAAAAAGTTTGTTGATAGATGAAAATGAAAATCATCATTTTGATGAAAAAAAATTGAATTGAAATGGATTTTCTTCATCAAAATTATGAAGTTAATTATTTTAACATAAAAACAAATTGAATAATTCCCAAAGATTAAAAAAAAATTATTATCTACTCCAGGAATAATAAAAAAAATGTATTTATAATGGGTCCCATCAATGATTTCTATAGAAATCATCGATCTTATGAAATGGTTCTCAAACAGACATGCATAATATAGATCTAAACATTTTTTTTCTTTTCAGGAAGGAGTTATCACAAATATTTATTTTTAATAAAAAATTATAAAATTCAACACTCAAATTTGAATAAAAAATTTTTCTGGGTTGTTCTAAAAAAATGAATAAGGTTTTTGAATCAAGATGGGAACAAATTCTTTGACCTAAACGAAAGGCCCCCCCCCCCCTCTTTTTTTAGCCACACAAACCCAAAAGATGAATTGTGGGGTCCAAAAGAGATACAAGATACCTATGTTAGTAAAGCAAATTTGACTGGCAGTTTTGCGAACGGCAAAAATCTAAATGCTGTTTGTCAATACCTTCGACTTATATTCCAAGTGAAAACAATTACTTAAATGTTTAATAAAAATAAATCAAAATTAAACTACATGGGGGATTATTCAGGGTATTCCAACTTAGTTGCACCAAAAGGGTATCTTACTATACCAAATTAATCCTTGATTCTTCAAAGTTTAGTTTAGCCATAATAAAAAGGAGTATATAATAGCAATAGGATGTCATAAACAGTGCAGAATAAGTCCGTTCACATTTCAGGCGAAATTTATACTGTTGAGATAGTGTCAAGACATATTTAAGACTGTCAAGAATGTGTCGAGACATATTCAGACATTATTTAGAATGTCAAGAATATGTCAAGACAGATCAAGACAAATTTAAGACAGTCAAGAATTGGTCGAGACTAATCCAGACTCTTATCAGATGATACAGGAAGTGTCGAGAAATTTTAAGACAATGTTCATACTGTCAAGACACTTGTCAAGAAAAATCAAGAACCTTATTAGACAAATTCATACTATGTCAAGAATTTTTAAAAATTATTCAGACAAATTAAGAATGTCGAGTAAAAATTCATGCAAATGCAGACAAAAACTGGTCTTTTCAGACTTTTTGACTTTTGTAGTGATATACATCTGTACACAGGACACACAGGGCTTGTGCCTTTATATATACATAATAGGAAATCGTATTGTATAAGTTGGTAGCCGCGAGGTTAGCATGGTTAAGATCAATGAGTTAAAGATAGGGATTTGTCGGTTTAGGTTCGAATCCCTGTATTTTCTTTGTTGTCTTTATTCTTTAGTTTTTCTGTTGTTTTTTTTTCTTGTTTTGTATGTTATTGTGGATATTTTTGTAACAATAGCGAGTTTTACCGTTTATTTGTGGACTATCATTGGCTGTTTCGCATATTTGAAAAGAAAATGATTACATTCTATTTGTCCATTTTTGTTTTATAAATATAGTATGATTTCATCTGTTTTACTACATAATTATACAAATGTTTGTTAGCAAATTCCTATGCGAGAAAATCGTGATGTGCCTAAAATTAAGGCTTCTTGCTAGAAATTTCGGTAACATACTTATTATGTATACTTTATATATGCTCTTTGGTCGGGTTGTTGTCTCATTGACACATTCCCCATTTCCATCCTCAATTTTATTAGATTTGTCTTATTTTATAAAAACCGATAATATTCAGATGCCTGATAATATAAAGATGTTTAAATGTAGAAGAGTTGTGTTATATTTGTATTTTGTTAACCAATTAATTGTGATCTAAGATATATCATTCAATGCATCGTTGGACATGATAACATGGTTATTTAAACTCACTTACAATACCTTCTAATTAAGAAAAGGCTTTAATTTTGAAAAGAAATTAACACAATAGTTTAAGTTATAGATACAATGGATAAGCGTAGATTCATGAAAAACAAACCATTCGCCTTCCGGGCTCATGGTTTCTTTTTCGAGAATCCACGCTTATCCGTTGTATCTATATAACATAATGTTTGGGGTGGTTTACCCGTGGGTATATGAATTATTTTAAGAAATTTCACGATATGTTACCTGAAGGAGAGGTTTAACCTTTAGTTGCACTGAAAAGGTCTTGCCATGGCAAGCAAGAATATATATGGTTTTTGGGGTGGACATATACAAATCAATAATTACAAAGATTAAAGTCAGAGGTCGTCTTCCATTGTATACGACACATCATATTTAGGTTTTGCACTCATGTGCCAATTATCAAAAGCCTCTGTCAAAGGATTGAAAAGTTATGTTTCAGACAGAAAATATGAAAAAAATCAAGTATTTTTACCTTAAGGTCAAAGGTCAGGGTCAGATGAAGATCACGGCTGTCTTTCAGTAATTTACCTTCACATCAAATATTACAAACCTGTGTCAAAAGATAAAAGAGTGTTCACCCGGACAAGGTTGTATGAGAAGAATCAGAGGAAGAAGAAACACAATTAAAACATATTTTATATCTCTCTCTCTCTTCGTCAAAAGGGAGAAAGAATTACACAAATTTAGATAGTATATATTAATAATATATGATATTTGTGTTAAATAGATAGTGGTTATACTGAGCTATGTCACTATCATTTAATAGTACCTAAAATAGACAAAATTTAACAATCTGTACGATGGACGTGTTACGAACGAATAAGGACTTTTTACGGAGTGAAACCAACTATACGTCCGTAAAACATCCGTTTTATAAGGATGTTTTACAACGTTCATAGCTATTTTGTCTGTGTAAAGTAATTTAAGGACAATATTTCCTATATGGAATCAATTGACGATTTCAATTCTAAAGGACAATAAACTTAACAAATAACTGAATCAAGTAATGCTATAACTTTCTTTTTTTCAAAATTCCTTTAATCGTGTTATTTGTTCTACTTCATGCTATACTAAGTAAAAAGTATGAGTTTGATTAAGAAATTATGTATTAAGGACCTCTACCTTATACAAAGCATTATAGCAGTGAAGTAGTCCATAAAATGACATCATGAATATGATTTCGTCTTACTGTAAAAGAACTTGCACAATTTATTCAAGAGTGATAACATGCTTATGAACACATGCATATCCTTTGTATGTTTTTTTCTGTGTGTTTTGTGTCGATATCATGAGTCAGGCCTTTTTCAACTTTTTTTGATAGTTTGTTGTTATGGTGAGCTGTTACATTACTATCGTGACGTCATTAACGTTCTTTTTTTCATGTTTTACTCCTTAAAAATAGAATTACGAATTTTAAAATAATAAGGAATGACTGTAATATTTTTTCTGTTTATTCGAAATAACCTTTAAACGATCTTGATTTACAGGACAAATTTATTTTCTTAATGTCAAATGATGCAATTCAACCATTTTTAGCAAAAACTTTATATCACATGTTTTATCGAAGGAGGTATTGTGTGTAATAATATTTTAGTACATTAGTTTTAATTGTTTTATAATATGTGTTATATTTTTAAAGTGTCTCAGTCAGTAATTTGGCTGGGTACCAATATTCTAATTGTAATATTTAATTTTTTAATTGCATATTATGTAATTATGTATTCAATGTGTTTTTATATTGGTATGTGACACTATAATAAATTATTCTGATTTTAAAAAATGTGGTGCACCACATTTTTAATGTTATTTCTTCATAGACAGAAAATTAAATAACCTAGTATGTTTAGTGCTAGGGAAGTTTTTGACATTATAAAATTATAATGCAATCAGGCTTATTGCTAATTAAACAGCCAATCATAACAACTCATACAGTTGCCCCAAAATGCTAGCATCTGCGATAAAATAGTTTTAGCTGTTGTATATGGAACGCCTCAGCTGTCTTATGTGGAACTCTGATATTACTTTATGTTGTTTTATTATTACTTGATGATATTTTGTCTTTACTTAATATGGTTTTGACATTACGTAATGATGTTTTGATATAACTCAATATGGAATAGTTATTACTTAATGATATTTCGATATTACACGATATGGTTTCGTATTGACTTGATATAGTTTTGTCATTACTCAATATGGTTTTGTCATTACTCGATGTGGTTTCACCATTATTTAATGTGGTTGTGTCATTAGTCAATGTGGTTTTAACATTACTTGATGTGAATGTGACTTGACTTTATGTAGTTGTTTCATTACATGATGTGGTTTTGTTATTTTGTAATGATGATTTGCCTATTCTTTATATGGTTTTAACATTACGTAATGATGTTTCAAAATTTGACGATTTTACACTACATGATGTGTTTGTTTCATTATTTGATGTGGTCCTGTCATTCTTTGATGTGGTTATCCCATTACTTGATGAGGTAAAATCACGTGACCAATTCGGAAAAAACCTGTTCTATTTTTAGATAGATTTCCATGTTGTATGTGCCTTGGATGAGTGCGGCCATCCATCGAATCAGAGTTCAAATTAAAGTTAGGGTTACTGTTTGAGTAGAACTTTGAGTTAGTCTCCGATTCCGAATTCAAGTCATTATAGAATTAAAATTTTAGTTAGCATTGAGTTTCGAGTTGGACTTCAAGTTTGAGTCACATTTAAAGGTAGAGTTCTAGTTACACCATTAAATTTGAGTCACTTTTTGAGTTTGAGTAAGATTCGAATTTAAGTCTCATTTAGATTAATTAAGATTTTGAGTTGAAATTCGTGCTATCTTATATGAGTTCGTAATTAAATTTTCTATCGCGGAACAAGGACTTTTGCTCGGGATTCCGAAAAGAGGGCTCCGGGGTATGCGTACAAAAGATAAACAATGTTACAGTATACAAAACGCAACATAGAAGTTGAAATAAAGTTAGATGTGGTGTGATTGACAATGAGACAACTATCCACCAGAGTTTAAATGCAGTGGATGTAAGAAATCATATATAGGCAACCGTACAGCCTTCAACACACCATATAGTCAGCTATAAAGGCCACCATGCACCATGTGAAAAAATTCAAACGAAAAAACAAACGATCTTATTTATATTTAAACAATCTACAAAAAAAAAAATGACACACATTTATACAACGACAACAATTGATCTCCGTGCTCCTGACTTGGGGCAGGTACATAAAGAAAGTGCACGTGGCGGAGTTTTACATGTATGTGAGCGCTAAATCCTAACCTTACATCGGACTGTTACACTTGTGTAACAGCACAACACAAGAAAAAAATGTAAACTAGACAAAGTGATGCCCCGCACTCAACTCATTTAACCGCTTATACCCCAAAAATGAAAAAAAAAAAGTTCAATTATCTCCCAAAAGAGCAAAAGATAATAAAAATAAAAACCCTGACCACATGCACACCTTCAATATATGTACAAACAGCCAGCAGAGCGAAAATTTCCTAGCATTCAAACTGTAGGAGGAGTTATCTGGAAACGCTTTTCTTATGCAAGTAAATTTCCCAAAAAATTACAAAGTTCAACTATCTCCCAAAAGAGCAAATATTAATAAACATTAAACCCTGACCACATGCACACCTTCAATATATGTACAAACAGACAGTAAAGAGAAAAATTCCTAGGATTCAAACTGTAGGAGGAGTTATGCGGAATAACTATATACCCATAATGGGACGGACAGACGGACGGACAGGGGTAAAACAATATCCCCCCCAACTTTCAGTTGGGGTGGCATACAAAACAGTTTCAATTGGCTGACTCAATAGATCGGTATGACTGGGTAATATAAATCCATCGGGGTGATCTCGGATGCTCCAGAAAGGCATCCGCCGTGTTATTCGAGAAAGTACAAACCCAGTGATTTGGTTTATTTGGTAGTTCACATTCAAGAAAAAGATGACGGTATTATGGTTACGACCACTGGAACATGTCCGTCGTCACATGTGAAACAGATATTCCAAAAAGTTTATTTTTCAACTAGTGCGAGGTAGATCAGGGAATTCAATTGATTACAAATAAAAGATTGATATTTGTATAAGTTCAAATGATCATTTATGCAAAAAAAAATTCGGAGAATTTTATTTTATAGTATTGATGCTTTGTCGCTAAGTCCAAGCCCCCTCCCCCCGTTTCCCTGTAACTTTAGTGTGAGTTGATTAGAAGCGCTTCATTTGTTAACATTAAAGTTCAAGTCGTTTGATTTGTGTCGAGCCTGCGACATCAATGTAGCGGCAGTGAGACCCAACAAACCTATATTTCGTCGTCGATAGTGGCGTCGGCGTCTCCAACTCAATTCTTTTTTTATTTCTATTGAGTTTAACCTTTCATTATACATGTTACAAAACACGTATGCCATTATAATTTTGTACTTTTAGAATATCATACTGTATTTGTTTACCTCAACTATTGTATCTGTATTTATATTGTATGTTTCTCTGTAAACTTGTAATTAGTTTTTAGAGAATAAAGTATCTATCCATCTATCTATCTATCTATCTATAGATCGTTAGGTTTCTAGTTTTTTACATTTTTCATTTCGGGACCTGTATAGCTTACTATAGGGTATGGGTTTTGTTTATTGTTGAAAACCATACAGTTTTGTTTTAGTTAAATAAAACCGAATTAAACTGTTTTGACATGATAAATTTGTAAACCTCCATGAAGTGTTTTAAAACTTGTACAGGAGTATAGGAGTTATTCTTCAATTGCAAGAAAAAGCATCTACTGAAAAACATTTTTTTTAATTTTGTTTTTACCGATAAATGTATAGAAAAATGTACAGCCTATCAATATGACGCTTTTACACTAACAGCAGCAATATCAGGCGAGACATAGGGTTCCGTGGAATATTTTACAAATTTATTACAAAAATACTGCTTCCGTTTGAGAACTTAGGATAAAAACAACAAGACAAAGTGGTTTGGGGATATCCCAATTATGTAAGAAATACTGTAAACTTTTTAATACTTTTTTTCTTATTATTGTCTGCCGGTTAGGCCAACTAAAATTAATTAGTAGATTTTCATCCAGATTTTTTTTAAAATGGGGCGGGTGGGAGGATTTTATTTTTTATTTTTTATTTCCTTCTATACCCTTTTGTGACGTGTTGTTCATATACAAGGGTAATAATAAGCTTATATCATGTATATATAAGGAATTCTACATTATTTTTCGAATTCTTGAATTAATATTTCTGATTGGCAACCACTGTTTTACATGTACTTGCCGCTTTAGAAACCTATTTTTAGTAATACATTTTGTAGCAAAAACGTGGAGAAATGTTCTCTTTTAGACTATCTAGATCAAATTTATTTTGATTTCTAAGCTATGATTTGTAGTGCCCATAAAATGAAGCATATGCATTTGTATGCAACACAAATATGATGAGTACAGAGTGAAATGAAAACTCAAACTGTGTTGAAAATACTAGGGTTGGTGCTTTTAAGATTCTTATGCAAGGTACAAATTTAATTGCAATGTAAAACATGAATTGAACCAAAAAGAAGTTGTTTAATGACTCTATTGAAGGGCTTTGGACAGAGGGTGTTTGCTGTATGTCTCCAAAAACGACAGCCTTTGGGGTTAAATCTAAGGGCTTGCTATAATACATTTTGTACGTTGGCCGACTCTTTGTACTCAATATACGGTCATAAAGTTCGTGCTTGTGTAAATTATTTTATTCTAGTCATGTTTTTGTACCAATGTGTTCCACGATTCTTGCGCTTTGGATATCATTCACAGTCCAAATTTCCTGACACAAAGTCATTGTATAAATAAAAAATCCATGGTTTTCTAATCACTGAAATTTGTGACATACCGCGATTAGCGTTCTTGGACACCACCTATAACTCGTAACCAGAATAGTTCATGCCCTTCTAGTAATCAATCTATATTCTCAGAAGAAAATGTTGTCATCATTAAGCAGAAGAATATGTCGACTTGTCTTATATTACTCGAAGAAATACGAAACCGAAATTTGACGGAAATGAACAAAATCCAGAAATCGTTAATTTTTAAAAATAAAAAAAATTGGGGCGGGACGATTTCAGAGGGGCGGGCGGGGATGAAAATCTATCAATTAATTTTAATTGGCCTTACCTTTTTCATGCTAAATAACTCTGAACAACCACTCGAGCTTTAATTTGAACTTTAACTCAATGGATAGCGATACCCATCCAAAGCACATTAAACAAATGACATATTGAAATCTGTTTAAAAATAGAACATATTTTTTTCCGAATTGGTCACGTGGTTTTACCTCATCAAGTAATGGGATAACCACATCAAAGAATGACAGGACCACATCAAATAATGAAACAAACACATCATGTAGTGTAAAATCGTCAAATTTTATCGTCATATAAAGAATAGGCAAATCATCATTACGAAATAACAAAACCACATCATGTAATGAAACAACTACATAAAGTCAAGTCACATTCACATCAAGTAATGTTAAAACCACATTGACTAATGACACAACCACATTAAATAATGGTGAAACCACATCGAGTAATGACAAAACCATATTGAGTAATGACAAAACTATATCAAGTCAATACGAAACCATATCGTGTAATATCGAAATATCATTAGGTAATGACTATTCCATATTGAGTTATATCAAAACATGATTACGTAATGTCAAAACCATATTAAGTAAAGTCAAAATATCAAGTAATAATAAAACAACATAAAGTAATATCAGAGTTCCAGATAAGACAGCTGAGGCGTTCCATAGTTGTATGTTTAAAAAAATGGTATGTAGTCAATATCAGGTTGAAGAAACACAAATCTTAAAAATGCAGAAATGTAAAAAGGAAATAGTAAACGCGGGATTCATGCTTTTAGGGAGAATTGTGGGAGCTAGACTTTGATATTTCAATATGCATTAAAATTGCAAGCATGAGAAAAAATCTTCCGTCTTTTCTTGTTATTTTGTTTGTAATTGCATGATTATCATTAAAATGAATAACGAACTTAATATATTTATACACTGAGCTAGCCCCATAAAAATTAGATACATAAATAATTACATAGTTAGTAAATTATTAATGAAAATTTTGATTTAAAATATTTCTCTTATACAAATTAGAAAATTTGCTTTGTTGGTTGCTTCAACTGCTTCGTGCTTTGACAACGGAAGTAAAAACTATTACATGCAAGACACTGAAGATGGTTTTTATGCCTGTCCAAAGTAGGAAACTCCATTAAACTATGTGATAATTGCTTTCTTTAAAAAAAGAAAAGCAAAACGTAAACCTGAGAACGCTGACTGGTCACCAAAAAAATGTTATTGATTTTTTTTTGCTTTTGAAATAATTGACTGTGAATAGAATAAGGTAATTTAAACGATGATGCTACAACACCTTTATAGAAAATATGATGATGATGATAATGATGATGATGATGATGATGATGATGATGATGATGATGATGATGATGATGATGATGATGGAAGGCTGCTTAACGTCTACGCGGCAAATAAATATGCATATTCAGTACGAGAAAATGTTAATGTTATATGAATATTAACCCTGGTTTATACTAGACCGACACGCTGATCCGGATTTTTAACGTGCTAGTTCACAAGGTAACAGTCCGCAGGAAGACATGTCACCTTAGTCTGACTCTGAACCGACCAGTCTATACTCTTACTCATTAAGGTCGCGTGCTTAGCGGAGAAGCAGCAAATACCAATTTTAAAGTTTTTGGTTTGACCTGGGCGGGGTTTGAACCCACAACCTCCCGCCCTCGAGCCGAAAAACGACCACGAGACCACAGTGGCGGTAATACAAATATATGTATATAGAAAATATGTAATTGTGTGTAGATTTTTTGCACAATATAAAAAAGAAGATGTGGTATGGTTGCCAATGAGACAACTCTCCACAAGAGACCAAATGATATAGAACTATAGGTCACTGTATGGCCTTTAAAAATTAACAAAGCATAGTCAGCTATAAAAGGCCCCGAAATGACAAATGTAAAACAATTCAAACTAGAAAGCTAACGGCCTGATTTATGTACAAAACGATGAATGAAAAACAAATATGTAACACAGCAACAAACGACAACCACTGAATTTCAGGCTCCTGACTTGGGACAGGCACATACATACAGAATATGGCGGGGTTAAACATGTTAGCGGGATCCCAAACCTCCCCCTAACCTGGGACTGTGGTGTAACAGTTCAACATAAGAACGAACTATAAAAATCAGTTGAAAAAGGCTTAACTCATCATGCAGATGCATACAAATAGAAATACATCCAACAAAAACACAGAGTGGACGTGGCCGGGTACTTGTACATCCCAACAACGAAAAGATACTAAGTACAGATCTGAGAGTACTCACACTTACTGATAGCCATTTCAAAGCCAATAACAACTAATAAAAAAATCATGCATCTAAGACTTCTGAGCTGATGATACCCTCGAGGACTGATAGTCCACCAGCAGAGGTATCGACCCAGTGCTGTTAAAAATATAAATTTGTTCTATTGGAGGCATGTTCAGGTATTCATTAAATTTCTAAAAACAAGATATTCTTCAAAACTAAGTATTTCCTGTAGAATATTTGGATTGATTTAAGTAACTTCAGGAAATCCTTAAAATTTGAGATGTTTTATGAAACAAAAGTAATTTTCATCATATATAAGAGGTCCTAATGAAGCTGGTGTTTTACTCTGCGAGAACAAAATACGAAATACCAATTTTAAATTCTTTGGTTGGACTCGGGCGGGGTTCGAACCCACAACCTCCCACCATCGAGCTATGATTGATTCGTCTATTCTTTTTATGTATTTTTTTTGTCATAAAGCTCTTCAACTGTTTCGGTACTTATACATCATCGGCTTTTAAATATTAGGCTTTGAGCGTCCGCTTCGGACGCATGAAATTATTTAGTGTGTTGTTTTCATTTTTTACCCATAGCTGTACAACTGAACATATGTGAATGCAACCCGAGTATAAATCTCAATAACCGAAAATTATACCATAGCTATCTATGGTATAATTTTTATAATTTTACCATGGTTTTGATGTATATGGTCTTCGAAAATAAAAAAGAAAGATAGGAAGACCTGGTCGTGGCCTCTTGAATTTTTTGACACAGGAACAACAGTGTCATTGCGGGGCCACAAAGCTAAACTGCCCGCCTTGCACCAGCTGATGAATGCCTAGGGAATCGAACCCACGTACACCAACTCCGTTGTCCTATATTTAAAAAAAAAGTCGCTCTCAGAACAAACAAACAAATAAAGTTTAAAAAATATATAAATGTGTTAAGATTTTTAAATATGAATATATAAATATATTACTGGAAAATATCAGTTGATTTTCAGTTATTGAAATATAAACTTAGATTGTATCCTCATAGGCTCCACTGTACAGCTACATGTATAGGTTTAAATTTGCCGAAGGAGGTTTTTTTAGGGGGAGCAGGGGGTACGCCTATTTGAAGGAGCTGATGGTAAATACATTAGACTTTTTTAAAGTATTGTTCAAAATGTAAGTTTGCTTGATCCCCCCTTTCAAAATCCTGGAACCGCACCAGATTTGTTAAACACTGCTGACACCTAGACTTAACGAGGTTGCTTAAGTAATAACAATAATGTTGAACCGTTAAAATTATATAGCGTCTTGTTACTCTAAATGAAGCTGAACTTTTTGTATAAATTACCCATAGTCAACATGTGATTTTAATTGTGATCATTTTGAAATTCCTTTTAATTAATGTACGACTTTAAAAGCTTCTGGTACAAATCAAAACGTGGAATAATTTATCAATATTCTCAGAAAGATTCTTGTGAAATTAATTTCCTCAGAATTATAAATTAATATTAAAAAAATAAAACATTTCGAACATTTAGATAAAATAAAAAAAAATAACCCTTAATATGGGATTCCAGAAAGCTTCAAAATATCAGAAAATATGTGAATTATCTTGCGTCCTTATCCAGAAAATATAATTCCGTCAACATTTGTTTCGTCTGTCACGTTATCCGTCACCAATGTAAATGTGCATCCATCGCTGCCGAAAAATCAAGTCTAACTGACAGCTGTTTCAGAAGCCCGTGCTTATTTAAGAAAGTAGGCAGAGCTTTGTATGTAAGGCCCGAAAAGGGTTATGTAACTGATTCTTATCAAAATTATTTTTAAAGTAAACAAACAAAAATATATGAAATATACAATTTTAAACAGCAAAAGATGCGATAGGTTAAAACAGATATTTCATATTTTTTGGATAATATTCCGGTGTATCGTATATTATACCATAGGTTTTTGTTGAAACCCCTTGGTAACTTCACTCGACTTCGTCTCGTGAGGTTATTGCCAAAGGTTTCAACAAAAGCTATGGTATAATTTACGAAACACCACAAAACTATCCAAAAGATATGAAATATCTATAACTTATATAAAAAGATATATAGATATAATATAATAGATACAATGCAGGATCACAATGTTGTACTCCAGACGCGCGTTTCTACAAAAGACTCATCAGTGACGCTCGAATCAAAAAGTTAAAAAGACCAAATAAAGTACGAAGTTGAAGCGCATTGAGGAACCAAAATTTCGAAACAAAGGTTTATTTGCCAAATACATCTATGGTAATCTATTTCTGGGGTAGAAAATCCTTATTAAAAATTCAAAGTTTATACATGTATTACATGTAGGACCGTCGCTAAACAAAAAAAAAAAAACGAAAAGAGAAATAGTCTTTTTGTCTCTTTTTTGAATACCTTAAGTCATGAAAGAAATGCGAAAATTAACATTCCGCCATTGAAATTAATATGTATGCATGCATCCGGTTTTTTGTACAAGAAATAGAAAATGGAAAGCATACGAACTGATAATCTGGATTAGAATACGCATTTTCATCATTACGTAAATTTATTCGAATGCAAAATCTAATTAATGTTAGTTGAATTCGGGTGTCAAACTACCTACTTCAAGTGTTTTGACTCCGGATTCATTGCCAATTAAACAGGAATTTATGTGAACGTGTAGGATAACTGGTCAACATAATGAATACAATTTTAAAAATCGCACGATATATTGCATGGTGTTTCGGACCTTAGTTAAATATTTCATAACAGAAATTTCCGTTTTGTTAATTTTCTTCTTGCATTCTGACCTTTTCCCAGGCTATGACTGAAATACAAAAATCATTTAGAAATAATCAATTTATTCGGGGACATAGTATGTTAGTTTACTTTCCAATGTTAATAGTCACAATGCACAATGTACAATATAGCACGTTGTATAAAATACAACTTACACAAAGCGTAAAGGGACCGTCTCAAAACATGAATTATATAACCGTGTTATCATTATACTTGATATTCCATAAACATTCGCATTTTAAAATACACAGATATTTTGTCAAAGGCAAATATGTTCCAAATATAAATGACTTTTTTACTGCAATCTCATCTTTACTAATACTAGCTTATCTTTTTTTATGTTTTGGCATTTACACTTTCTCTCTTTCTATAATAAAAACTATAAAAAATAACTATTTCTGGACAGTAACCCAACAATAAGTTGTCCTATTGGTCTGAAGATTACTTGACAGGTAGATCTAAATGTGTTTAACACTTTCACCTATGTCAGTTTTGCTCTTACTGCTATAGTTTTTGAGATGAAAGCTAAAAACTTCATTTGACCCCTATGTTCTATTTTTAGGAACTGTCGCCATGTTTTTAAATGGATCAAATCCCCGAATACAATCTATAAACTAGATACCCTAAGGAACATTCTATAACAGGTCTTAAGTTTTTGGCCAAGTAGTTTCAGAGAAGAAGATTTTTGAAAAAGTAATTAGACTTTCACATAAATGTAAAAAAAAATAAAAAAAAAAAACGCTTTAAGGGCAATAACTCCTTAAGGGGTCAATTGACTGTTTTTATCATGTTGACTTATTTGTAGATCTTACTTAGCTGGACATTTATTGCCATTTACATTTTCTCTCTATCTATTATTATATTAAAGATAATAACCAAAAACAGTAAAATTTCATAAAAATAACCTATTTCGGACAGTAACCCTACAATGGTTGATCCAATTGGTCTGAAAATTTCATAGCAGATATATTTTGATTTATTTATCACTTTAACTCCATGTCAATTTTGCTCTAACTGCTATAGTTTTTGAGATAAAAGCATAAAACTGTATTTGACACCTATGTTCTATTTTTAGCCATGGCGGCCATGTTTGTTAATGGATCAAAACAATTTATAAACCAGTTACCCTAAGGAACATTCAATTAAAGTTTAGAAGTTTTAATTAGGCCAAGTAGTTTCAGAGGAGAAGATTTTTAAATGTTAGCAAACATGATAAACAAATTGTGTAAAATTGTCTTTAAAGGGCAATAACTCCTTAAGGTGTCAATTGACAATTTTGATCATACTAATTTTTTTGTAGATCTTACTTTGCTGAACATTTTTGCTGTTTACAGTTTATCTTTATCTTCAATAATATTCAAGATAATAACCAAAAACTGCAAAATTTCCTTAAAATTCCCAATTTAGTGGCAGCAACCCAACAATGGGTTATTCGGTTTGTCTTAAATTTCAGGGCTAACAGATCTTGACCTATTGAACATTTTTACCCCGTCAGATTTGCTCTAATTGCTTTATTTTTTGAGCTATTAGCCAAAAATCGCATTTGACCTATATGTTCTATTTTTAGCAATGGCGGCCATGTTTGTTGATGGATCAAAACTTCGGATATAATTTATAAAATGCATACCCTCAGGAACATTCAGTTAAAGTTTGAAGGTATTTTGCCCGGTAGTTTCAGAGGAGAAGATTCTTGAAATAGTTTACGACGACGTCAGACAACGACGACGGACAACGACGAGTCGACAGACGACGGACGACGACGGACTTCAAGTGATGGCATAAGCTCACCTGGCCCTCAAAGGGCCAGGTGAGATAAAAATAACAAGCATTCAGCAAAACAACAAAATGTGTTATAAAATGTCTCTGAGTTACTGAATGCAAGCTCAACCAATTTATAAGCATACTAGCTGTTCTTATTAACTCTATAGACTAATAAAATATGTTAAATTAAAAATGTTGATGTAGACTTAATTAAGATTATATTTGAATTTATAATTATAATTATAAATTATAATTATAATTATTATTATTATTATTATTATTATTATTATTATTATTATTATTATTATTATTATGTATTCTTTTATTTTTCTACATTTATAGTTTGTTTGATTATGCATACTGACACTTACCTTCATATTGAATCAAATAATAGTACGGATTGACTTAATATCAACACACTGATCTATTAATACACAGTAAAAACCGCGTACTATATATATATTCAGGTGTTTAATTAACATTCAACACTCTCTATACATGCTCTATGATAAGAAGAGCGAAACATATGTGCTCCTTTTCATCACATCTTAGAGCGCAAGCCGTGAAATCAACAAGAAGTATGTATATCTGTACACTTATTAATGAACCTTTAAAATTCAGTATACGCAAAAATTAATCTGTCATCTGAAATGCTGTTACATTAAAATAGTTGTTTAGTATTTCATCAATGTTCAAAAAATATAAAAATATATTTTCCCCCTTCAGTTCTTTAATTTGAATTATTGTATAGTCTGCAATTTTTGTATTTTTATATTCCTATATCTATATAATACTAGAAAAAAACCGCGCGAGCGCGGCTTGAAGACTACTTGAAATGTTTATGGTTATACACAGCTAGCTTGGGTTCGTATTTTTCAAACTGTTTTTTTGCACTGATGCGTTATGTTGATAGTTTAAACTTTTGATTAGATATAAGAAGATGTGGTATGAGTGCCATGAGACAACTCTCCATCCAAGTCAAAATTTATAAAAGTAAACCATTATAGGTCAAAGTACTGTCTTCAACACGGAGCCTTGGTTCACACCGAATAGCAAGCTATAAAGGGCCCCAAAAATTACTAGTGTAAAACCATTCAAACGGGAAAACCAACGGTCTAATCTATATAAAAAACGAGAAACGAGAAACACTTATGAACCAATTCAACAAACGACAACTACTGAACATCAGATTCCTGACAGGTGCAAACAATTGCAGCGGGTTTAAACGTTTTAATGGTACCAAACCTTCACCCTTATCTGTCAGTTCTTCTTCCATAAGAGTTTGAATGTCCAATAAGTAGCTTCAGTCTCGGTGTTACACAGGTGCTCCTAGAACGGAGGAAATAACTCAGAGAAGAAGAAGACAACCTAGAACACTGATGATTAAAACATTTCTCAGTGGTGCTAGTTTGTAGTATTTCTTTTTTTTTTTTCGAAAGGTGAGGGTCAGGTTCTGTCTCTGTGTGATACGGGCGCTCCAAGAACGGAGGAAATAACTAAGAGAAGACAATCTAGAACTCTCTGATGATTAAAAACATTTCCTGTCTCTGTGTGACACGGGTGCTCCGAGAAAGGAGGTGCGAGTTTGATAAAGTGATGCAAGTTGTAGTAGTTAGTGAGAGTGTTTGAATGGTGCGAGTTGGCAGTGGGCCGAGTTGTCATAAATTCAAGACAAATTGAATACAAAACCATTTCCGCCTGCTTACAAAACGTAGACGGTAAGGAACCAGCTACGGAACTTTATTTGGGGTTTAATTAATTTAGCTACGCTTATTAAAGCAATTACTATATGAAGTTATAAAGTACATTACATACACTAACTATTTATTATTACATAATACTTCAGACGATCGTCGACTCGGAGACAAACCGGCTAAAAAATTTTGGTCCACAAATTTAATAGTATAGATAAGAAATATGATGATGTAAAGAGACTTCTTATAGAGAAGAAAAGAATGCATAGGTTTGAAGGCTTATATTATATCAAAATTTTACTCTAAATTGACATGTCTGGTGCCAGAATACATTATATAAATAACACATAGCCGAGAGGGTGATGGTCTTGATATAAAAAATTGCAGGCTACACTATAATTATGGGTTTTAAGACATACATAGAATTTAGTTGCACTTGTTGCGTTGACTCTTTGGCTTGATCAGCTATCAAAATAATGACATTAAAATTAGGCTAATTCGGTTGTCTCGATAATTTGTCATAAATATATAGACTCTTACACCTGATTTCATGATGTCCTCTAGTTTGTCTTTTTGTTTATTTTTGTCGTTTGGATGTTGTCTCATTGATTTGTATATGTCACACCTCCTTTACTTCCTAGTATAAAACATATTAAATCATATTAAAACACGCGCATCATATACTCGTATACGTTAAAAGGAAAATGACATAGTGTATTGAAAGGATATTTTTTTATTCCAATTAAAGGGCCTATAAAGAGCAAAGTAATTTATTACAATGATTTTAATAAATGACACAAATAATTTTAGTTGGAAAAAAACTACGCCCGCCAAAAAAAAAAAACTACAACAGAAAAACAGCAGTGCATTTATTGTTGTTATTCATCTCAAAAATACAATTGAGCCATTGTAAACATGTTCTGAATCCAAAAGTTGAAAAAATACAATTTGAGAATAAATGAATGAAATTAACCAGAGATAATAAGTATTTATAATAAAACAATGATAGTGCATGTGGTAACAATAGAAATAATGTTCTGATAACACCGAGGGGTGCAGCATTTGATTGTATTGAACTTTGCAATGACACAAACTTATTTAATTATCATTAAATCTGTTGTTCCAAACATACGAGATAACTAAAAATTTCCGGAGCCTCCCGTTTTTAAATCTGAATGACAGTACAATTAATCATCTTTGGGGTTTTTTATGTCGTTTGGTTGTTTTGGTCTGAAATCTTTATTTATTTGTCCATATTTTAGTGGCTATAGTTAGAGTATTTCAAACACTCTTTTCAAAGGACACAAACAAATGTTCGATATACTCTGAGCATGGAACATTTGCTTTATATCATGGTTTATAAATACATATAGACAAGATTCGTAAATTAAGCTATATTCGGATACAATTAGAGTATACCATAGTTTTGTTATATCTGGACTTCGATAAAAAACAAATAAAGAAGAAAGCAATGCCAGGGGACTTCATTTTTAGACATAGGAACAATGAGGTGACGCGCGGCCAGTAAGCTATTCTGCCTGTTTTGTTCGATGAGTTTCTTAACTCCTTTCCAACAAAAATGCATTAAGATTTAGCTCATTTTATGAGAAGATCGGACATTAAATTAGGAAGTAAGCATTGTGTAAAGTTGAAGTACAAACTTCTGATTGCAATAAACGTTTATTATACCTGTCCATACGGAAGCAGGCAAGACACTCAAGCTGCATTTAAAAAACTCCATCTTAATATAATTTGTATAACCACTATTCTACTTGATATGATTAAAACTACAGTTGCTAACTCAAACTTAGCGGAAGCAAAACTACCAAAAACACGAAACATTCATTCGATAATAACGTTAAGCAAGAAATAATCAGTCCATCAATCAATCGATCATAAAAAAACGACTTTTATATCGATTTAAAAAGGAAATAACTTTGTTCAAAACAGGATATGCAGAAAAACTAAATGTGAATAACGTATAATATGAAAAATGAATAAGAAAATAATATAATATAACTAAAGATGTCTAAATTATAACCGACTAAAACATATAGAAATTTGAGTTGTGGTGAACTAAACTTAAAATTTTATGCCAAAGCCTGGATAAACGAATTATTCTTGTAGGTTTCACGTAATTCTTAACGAAAGGCATAAGACCAAGATTCTTTTTCGTAACTTTGTTGTTGTTGTTGCATGTGGTTTAGGTGATTATCTTCTTATCAAAATTTGATGGCTTATAAAGGAGTATTAATTCTTTTTTGGCTCTAAACGAACATGTTTTTCATTACTGGAAAAATATCGTTTTTCTGCTAGTGTAAAGGCAAATTAAGGTTCCTTAAAGTAACGCTAAAGACTTTCAGGTGAAAATTTGTTATCGAATTGTTGCACGAGTTATTCTGAGTTTATTGCATGAGTTATACATGTATCTGATCGTTTACGATGATTTTTCTCCAGTTCATGCAGCCATGATAGATTTAACAATAAAATGCGTCGACTGGACAGGTGTGAATTTTTGTCAGTTGCGAAATAAAATAGAACTCAAAAGATAAATATCCATACGCAACATGAAGAAATGAATTCACACTTGGTCATCAAAACAGAATACGTGTATTTGAAAAACAAAATAACCTCGTTAAAAAGTTCAAGTTTTAAATTGTATTTTTGTTTTTTTACCCATTCACATCAAAGAAAATCAAGCTATATACAAATTAGGAGATGTGGTATGATTGCCAAACTATCCACCCAAGTTCAAATGAAGTGGGTGTAAGCAATTATAGGCAACCGTACAGCCTTCAACAATCAGAAAAACCCATACGGCATTGTCGGCTATAAAAGGCCCAAAAATATGAAACTAACGGCCTAATTTATAACAAAACAATTTACGAAAAACAAATATGACAGATATGAACCAACGACAACCACTGAACTACAGGCTGATGACTTTGGACAGACACGTATAGATTACTAGTCTTCAAAACAGAATAAGTGTCTTTTAGATAGTGCAAGTCTTATTTGTATTTTTTTTTATACAATATCAATAAGCTATGTTGATAATCTGTTTCATGAAAATTTACTATAAAATTGTCGGGCATACTGTTCATTGTCATCCCTTTAAATTTCTGACAAACACTCTAACGATATACTGTTTTTTTTGGATCTTGCAATGCAAAGTTCGAAAAATTTCGAATGTGTTGGTGTTATCTGTGACTTTTAGTCTTCGGTTTCCAAGTCCTTTCCGGTATTCTGATAGTTTGCTTAGAGTTATATTGATTTTTTGAAGGTTTGCCAAGACAACCAATAAGACAAGTAGTATAAAGACGATATAAAAATTAATTAAAAGTGACAATTAGGTATACAAACATTAGTTCTTTAAGCGACAAACCCCCTTTATGGTCGCAATGATGGACTTTAATAAAATTAACAGTTGTTTAGGGCTTTTACAACTGCGTGTTATCTCTAACGTCTAATACTATATATATTTATGCTTAGGTTATCAAATTGAACGCTTGAAACAATTTCGAATTTATCACCTGTACATATATATAAATGTGTAACAATTCTTAGAGGGATAAAATCCTAAAACCAACTTTAAAGACACTTTTTCAGGTAATAATTCATATTTTTTGTTAATGGGAAATAATATGGTTAATAGGGATAAAATTCTAGCGAAATAGAACCAATTTTGCCGGTGATTGCAGTTTACGGATTAAATACTAAAGCACCCTGTAGAATACCATACTTTTTATGATATTTGCTATGTCTATGTCGTGGTTTTCGTTATTTATGTATGAACCTATGAACCATTCTTATTATAAAATAATACAGTCATTGGATGTGGAATGAACAATATCAGTGAGAAAATAGTTAACTGTGATTGGCTATTATTTTTTATCCTGAGCATGTACACTCAATGATAGTTTTAACATTGCAATAACATCGCTGTACAAGGTTGTATGCTACTTACATTATTGGAGGTTAGACACTGAAAAACTTCAGCCCGTTTGATAATAGTTGACTGAGTCAGTTAATCTAGCTGTAAAAATTTCAGTGATCTAAATCGCACAATTTGTACAAATATCTCCCCAAAAAGCAGATCAAAATCTTTTCTTTACGTTAATATTCTAAGACAACATTCTAAATCATCAATATTTGATTCTTTGTAACATGATCAAATCTGCAAACAGCACATAGTCGGAAATCTAGGGGAATACGTACAGTTAATTGCTTATGTTAGAATATTCAATCTGTGAACAAATTATCTACATGACAAAGTTTCGCTGTTGAGTATATTTTGAAAAGAGTCGTGTCCCTTAGATAAAGTTGCGTTATGCAAAAATGAGGTATCTAAAGAGAGAAAAACACTCTTCAAATACATTTAAATTTGGTTAATTCAGTTATTCATAATACATAATGTTTTTAGTTATAAGTTAGTAATATTTGGAAAATATTGGCTTTCCTTTTATACGTAGATATATCTTCATAAAAATGAATTAAAGTTTTAAAACGTAGAGATCGCAGTTTCCATGATTTCCATAAGGAATAACGTAAAGATTAGATTGTTGTAACGATATTAAATGACACATTAAGTTATTTTTGATGCAATGTACAAGAAAATTTACAGCCATAAAATAAGGAAAAAGTTAAATGAAAACAAAAACAGCATATTACTTTATTTTTTCTTAACTATTATCCTTAAAGCGCCTCTCACTGTTAACTTCTGATGTTCTATTTTTATCGCGGGGAAGTCTATTTAGTATTTTTAGATATGGAAAAGCGTAAAGCTGTATAAAATAAATGCAGCCACGTATTAATAATGATTGTTGAATATATCCTCAGAATATATCAAACCTTAATTCCGAAATGAAACTAAAGTTCTCTATATATTTTATTGAAGCAGAGTAGTAAACATTAGTATAACAGAGTAATGGTGCGCATGTGCGAGAACTGAACGGACGTTTTCAAACAGAGCTAAAGAAAAATTTCACAGAGAAGACGATATCCTTTGAATTTAATCCTTGATTTACTTGATTCAAACCCTAAAATTGTTTACCTACATACGTATTTCACAATTACCGTGAAATATTTCCAGAAAACAGTAAAAATCATCTTGTTTCAATCCGCTATATGGCGGGAAGAAATGTTTACATTGACAACAAAGAAATTTGACATTTCCGGTTTGGAAATAGAATTTGTTTATTATTGCATATTTTCCTAAACCCTTATTTTCAGATGAGCAACAAATTAAAGAAATATATTGCTGAGCAACCCCAAATTCCAAGCGGATTCAGATATAAAACACCGATATTAGTATCTGACAGAAAGGGCTTTACCGTACGGAACGCCTGCCAAGACAGCGAATTCCCACTAGAATCGTGGTGCATCTCCGGAGCAAAAACATCAGAACTGGTTGACTTGATTGAGCACAGAATTCAAAAAGCAATCAAGAGACATTATCACATCATTATTTACTTTTGGTCAGGAACCTGTGATTTTACCATCAAAGAGGGGAAATTTATTAGACTTAGACACCAAAGTTCTAAAACTGTAAATACCATATTAAGAGAATACGAAAGAGCAATACACATTGTTGAGCAACACCCAGGTGCCGAGATAAAGTTTGTGGATTGTCCCATACTGTCGATCAGCAAGTACAATAAGTTCAAAGGACATAAACAACCTGCATCATTTAAAGTTGAAGACTTCCAAGTAACAAAACAGATACAGAAACTTAACTCTGAAATTATAAACCTAAACCAGAAATTAAACAAGAACACCATAAAAGTTAGCAAATTCTTCATCAGGGGCAGAAAAATAAAAAGAGGCGGCTATAGAAAGTCAATCAACATCTCAGTCAACAAAAAAGACGGTCTACACCCAGGAAATTTACTTAGCCTTGCCATCACCAAACAACTATTGCTTGACACCTACAGCGAATGCTACAACGCAATACAAGAATCAGAATTTGTCCAACTACAAGTCGAAGAAGCAGATCTATTGACATTATTCTAGCACCAAGACGAAAATACTGTAGTAAAGGGTTTAGGTGAGTTTATCTTATCAGTCTTTACTACACCGTATCAATACAGAGTCAAACTAGAATATATTCAGTAAATAACACCTGCATTAAATATCAACTTCAACTTTCAAAATGAGGTTTATCACAATTTTTATCATCATTGCCAGCACCATCATGAACATGAAAAATGCAGCTATGGCAAACATTGAAGATACAGAGGTTCAAATAAAACAGGACACAACAGTATATAGCTTGTTAACAACAGTAAATAGACTAAAATCACCAAGAGCTTATCCTTATAAATGTAAATCAGTATCATCATATTTACTGCTCATACTATTAGCAAATGCAAATGATGTAAATCCAAACCCAGGACCAACACATAACGACAGCACTATATACCCATGTGGAACTTGTGACCAGCCTGTGACATGGGACGACAGAGCCATAAGATGCGATACCTGTGACCAATGGTTTCATATCAACTGCCAAGATATTCACAGTAAACCTATAGCTACCTTGTGGATGATAAAAACATCTCTGTGCGATGGGATTGTATCATTTGTGATAATCCAAACTACAATTCCTTATGCTATGGTTCAACAGCTATCTCAACAAACAATAGCTTTAACTTATTACTAGATGGTACATTTGATATGAGTACAGCATCCCAACAAGAATGTGTAAAACCAAAACACACATCAACTCCAAAGAGAGAAAAACAAGAAACTAGGAATAAACCATTTATACCATTAAGGATCCTAAATGTGAATTGTCAGTCCATCAGAAACAAACAACACCAAGTCCAAAATCTTATAGATAGTACAAAGCCAGACGTAATGATAATGACAGAAACTTGGTTGGATTCATCAATCACCAACAGCCAAATATTCCCTCCAGAATATAACATCTATCGCAAGGACAGAAAGGAAAATAAAACTGGGGGTGGAGTCCTTATCGCCATACACAACAAGTTTCTAAGCACTGAAATACCAGAACTAGACACTAACTGTGAAATAATATGGGCACGAATACAACAAAAAGGCACAAAAGACCTCTACATATGCTCATATTATAATCCAAAAACATCTAACAAAGAGAGCCTCTCAGAATTTGAAACAGCTGTAACTAGAGCCTCACAAAACAATGCATGCTTAATGATTGGGGGTGACTTCAACCTACCAGGATGGAACTGGACAAACAAAACAGTCCGCCAAGGAACTCAACATGCAGAACAACATTACCAGCTTACAGATATTCTTGATGACAATGGATTAACCCAATTAGTACAAGAGCCAACTAGAAATAAAAACACTTTGGACCTTCTTATAACCAACTGTCCTAGTAAAATGATGAGACTTGATGTCATTCCAGGAATTTCAGACCATGATATTGTGTATGCAGAAATGAACACCAATCCAATGACAAACAAACAAAAGCCAAGAAAAATCCAACTGTATAGAAGAGCTAAATGGGACAGCATAAAAGAGGATATGAATTTGCTTTATATCAAAATTCAAAAAGAAAGCCTGAACAAGAAGACAAACATCAATATACTCTGGAACATGTTCAAAGAAGACCTAGAAAGCAGTACTAACCAGCATATACCTTCCAAAGTATGCAAGACTAAGGACAAAAACCCATGGATAACCCAGGAAATCAAAAAACTTATGAGACGAAGAGACCGAGCTTATAAAAAGAAAAAGAAATCAAACCATGCTACTGATGTTAAAAGATTTAAACAACTGAAACAAACCATCCAAAGAAAATCAAGACAAGCCTATTGGAAGTATATAGAAGACATAATAACTCCAGAAGATAACGAGGACATCCGTTCACCAACAAAAAGATTCTGGACCTATATCAAACACAAGAAAAGTGATAAAAATGGAGTAGCACCACTTAGAAGAAATGGGAAATTAGAAACTGACCCAATAAATAAAGCAAATATTCTAAATGATCAATTTCAATCAGTCTTCTCTGCTGCATGTCCAATCAGTAAACGAGATTTTGAAAAGAAAAAACTCATGTCAGATCTACCAGAGAATTATCCAGACAACGAACAAATAATCATCACAATTAATGGAGTGGAAAAACAGCTGAAAAATCTAAAACCACACAAGGCTGCTGGACCAGACAACATCAAGCCAATGATTCTGAAAGAACTAGCCGGTGAAATTGCTCCAATCTTAACCATCATATACAATTTTTCAATGGAGGAAGGAAAGATACCCGATGACTGGCGAACTGCAAATGTCACTCCGGCATATAAGAAAGGCCAGAAATACATAGCAGCTAACTATAGGCCAATATCCCTAACATGTATTTGCTGCAAAATAATAGAACACATAGTCACCAGTAACATCATGAAACATGCAGAGGTAAATAACATACTATACCCATTACAACACGGCTTCAGAAGTAAAAGATCATGCGAAACACAACTCCTTGAATGTATCGATGACATCACAAAAAACCTGGAAAACGGAAAACAATCAGATCTGCTAATACTTGACTTTTCAAAAGCTTTTGATAAGGTGTCCCACAGCTTACTCCTCCATAAATTACACCATTATGGCATCCGAAGTAAAACAAACAAATGGATAAAGGAATTTCTCACCAATAGAACCCAGGTAGTAGTTGTTGAAGGCGAAACATCTGACAAAGTAAAAGTAGAATCCGGAGTACCGCAAGGATCAGTATTAGGACCCAGTCTTTTTCTGTTCTACATCAACGACCTACCAGAAGGCTTACACTCCACAGTGAGACTGTTTGCGGACGATACTGTGGTCTATTTGACAATTTCATCAGACAGCGACTGCCATAAATACCAAGAAGACCTGGACAAACTGGCAAAATGGGAAGAACTCTGGAAAATGGAGTTCCATCCTGAAAAATGTAGTGTCCTCACTGTTACAAAAAAGAAAAAGCCAACCAAGTGGGACTATAAACTCCACGGCCATACTCTGGTGCATGAAACATCAACAAAATACCTAGGCTGCACCATCGCAAATGATCTAGATTGGGGAGAACATATAAACAACATCACAGGAAAAGCCAGCCGAAGCCTTGGTTTCCTACATCGAAACCTCCACATTAGCTCAAAATCCATCAAAGAGCATGCCTATAAAATATTAGTAAGACCGCAAATGGAATACGCCACGACAGTATGGGACCCGTACCAGCAAAACCACATAGATAAAATTGAAAAGGTACAAAGAAGAGCTGCACGATATGTAACCAGCAGACATAGAAATAGATCAAGTGTCAGCAACATGATAAATGAATTAGGATGGAAAAGCTTACAAACAAGACGAAAAGAAGCACCACTCATCATGTGTTACAAAATAACAAACGACCTTGTAGCCATAGACAAGAATAAATATCTACAAAAACCAACAAGAAGCTCAAACCGGACAGGACAACATACTTACCTATTACAGCCAGCCACCAAAGACTGTAGGAAATGGTCCTTCTTCATAAACACCGCAAAGGATTGGAACAAACTGCCACCAGATACCGCCACAGCAAAGTCTCTTGAGATATTCAAGTCTCAAGTCACCAAAACCACAAACTAAATCAACAGAACAATTTGTTTTTATCCTGTTTTTAACCTGTTTTTAATCATGCGCAACTTGCCAGAATATTCATCATGTTGAATGTGGGCAGTATATGGAAGAAGAAGAAGAAGAAGAAGAAGAAGAAGAAGAAGAAGAAGAAGAGTAACGACACGAAAAAAGCTGTTTATTGAGGTTAAAATATCACGCGTGCGACAACAATTAACACCAATTACCTGCAATGAAAGACAAGCATTACATATGAAAACTACCACTTGAGAGGTACCTGACCAATTTCTTAAGTATATATATACCACCCCCTTAAAACCTCCATTGACGACAAGTGAAATAACTATAATGGTATTCGAAAATTACAAAAATATGTTTATCCATATGAGATAAGATTTCATTTAAAACAAACATTTACATTAGTTCAGTGATTAGGTCAAACATTTAAATATCAACTAGTGGGTGATGTCACATGATTTAATAACTAGAAAGAAGCCTTCATATTTTACCTGCAATGAAAGACAAGCATTACATATGAAAACTACCACTTGAGAGGTACCTGACCAATTTCTTAAGTATATATAAATGAAATCTTATCTCGTATGGATAAACATATTTTTGTAATTTCCGGAAATACCATTATAGTTATTTCACTTGTCGTCAATGGAGGTTTTAAGGGGGTGAAATCTGATGTTCAGTAGTTGTCGTTTGTTGATGTGGTTCATAAGTGTTTCTCGTTTCTCGTTTTTTATATAGATTAGACCGTTGGTTTTCTCGTTTGAATGGTTTTACACTAGTATTTTTTTGGGGCCCTTTATAGCTTACTGTTCGGTGTGAGCCAAGGCTCCGTGTTGAAGACCGTACTGTGACCTATAATGGTTTACATTTATAAATTTTGACTTGGATGGAGAGTTGTCTCATTGGCACTCATACCACATCTTCTTATATCTATTCATATATATATATATATAAGTCTAAATTGAAAAAATATATATAAACAAGTCTAAATTGAAAATAACGTTCAAACCTATGATTGCGTTGGATAAAAACCGCAATTTTTATACGTGTGCATGCAAAACAAATTTCTTGTTAGAGGGGTCTAAATACAGCACAAACAACATTTTCCAAAAGACAAAAAAAGGGAAAAAAGTATATTTTACCAAAACCCAATCGACTAGCAGGTCGAACAACGGATGTTCATATATATATATGCACATGTCCTATGTCAGGAACCTGATGTTCAGTGGTTGTCGTTTGTTGATGTGGTTCATAAGTGTTTCTCGTTTCTCGTTTTGATATAGATTAGGCCGTTTGTTTTCCTGTTTGAATGGTTTTACACTAGTCATTTTTGGGGTCCTTTATAGCTTGCTGTTCGGAGTGAGCCAAAGTGCCGTGTTGAAGACCGGACTTTGACCTGTAATGGTTTACTTTTCAAATTGTGATTTAAAAAAATTGGATGGAGAGTTGTATCATTGGCACTCATACCACATCTTCTTATATCTATATAAATAAAAATTTAGAATTACATCATGTTGATGTGAACACGGTGTAATTATGTCGAAAATGTTTGTTCTCAATAGACCCTCATTGTCAATTTCTAGTTGTAAGTCAAGATATAAGGCAGCCATAACTGTATCTGTGGTAACCTTTATTTCACGGTCGATTGCATAGCCACCAACTTTGAAACTTTTGTAGATAACAACATCTCTATAGCGGTACGTGCAGTTAAATGAAAATGCTAGCCTCTTCGGCACAATCCTGGTTTAGTCCCAAGTGGGACGGTATTAATGTATGACCTATAATGTACCAGTTGTGCGCCACCATCCGTACCAGGATTTATGAAGGATTTGGGGGGGGGGGGGGGGGGGGGGGGACAAAACCGGTATTATATATATATATATATATATATATATATAAGTGCCTATAAATAGCAGCACATGACATACAAATCTATGGGAGTGTGGATTAATCAGTACAGAGATTAATTCAATTACACAAATAAAATTATAGATTGCCTAACAATGTAATTTTAACACACTATTTAGTATGTAAATATAAGAATGTTTAAAATATTTACAAAATGATGAAAATAAACGCAATATTTCGCTAGACTAACTAGCTTTATCAAGCGTGCATCTATCCAGGTGAAATCGGATGTAGATGATAAGAAACTTTTGCAGCTCAATGTATATTTTGCACTTGAATTTAGCTGGCTTGAAAATAATAAATAATTTGAATGAAGTTCAAGATTTTTACAAAATTGGTAGTTGAAGTTAGAAACGTCCATTGGCCAATATTACAGGATAAAAAGGACGATGCTGTGTACTAAATTATTCTTTATCTTTCCTGTATCTTTTCTCATCTTTTTCGTTAAGACCATCAGGTTCTAAAGTGTGGAGTTGGTGGATCCAAAAATTTTCTCTTCTCCTTCTCGCCGTGGTGTCCCACTCGGTGTTGACTTCTATGATTTGGAAGGTAACATTATCAAAAGAATGTTTCGTTGAAGGAAGATGTCTTGTGAGAGGACAGTTCTTGTTGGTTTTGTACCATGAACGATGGTTATTGAGCCGAATATTAAATTTGTCCATTGTTTCTCCCACATACTGAATGCCACATGTGTCACATGTTAATATATAAATTGAGTTCTCCGTTTTACAGTTGGAATTTGAGTAGATGGTATAATTTTGTTTAGTAACGGAGCTGATGAAAGAACTGCTTGTATTGGCAGCTTTACAACACAAGCAGTTCCTTCGACCACATTGTTTGTAGCAACCGGGAGATGGAGTAGGCTGCTTTGCTAATACAGATGTCACTAATTTGTCATGGATGTTTTTAGGTCTTCTGAAGGCCATGACTGGTGGTGAGGAAAATACTTTTTTAAGATTTGAATCATTTTCTATAATTTTCCAATGCTTCTGAACAATGGAAGACACATTTTTAAAATCAGGATGGTAAGTGAGTACAAGGGGTGTTCTGTTAGCTGCTTTATTCTTATCTTTGTACTCTAGAAGTTCTTGGCGACTAGTTTTGTTTGCTCTTTCGAAAGCGCTATCAATGATGTTGTTATTGTATCCTCGAACAACTAGATGTTTACGTAGTTGTCCAAGTCTAGCATTTTGCGTATTTTCAGTAGAGCATATTCTCTTGATTCGCAATGCCTGGCTGAATGGGATGCCACGGGAGCAGTGTTTAGGATGGCAACTTTTAGGAGAAAGGAATTGATGTTTGTCCGTTTGTTTGGTGTGAAGGTCCGTTATAATGGTTCCGTTCTTGATGTAACTCGTAGTGTCGAGGAAGTTTATTTTCTCCATAGATGATTCATATGTAAATTTTATTGAATGGTGGAAAGAGTTACAGTGTCCTAGAAATTCATTAAGATGTTCTTGTGAATCTGTCCATTTGAAATCAATATCGTCAATGAATCGGAACCATGATAAGGGCTGGTATGGAGCACTAGCCAAGAGGCGTTTTTCAAGTTGGCCCATAAATATGTTGGCATATGACGGGGCCATTTTTGTGCCCATACTAGTACCGTCTATCTGGAGATAATGAAAGAGAAGTTGTTGTTCTCTAGCACTAGTTTCAGAAGTGTAACAAGGCACTCAGTTGGAGGATTTTTTTCACTACGAGTGTTCCATACCTCTTGTCTTGTGGAATGTTGGTATATAAAGAAGACACGTCCATGGATGCAAGAATAGTATTGCTTGGTAGAGGATTGAGGCTTTCCATTTTCTTCAGATAATCAGTCGTATCTTGGATGTAAGAGGGTAGTTCTTTCACATGAGGTCTTAGATGATGGTCTAAAAATTCTGATATCTTTTCAGTTGGATGACTATTTGCTGAAACAATTGGTCGACCTGGATTGCCCGTTTTATGTATTTTAGGCAACATATAGAATCTTCCGGCCTTTGCTTCGTTCTCAAGAGATCGGAGATAATCAAAGGTGTCATTGTCTATATGCTTTTTGTCGAACATCTCTTTAAGGATGGTGTTGATCCTTCGAATATTATTTAGTGTTGGATCTGTGGTTAATTGTTTATAAAAAATGGAGTTTGAAAGTTGGCGATTTCCCTCTGCTATGTAATCTGTTTTATTCATGACAACCACAGCGCCCCCTTTGTCGGCAGGTTTAATTACGATATCCTCTTGATCTTTTAACGCTTTCAAAGCAATGCTTTCTGACTTGGATAAATTATAATTTCTTGTATTTGTTATACAGGACTTTATATCAGACATCACGTAGTTAATGAATAACTCCAAGTTATTATTTTTACTCTTAGGTGGTTTCCATGAACTTTTTTTCTTAAATTTTGGGATGGGCGTGACTTCTTCATTGGTGTCAGTATCTGAATCTGTTAATCCAGCTTCTTCAAGGTTTTTCTTGCCCCTATTGTAGAAAAAATCTTTCAAGCGTAAACGTCTAGCGAATTGGTCTAAGTCCTCGTCTAGCTGAAAGTTATTTACATTTGATGGGATAGGACAGAAGTTTAAACCTTTACTTAAAAGAGATTCTTCAGCACTTGTAAGTTCTTTAGATGACAAATTTACAACAATGCTTTCAGTTTTTTGTTTCCGTCTTTTGAATTTTCTTTTTCTAGGGACCTTATGGTTTGTTGTATTGATATCATTCATATCCTGATTTAAATAGACAGTGTGAATTTTATCTCTTTGAAATTTATTCCTTTGTTTTTCTTTATGTTTGGATAGTTCAATTTTTTCAATATCTGCGAGGCGACGTTTAATTATTGGTAAATCGTCACGTGAAATGTTACTATTGTTGATGATATCTGATATTTCATTTACAATTTGTTTGTAATTTGTGGTTGTAAAAGAAAGTAACAGTAACAGTAACAGTAAATAGTGTGTTAAAATTACATTGTTAGGCAATCTATAATTTTATTTGTGTAATTGAATTAATCTCTGTACTGATTAATCCACACTCCCATAGATTTGTATGTCATGTGCTGCTATTTATAGGCACTTATATTATTATCTTCAGTAGCACGCATTTCACAAATGTTTGTGTAATCCATTTAAATCTATCGCTATCTTTACAACATGGATAGCGCACTGCATTTCAAGAAATTAAGATCTTTAACTAAAAAGAAACTACAAACTGAACATCATTTATCAAACGTAAAAAAATATATTCAAAGTAAAACTGTACCAAAAGGTTTAAACATCAAAGTGAGTCCCCAGGCACCGGGACATAAATCCAAAAGATTCATGAGCCGTTGGAATGAAATTCTGTTAAACTGTTCAATCCAGCTACTTCCACTGTTACTTTCTTTTACAACCACAAATTACAAACAAATTGTAAATGAAATATCAGATATCATCAACAATAGTAACATTTCACGTGACGATTTACCAATAATTAAACGTCGCCTCGCAGATATTGAAAAAATTGAACTATCCAAACCTAAAGAAAAACAAAGGAATAAATTTCAAAGAGATAAAATTCACACTGTCTATTTAAATCAGGATATGAATGATATCAATACAACAAACCATAAGGTCCCTAGAAAAAGAAAATTCAAAAGACGGAAACAAAAAACTGAAAGCATTGTTGTAAATTTGTCATCTAAAGAACTTACAAGTGCTGAAGAATCTCTTTTAAGTAAAGGTTTAAACTTCTGTCCTATCCCATCAAATGTAAATAACTTTCAGCTAGACGAGGACTTAGACCAATTCGCTAGACGTTTACGCTTGAAAGATTTTTTCTACAATAGGGGCAAGAAAAACCTTGAAGAAGCTGGATTAACAGATTCAGATACTGACACCAATGAAGAAGTCACGCCCATCCCAAAATTTAAGAAAAAAAGTTCATGGAAACCACCTAAGAGTAAAAATAATAACTTGGAGTCATTCATTAACTACGTGAGGTCTGATATAAAGTCCTGTATAACAAATACAAGAAATTATAATTTATCCAAGTCAGAAAGCATTGCTTTGAAAGCGTTAAAAGATCAAGAGGATATCGTAATTAAACCTGCCGACAAAGGGGGCGCTGTGGTTGTCATGAATAAAACAGATTACATAGCAGAGGGAAATCGCCAACTTTCAAACTCCATTTTTTATAAACAATTAACCACAGATCCAACACTAAATAATATTCGAAGGATCAACACCATCCTTAAAGAGATGTTCGACAAAAAGCATATAGACAATGACACCTTTGATTATCTCCGATCTCTTGAGAACGAAGCAAAGGCCGGAAGATTCTATATGTTGCCTAAAATACATAAAACGGGCAATCCAGGTCGACCAATTGTTTCAGCAAATAGTCATCCAACTGAAAAGATATCAGAATTTTTAGACCATCATCTAAGACCTCATGTGAAAGAACTACCCTCTTACATCCAAGATACAACTGATTATCTGAAGAAAATGGAAAGCCTCAATCCTCTACCAAGCAATACTATTCTTGCATCCATGGACGTGTCTTCTTTATATACCAACATTCCACAAGACGAAGGAATAGCAGCGTGTGAAGAGGTATGGAACACTCGTAGTGAAAAAAATCCTCCAACTGAGTGCCTTGTTACACTTCTGAAACTAGTGCTAGAGAACAACAACTTCTCTTTCAATGAAAAACATTATCTCCAGATAGACGGTACTAGTATGGGCACAAAAATGGCCCCGTCATATGCCAACATATTTATGGGCCAACTTGAAAAACGCCTCTTGGCTAGTGCTCCATACCAGCCCTTATCATGGTTCCGATTCATTGACGATATTGATTTCAAATGGACAGATTCACAAGAACATCTTAATGAATTTCTAGGACACTGTAACTCTTTCCACCATTCAATAAAATTTACATATGAATCATCTATGGAGAAAATAAACTTCCTCGACACTACGAGTTACATCAAGAACGGAACCATTATAACGGACCTTCACACCAAACAAACGGACAAACATCAATTCCTTTCTCCTAAAAGTTGCCATCCTAAACACTGCTTCCGTGGCATCCCATTCAGCCAGGCATTGCGAATCAAGAGAATATGCTCTACTGAAAATACGCAAAATGCTAGACTTGGACAACTACGTAAACATCTAGTTGTTCGAGTATACAATAACAACATCATTGATAGCGCTTTCGAAAGAGCAAACAAAACTAGTCGCCAAGAACTTCTAGAGTACAAAGATAAGAATAAAGCAGCTAACAGAACACCCCTTGTACTCACTTACCATCCTGATTTTAAAAATGTGTCTTCCATTGTTCAGAAGCATTGGAAAATTATAGAAAATGATTCAAATCTTAAAAAATTATTTTCCTCACCACCAGTCATGGCCTTCAGAAGACCTAAAAACATCCGTGACAAATTAGTGACATCTGTATTAGCAAAGCAGCCTACTCCATCTCCCGGTTGCTACAAACAATGTGGTCGAAGGAACTGCTTGTGTTGTAAAGCTGCCAATTCAAGCAGTTCTGTCATCAGCTCCGTTACTAAACAAAATTATACCATCTACTCAAATTCCAACTGTAAAACGGAGAACTCAATTTATATATTAACATGTGACACATGTGGCATTCAGTATGTGGGAGAAACAATGGACAAATTTAATATTCGGCTCAATAACCATCGTTCATGGTACAAAACCAACAAGAACTGTCCTCTCACAAGACATCTTCGTTCAACGAAACATTCTTTTGATAATGTTACCTTCCAAATCATAGAAGTCAACACCGAGTGGGACACCACGGCGAGAAGGAGAAGAGAAAATTTTTGGATCCACCAACTCCACACTTTAGAACCTGATGGTCTTAACGAAAAAGATGAGAAAAGATACAGGAAAGATAAAGAATAATTTAGTACACAGCATCGTCCTTTTTATCCTGTAATATTGGCCAATGGACGTTGCTAACTTCAACTACCAATTTTGTAAAAATCTTGAACTTCATTCAAATTATTTATTATTTTCAAGGCAGCTAAATTCAAGTGCAACATATACATTGAGCTGCAAAAGTTTCTTATCATCTACATCCGATTTCACCTGGATAGATGCACGCTTGATAAAGCTAGTTAGTCTAGCGAAATATTGCGTTTATTTTCATCATTTTGTAAATATTTTAAACATTCTTATATTTACATACTAAATAGTGTGTTAAAATTACATTGTTAGGCAATTTATATATATATATATATATATAAGTGTCTTATGTATATAAGCCCGGTTTCGTCCCACCTCCATGGAAATTTATCACATTTGACATAGAGGTGGGACTAAACTAGAATTATATATAAGACACTTATCTATATATATACGTGTAATCACGGTTTCGTCCCTGACCCCTACGAAAAACCTTACCGATTTAACATTTAACATAGAGGTGGGACGAAACCGGGATTACATAGATAAGTGTCTTATAAACAATGTATAAGCCCTGTTTTGTCCCATCCCTACGGAGAACCATACTGATTAACATAGAGGTGGAACAAAACCTGGATTACATAGATAAGTGTCTCATATATAATGTAATAGCCCGGTTTTGTTCCATTCCTACGGAAATCCATACTGATTAACATAGAGGTGGAACAAAACCGGGATTATATATAGATAAACGTCTTATATATAATCCCGGTTTCGTCCCACTCCTATATATGAAAGAATAATATATTTGCATGAGGGGGGACGAAACCGGAATTATATATAGGCGCTTATAAAAGTTAAAATGCAAGATATAACTATTTAAACTATATTGAAAGTCTTACCGTAAAGGAAGTCTGTTTTATGATACGATATACGGGTAATCTGGTCTTGGAGGCATTGCTTTTCATAAAAGTAAATTTCGCGTGTTCAGCAATATCACATATTTCATATATTTCACCTAAACCATGTAAGTAAAGCCCATTCATTGTAACCTTCACGCTCAATCATACGACGTAATAACATGTACATTTACGTGACCACTTAATATCATATATGTCTTACTTATGCCAAAAATATGTAAATACGAATTGTAATTTGTTCTTAAAATGGAAATCTTCCAAATTCCTCATAGTATATCATAAAGTTTGATGTGAACGATAAAAACCTCAATATATGTTTACAGAACTGAAAATATTATTTTTCGGTACTATTTCTATTTTCAAAGCCCCATAATTATAATGAGTACGACACATATATCAAAAAAAATTAACTAGGGAATTTCCACATGTACAGTATTGCCATCTAGTAAAGAATTTTCTGTGAATTTAATATGAAAGAAAATCAACATCAAAAAGCGTTCCTCTCAATCAATCTCAAGTGCGCGCAGATATTTTGTGATATACCTGTATACCGGATATCCCTTTTTTCCCTATGCCTCACCATAGAAATAGTATGATCACTATAATAGAGATTCGTATTAGGTATTTGTCAACACTTATTTGTTTGTAAAGTATAAATTAATTCTGGAAAAATGAAATATCTTCCGTGAGACACATTCATTTTCAAGGTCTATGAGACTAACCGACGAAAATCTACCTACCATGATTACGACGACGGGTGTCGGGAGCAGGATCTGCTTACGATTCCGGAGCACCTTGGATCACTCCCAGTTTTAAGTTGGTTTCATTCAACTCAATTTTAAGTTTTTTTATGTATTTGTTTGTGAATTTCTTTGTTTTTTCGTCGTCTTTCGTTTAATTTGCCATGGCGTTTTCAGTTTCTATCAAGTTATGAGTACATTCTGCCTCTTTTTCCATTTCGATAACTTGTAAAATTGTCGCGTTAAATTCCGACCGGTGGACTCATATATGATAGCATAATCCTTGATTACAAATATATGAACGAACAAACCAGGTTAGGGGGAGGGTTTGGTGCCAGCAAACTAGTTTAACCCCGCTACATTCTGTATGTGCCTGTCCCAAGTCAGGGGCCTGTAGTTCAGTTGTTGTAGAAGGTTCATGTCTGTCATACTTGTTTTTTGCAAATTGTTTTGTTATGAATTAGGCCTTTAGTTTTCTCAATTGAATTGTTTCAAATGTTTCATATCGGGCCCTTTTATAGCCAATTATACGGTATTGGTTTTTCTCATTAATTGTTGAAGGCCGTACAGTGGTCTATAATTGCTTACATCCACTTCATTTGAATTTTGGTGGATAAATTTTCTCATTAGCAACCATACCACATCTCCTTATTTTTATTAAGAAAGTTGCCTTATTCATTTAGCCGAAATATTCATAAAAAGATCCTATAATGTGTTTATAATAAGTTGGTATTTAAATGGCGCCATAGTTTCGTTTGGTCATAAAAAACATATATCTATTTGCTAAAAGTCGTTTATATACAATTGGAAGAACAATGGTATTACACACATCTTATTTGCGGTTAATTATACAGTGTGAAATAAAGCTCAAAAAATAATAAAACAATATCCAAAACAACAAACGGTTATGACTAGGAAACTATTGATGTACTAGAAAGACATTTTTGCAGATGAATGTTGTTTCAATCAACTAGATAAATGATTATCTAATGATCGGGGAAAGTGTTCATCGAGTCCAAATTGTTTTGACAAATCAACTGAATCTAAAAGATTCATCATTAACATAGCAGTTTCTGTTTCTGGATCCGAAACACAGTTTATAGATGAAGCATTTTCTGTACAATAGGGAAAACAGTTTTCCGCAGATGTCGAAATAAGATAGGATGATGCTAAAATGTCATTCTGATTTACTTGTGCATCAATGTCACTCTCTTCATTACATTTATCTGTACTGTTTTCTGATTTCAACCTTTTTCTTTCTTTATTTAAATGCTGCAAACGAAAACATGAAAGTCAACTTGGTGATATGTAAATTGGTGGTATGTTTTATGGTTTGTATTTTACGGATGTTTTCTACTACATTTATGAAGTTAACATTTTGTTTATTTAGGTAAAAAAATATGCAATATTAAAAATGAATGAAATTTTGGTATATCATGAGTTGACGGAAAATGTCAGAAGAGTTCAGAGAGTAATTTTTATGTATGAATTAATTTCTGTAATGTGAATATTCTTCTTTCAGTGTAAAATTTAAACTTCCACATTTAAAATAATCGTAAGGAGTTTTTTTTTTAAACATCGAAATTTCAATTGAATTTTTGGTGTACTTAGTCCAGAGAGGAAGATTAAGTAATTAATATATATACCTTGTAGGGTTTTCGTTTGGTAAATTTCTTGACTGTATGTTTTTGTTTCTGGAAAAAATATGAAGCTGGTGATATAAAATTAATAAACATAAATAAAACAAGATGTCGAAAGAGAAATATAAAAACACTTTCATAAGGAATAATAAACGCATTTAAAAAGTTGAATCTTCAATATTGGAAATCAAAAGTTGTGGACCATAGTCAACATAGAAATTCCGAATGTATGTCGTTTAAGGGTTGGGATCTAAACTGATTTCAAGTTATTTATACTTTTAAGAAGAGACCGGAATCGGGGATGACCCATGATGACTCCTCTTTTATTTCATAAAATTTTCCATATCATGTTGGTTTTTGCTTCATTTAAATAATAGTGTTCAAAATAAAAGCTCATAAGTTAAAATTGAAATTTGACCCTTAACTTTCTCAAATGGCAGGGGCGGGAGTGATCCCCGGGGATTGACCCTATATATCATTCAAATCTTCTTGACATGACGAATAGGAATATATATGGTTTAGGGGTGGGGATTTCGACCATTTACAAGATATTAGATCATAGGGGTGGGGGACCCCTGGGGACTGACCCTATATATCATTCGAAACTTTGTGACATGACGAACAAGAATATATATGGTTTAGGGGAGGGGATCTCAACCATTTACATGATATTAGAACTTTCTCAAATGGCAGGGGTTGGGGGTGACCCCTGGGGACTAATACTTTACTTCATTTATTGTGCAGTATCATGACTAACCGGAATAAATTTTGTTAATGGATGGGGATCTCGACCATTTACAAGATATTAGAACTTTCTCAAATGGCAGGGGGTTGGGGTGACCCCTGGGGACTTACCCTTTATTTCATTTGATGTGCTTTATCATGACAAACCAGAATATATATGGTTTAGGGGTGGGGATCTTGACCACTTACAAGATATTAGAACTTTGTCACATGGCAGGGGGTGGGGGTGACCCCTGGGGACGAACCCTTTTATTTCATTTGATTGATTGTATCATGACAAAAAAGAATAAATATGGTTTAGGGGTGGGGATCTCGACAACTTACAAGATATTAGAACTTTCTCAAATGGCATGGGGTGGGGGTGACCCCTAGGGACTTACCCCTTATTTCATTTGATGTGCTTTATCATGACAAACCAGAATATATATGGTTTAGGGGTGGGGATCTTGATCACTCACAAGATATTAGAACTTTGTCAAATGGCAGGGAGTAGGGTTGACCCCTGGGGACTAATACTTTACTTCATTTAATGTGCTGTATCATGACTGACCAGAATATATAATATGGTTTAGGGGTGGGGATCTTGACCATTTACGAGATATTAGAACTTTCTCAAATGACAGGGGGTGGGGGTGACCCCTCGGGATAAATACTTTACTTCATTTCATGTGCTGTATCATGACTAACCAGAATATATATGGTTTAGGGGTGGGGATCTCAACCATTTGCAAGATATTATAACTTTATCAAATGGCAGGGGGTGGGGGTGATCCCTAGGGACCGACCCTATATATCATTCAAATCTTCTTGACATGACGAATAGGAATATATTTGGTGTAGGGGTGGGGATTTCGACCATTTACAAGATATTAGATCATAGGGGGTTGGAGGACCCCTGGGGACTGACCCTATATATCATTCAAATCTTTGTGACATGACGAACAGGAATATATATGGTTTAGGGAGGGGATCTCAACCATTTACAAGATATTAGAACTTTCTCAAATGGCAGGGGTTGGGGGTGACCCCTGGGGACTAATACTTTACTTGATTTATTGTGCAGTATCATGACTAACCGGAATATATATGGTTTAGGGGTGGGGATCTCGACCATTTACAAGATGTTCGAACTTTCTCAAATGGCAGGGGGTTGGGGTGACCCCTGGGGACTTACCCTTTGTTTCATTTGATGTGCTTTATCATGACAAACCAGAATATATATGGTTTAGGGGTGGGGATCTCGACAACTTACAAGATATTAGAACTTTATCAAATGGCAGGGGGTGGGGATGACCCCTAGGGACTTACCCATTATTTCAGTTGATGTGCTTTATCATGACAAACCAAAATATATATGGTTTAGGGATGGGGATCTTGACCGTTTACAAGATATTAGAACTTTGTCAAATGGCAGGGGGTGGGGTGACCACTGGGGACGAACCCTTTATTTCATTTGATGTGCTTTATCATGTAGAACATTTTCAATTATAAAGATTGTGTCTATCACTAACGGTTTTCAAGTTATAATCATTTGAAGAAAAAAAAATTAATAAAATCCCATAGGGTTCTATAGTAAACCCCTCCCTTCTATTGGTCCCTCAAAGAACCCCTTTTTAGACCCAAGTGCACAAACATATTGTGAAACCTTAAGTAAATCTGACCATGCTGACTAGCGGTTTTTGAGAAATGGTGCGGACAAATTTATTAAAAAAAGTGGCGGAAGAGCAAGAATAATAATAATAATAAGAACTGAGCAAAAACAATAAGTCTTCAAACTTCAAACTTCGTTGGTTTGGGAGACTTAAAAAAGTTAAAAGTTCTCCAACAATAAAATGTAAATACATTTGGGTAGCTAGTTTAGAAAGCAATTCTGGGAAGTGTACCGATTTACAGTCTGGCAATAAATTAAGAACTTACAAAAAATTTAAAAATATTTTTATGTTTGAACCATATTTAACAATAAATTCAAAAAAAGACATGAAAATAATTACAGGATTTAGAACTAGCTGTCATGACCTTGAAATTGAAAGAGGGAGGTATATTGGTATAAAAGCTGAAGACAGAAAGTGTAAGCTATGTAAGAACGCAGTTGAAGATGAACTACAGTACATTTTCTTCTAAAATGTCCTGTTCTAAAAGATACAAGATCTCAACATCTATCTAATTTAAATTCTTAATTCAAAAATTTTTCAAATTTATCTGATGAAATGAAATTTGTTTGGACTCTTTATCTGAAGATTTGTTTGTTACTTCAAACTTATCTAATTTATTGCACTCCCTGTTTGAAGAAAAAAAGAAACTCTTAGAAAATATAAATGCAGTTTGGAAAAATAGAAGAAAAAAAAATACAATAAAACCGAATAGGAGTTGTCTCCCATAGGCCTAGGACAATAAACTGATTGAGAAATGTAATTTCTCCACGTCACAGTGGCTTCCAAAATAACTTAATGTTTTGTCAATAACATGGTTTATAATTATGTTACTTTGTTTAAATGTGTATTCATGTTCTTAAAACATTCTAATCATTTAGTGTAGTTTATTTTGTAATTCATTTGATTGTATAGCTCAAATTTTGGGCACCATGATTGGTTAATAAAATTATCTTATCTGTCTCACAGAACTGCTGCAGATAGTAATAAATGAAATAAATATAAATATGTAGCATTTACAAAAAAATGTTTAAAAATGAATATATTCTGAATAGTTCTTTTCTTAAATTTATGCTAAACAACATGCCTCCCCTCAATTTAGCATAACATTTATCATATTTCGAAGAAATGCTACTTACCTCTATTTCATTCATTAATGATTCACATGACGAGAAGTAATTAGGTTCAATCTTCAAAGACACTATAATATCAGAACACTGCAGTTGAACAATTTTACATGTTTCTTCCATCAAGTTGTCATTATCTAATTGTTCAAATATTTTTTTAAGTTTTTCTTCAGAGGTACACAAAACAACATTTGCAATAAGTCTTTCGTCGTCATTTTGACATAAAGCATTCGTTATTTTCTCGTATGGTGTTGGTATATTTATAGCTTTACTTACACAGCAATGTAGTAGAGTTTTTGCAAGCCTTTCATTGTCCCATTTATCACATTTATAATGCCTATTGTAAGGATTTACATATAATAGTTCATCCGGCCAGTCAGTTGGTGGAGTTTTCCAGATGGAATCAGCTTTCTCCTGAGGACGTTTTCCATGATAAAGTTTGCATAACAGACAGGCGACTTTACGCATAGCTTCTGATCGATGGATTATTTTTGTAGTATTTACGTCCTTTAGATTTTGTAGGGTAAATACAAGTTGAAACCTTTTGGTGCAAACTGTTATGGCTTTTTCTGTGGAATAATTACCTAACATGTTCAATTCTGATCCTACTTGTTTTACATATTGCCTAATCGTAAACAGATTTATGAGGCTTTTCTTGTCGTGACTTTTCCATGCTTCGATTTCTTCATTAATGTTGAAATCAATTTGTATCCCTTTAATCTCAACGCATGCAAGCATACTTGTCAGTAATCTTTGTATATCTTTTTTCCCTCTATTTTTTGTATTGTGCGGGTCGAAAAACGAGACATCCTCTGGCCAGTGCTCAGGTTTCTGCTTCCAAATGTCTTTGACTTTAGTGTTTGTGGGATAACCATGGTATAGCTTTAACAAGGTAGATGATATATTACTTAGCCAATTTCTATATTTTTCTGCATCTTTGAAATTCATTGATATTATTAATAATTTTCTATTTCAACACAATTCCATCTTTTCAATTGCATAACCCGCGGGCATTACAGTTTCAAATTGATTGACAATCTTGACCTATAAATAAGGAAAAAGACATTGAAGAAAGACGACATGCATGTTTCGAAATGAAATGTAGAAACACTGCTTGAATGACGTTCGGAAATCCAAGATCACTTTTACTTTACTTAAGTATCTGACCTCTCCCGCGCACATATAATATATAATTCATTTGTTATGTTTGGTAAAAGGGAGATAAACCAAGGGAAGAAAATCAAACAAATAAAACGTTAAAAAACGCGGCGAATTTTCTTATGTTGCATCATTTTTACGATGAAGTTGAAGATAGAAATATAGAATTTCTTATCTTCACACTTCACCTTCAAAACAAACTGGAGAGAATTTAGAGGGAAAATGTACCCTAGTCTTAGGATTGTATAGAAGAGCTAATTACACACGTTACGTACATGAAAAGAAGTACTTAATAACGTTATAATATTTATAATTTAAAGAAAAAAAGGATAATTAAAATCAAATACAATTGGCAAAACGTGTAAGTCGGAACGATGTGATATAGCAATAAAATGGAGATGAATCTTTTAATAAATAAATTGATGTTATTTTCTTAACATACCTGAAATACTTGTAAATTTTTGCTTATTTCTATCCGCTTAAATAACTGCATTAATATCATATTCAATCTGTCTATAGGGCATATAAAACACAAGTATTACCTGAAGTTGAAGTGTTGCAAGAAATAAAGTAAAGAAGTTTGAAGCTCTAAATGTTGCAGGTTCCACTTTTGGTTTCGTTTCTAATAATAACAATTATAAAAACAAATCAAAAATTTAAAATTGTTTATTGGCACAAAGTCGTTAATGTTTTAGAACTATACACACACACACACACACACACACATATATATATATATATAATATATTTAATATTAACAGAAATAATAGAATGAAAAGTTGCACACGTATATATGTAAAACCATTCCCGATATTGAAACTTCTGCGGGTATAAAAGAGGAATAATGCTGAGCTATTGTCTACAAAAGGCGATATTTTCGACAGTAATCTATGTTACGCTGTATTTTAAACAAAGGATTCATTCTTGTTTTGATGTTAACTTACCTTAACCTTTCTGAATGGATGCTTACTTTATATCTAGGCCAACTGTGTATGTGACACTTAACATTAAAAACAAACTTCTATAAATAACTGCGATTGATTTTATTAATGGCGTAAGAGTGCTGTTAAGGATATTTTCATACATTTATTTTATCATGGTTTTTTTAATTGTTCATGTTAGCATACTAATTATTTTCATTTGATGAAGAAACGTATTTATATCCAAATTAGAACATCTTATTTCAGTATGGTATGTAATGAATTTTTGCACATATACTAGTCAACAAAAGAAACGATACATGGCAATGTATTTTCCTTAAATAATGAAATTGGATACACTGTACCAAGGTAAATAATTGTCCAATTGGTCTTATATTTACAGAGTGTTATTTTCTTATCAAAACCATTGATTTTTAAAGGCAAATATGTGAATTTTTTTTTTGCAGTTTTTGTTATTTCAAAAATCGTTTTTTCACCAAAAAATTCAAAAATCATTATTAGAACTTAAAACTTCAAACTTAAACATGGTCTGCTTAAAATTTTGAATGCCTTTGCAGATATTTGAATACTTAATTCTCATCTTCGAAATTAAGTGCCGACTTTTGTCATCAATTTCCGCAACATAAATTTGACCCCTATATATGTGCAATAACACGGTATTTTCTCACTTTCCAATTTGGTCAGATTCTTTTAATCATATGCATTTGCTTTGCAAATGAATGTTTTTCGTTGGATAATTTAACAGTTTCTCCTATTTATTATATTTTATGATAAATTGGACTTCAAACTTGTGTATCGTTACTTTTGTTGACTAGTATATATGTTATGTTAGTCAAAGGAAAAAAAATAGATCTGACGCTATTTTTAGACTTTGCAGCGCCATCTACTGGTAAAGGCTTATTTCCCCCCCCCCCCCCTCCCAAAAAAAAAAATCCACAAAAATGTCACATTTTTGTTGCTCTGAATATGCTAGATATGGTTATGTTCAGCTGGTATTTGAATTGTTTTTTCTAACAAGCATCATTCGTCCGTTGAAACTTGACAAAATGTTATAGTTTGAGTATCGCTATATTATGGGACTTACAGGTCTAAAAGAGCATTTTGCGCAATTTTTTGATACTTGCAAGAAAGATCAACAAAAAGACATGAAATCTTTTGAAATACTTTGATTATCTTAATGTGTTAATTATTTCTATAAAGATTTACATATATGCTACAAGTTTTATGATTTTTGCTGGGGTCTCTAACACCGTTCCCATGGCATCATAATCATAATAAAATATGTAATTTTCACATATTTTTTCTCAATAATCTGTGTATTTAAACATATACACTTTTTTTTATCATTTGACACTGACTCATGATACTTGGTATGAAGTGTACCACTTTGACTGTCAAATGACCTTGAACTTTGACTTCACGGTCATACTACTTGATTTTTTTACATTTTCATGTCCGGAATACATGTTTTTCTCCTTTGACATATGCTTTTAATATTTGAAACACTAGATGTGTAGCGCTTACATATGATGTGTCACATACCATAGACAACTTTGACATTTGACCTTCAAGATCAAATAAAAAGTCATGGTCAAATATTTAATTTTCATATGTCACCCTTAAAACACATATATTCTTCCTTTCCATGTCAATATAAAAATGAGGAGATGTGGAATGATTGCCTATGAGACAACTATCCACCAGAGTTAAAATGAAGTGAAAGTAAGCAATTAAAGGCCACAGAACAGGCAAGACCTTCTTAGTGCAAAGGGTTTGGCCTTGGGGGTCATGCCTCGCCCTTCATATAATAATGTTGTTATTTATCTAAAATATAGTTCAAAACCCCGTCCCTAACGCTTATCTAATCTCAATTGCCTTTCTAAAACCTTTCTAGTTCATCACGGGGACATGCCACGCTCCCTAGGTAATGGTAATGGTAAAGTAGCTTCAAATCTGTTCATATCCCCACATTCATGAATTGTTAAATTTCCTGAAAAACAGTGCATATTACCAAGCACTAACCATATAACGACATATTCTTACTTACAATGCAATACCTTTTCAGTACTAGAATGCTTTTGTTTTATCTCCTTTTTACTTATGACTTCTACAGATGATGGAAAACAATAGTTTTAATCCACTAAACAGGTTCTACCTAGTTGTAACTAAATTCATAGAAAATTAGGTCGAATTCTGACTTTATGCTGAAAAATATAAAAATGCTGTGAATTCAGAACTTAATGTGTGTAATAATATTATTGCGTATTTACAATAACTGCATTAAGTAAACTGATTAAACCAATTAAAAAAAAAATGGCTACTATCCAGAGCAGTGGAACAAATCATATTTAATCTTATTACATAAGTCTGGTAACAAACTTGACCCGTCAAATTACAGAGGTATTCATTAATAAATTGTACGGCGAAGATTGTCAGGGCCATCTTAAACAACAGGTTGAACTTGTTGATGAGAGATAAGTTCTCTAATTCATAATTTGGATTCCGTGAAAACCACAGAACATCTGATAGTTTATTTATATCAAAAACATTCATAAATAAATATCTTCATAAAAATACAAGGAATTTATATGGAGGCTTTGTTGATTTCCAAAAAGCTTCCGACTCAGTGTGGAGAGATGGTTTGCTTTACAAGTTAACTCATACCGGTATAGGGAAATATTTATATAATGCTATTAAAAATATGCTTTCTAAAACAGAAATAGCTCTAAAGATTGACCATAAACACTCAGAATATTATTAAATACTAAGAGTGGTAAAACAAGGGGTTTCCATAAGCCCAACCCTATTTAATATCTTTATTAATGACCTAAGTTCAAGCTTTAACAACGAGGAGTGCAGACCCGCAAAATTATTAAACTGCAGATGACCTTCTAATTATGTCTGAAAGTAAGGAAGGCTTACAAAATAGTCTTGATAAACTTAACAATTTTTGTGATGATTGGCAACTCACCTTAAATATTAAAAAGACAAAAACTAAGGTTATCCAGCAACTCAAAAGTATAGCTCCCTTTTATAGATTTTAAAGGTAACATGATACAGAATGTAACGAATATAAATTTTTAGGATGCCTATTAAAGTGTGGCGGTAACCTCAAACATAGTCTCGAAGATCTGGCTAAAAGGCCAGGAAAGTATTATTTCCTTTAGAGCAAAAAACAGCCTCTATGGGCATTTGACCTATTTCGATTTCAAAAAATCTCTTTGATAAATTGGTCAAACCCATTTTGACGTACAACTTTGAAATTTCCTTTATGGATTATTTTCTTTTGTACCATAGGACAAAGCATAGAGCTGCCCAAAGAAATTGTGACATTGACCATCTCAACTTTATTGATAAAACACCTTTTGAAAAAATCCATCTCACATTTTGTAAATGCCTTCTTGGAACCAAGACGACCTCATCAAATATAGGTGTGAGATTAGAACTAGGTAGACTTCCAGTTGAAAATATTATTACAACCCAATCTATTTTATATCTTAGTAGACTAAACATTGATCCTTTAAACCCATTATTGAAAGAGGCCTTCGAACTTTCAAAACGCCTTGATTTACAAGGTGTATATTCTTGGTATACATATTCCATACCATAACCTTAAAGACAAAGTGGCCAACTGTAAGAATATTACAGATGTAAAACATTTAAAACCAGAAATTAAAAATGAAATAAATGACTATAATAAAGATTTATATAAAAGTAAAATAGAACAAATCGACGAAAGTAGCAAACTGTTTCTGCATGTATAAATAACTAAAACCTTCACTTGAAGCAAATTTTTACTTATTGTTTAATAATTTTTCTATCAGGAACATTTTTACTAAACTTCGTATAAGTTACCATAGTCTTGAAATAGAAAATGGTGGTTAAACTAAAATTCCTCGAGAACAAAGACTGTGCAAAACCTGCAAAGTCATCGTAGATCAGTTTCATTTTATTCTGAATTGCAAGGCAAACCAGAATTATTATATCCGACAAAATATATTTAATGGTATACAATTAGATGATGAACATTTCATTCATTTCCCTGATGAACATAAAAATATTTTATATATTAAACCCCGCTTCCTTTAGAAAAGTTAGAATTATTGGCTTCTTTTTTAAAAGGTCATTAACACTGAGGGCAGAGGTCTCATTGTAACATGGCTATTGAATATTTTAATATTGTAAATTAATCACTTATGGTTTTATTGTATACTGTTTTGTTTTTATTTTGTTGTTATAGTTTGTTTAAATGTGTATTTCCACAAACATACTGTAAATGTTTAATGACAATAATAAAATTGAAAAACAAATTGATATTGATGGTGATCGTCTAAAATGTGAGATTAACTAAAGCAAATTTAAATTATACTGTAATAGAATATTGTACAAAAAATGAAAATGCAGCTAAGGTCATGTCACAGTCTGGGCCATATAGGGCCAACTACTTGGTGAGGGGTTTCCCAGTTTGTTGCAGACCATGTGGCGACCTCTAGGTGTATATTTTGGTTAATTAAGTTCTGAGATGAAATGTTGTCTCCTTGACATTTACTCCATATATGTTATTTTTGTTCCCCTCAGCACCACATTGCGGCCGGGAATATATAAATTCTGTTCGTCTGTCTGTCCGTCAGAGCATCGCTTCGGATTGTAAACGCTCTAACATACTTAATCGTTATCCTATTTGGATCGAATTTATGCAGTAGCTTTCTACAGACAACCGATCAAGGTTGAAATTGAGCCCTGTTCAAAAATATTTGTGAATGTATTATGACATGTATCTGTTGCATCACAATTAAGTAGTAAAATGATTTTCTTCGGTGTTTGATCCTTGGATCCAGCATTCAACTGTACATGCAAGTCTGACATTTGAATTCTAAGTTTGACTACATTTTGACAGCTCTAAGAATCATTTATATATTTTTTTTGTAAACACCAGCTTTGTATCCAATGGAATGGACCAACTATAAAAATGCAGTCTTTGAAATCATTTGCAAAATACACGGAAGGAACAAAGTTTTGCTAGTTTGAGCTTTTCCAATCAATTGGCGTCAGTCGTCTGTTGTCGTCGTCCATTAACTTCCTCTGAAACTATTGGGCCAAATTCGTCATTTTGGGTATTTTTTGGCCAACACGACTAAAAATAGAACTTAGGGGGTAAAATGCAAGTTTTGTCTATTATCTTGAAAACTGCTAAAGACAGAAAAAATCTGACAAGGGCAGAAATTTTCAGAATGTTGAGAAAAAAAAATGAAAACAACACGTTATAAATTTCCTGCGTCCGAAGCGCTTATCTGGAATTAACTTCATTATAGGAACGATTAAAGCCGAATATTTGAAAGCCGAGAATGTATAAGAATCGAAACAGATGAAGAGATATAATACCAAAAAATGGACCTAGAAAAATAGTTAAATCCATATAAGGTCAACTTTGCCTGAAGGAGGTCAAACGTAAGTTTCTAATAATTTCAAAATTTATCAACGGACAACTTTAGAAATGTTTGTTATAAATCATATCACTACCGTAGTACTGACTACAGGGCTGATGATATCCCCGATAGTCCACCAGCAGAGGTATTGAGATCTCCCTACTGTCTATTTAGTTCAAATATGTCAGACGAAGTCGTATTGGAGTTATTGCCTTAAACGACGAAACTTCCCGGCCGGTTTTTGTCATCATATTTGCTTATTATCTTCAAAACTACAATAGATAGATAGACATTTCATATTAAAAAAAATGACCAGCATGACAAGATCTACAAACAAGTCACTACGGCCAAACTCGTCAGTTTACTTCTTATTGGAGTTATGGCCCTTTAATGACGATTTTAAACATCAATTTGCGTTTTTGCCTATTATCTTGAAAACTATAATATATATATAGAAACTTTAGGAGCAAACATGATCAGCAAGAAAAGTCTAAAAATAAGTCAGCACGGCCGAAATCGGCATTCTTCTTAATTAAGTTGTTTCCTTTAAATGATGATTTTCAACATTCCAAAAAACCAGTTTGTACATCTTGGCATGCTGATCATTTTTGCGCCTGTCCCAAGTCAGGAGCCTCTGGCCTTTGTTAGTCTTGTATCATTTTTAATTTTAGTTTCTTGTGTATAATTTGGAGTTTAGTATGACGTCCATTTCCACTGAACTAGTATACATATTTGTTTAGGGGCCAGCCGGGTGCGGGAGTTTCTCGCTGCATTGAAGACCCATTGGTGGCCTTCGGCTGTTGTCTGCTCTATGGTCGGGTCTATGGTCGGGTTGTTGTCTCTTTGACACATTCCCCATTTCCATTCTCAATTTTATTTTGCACTTTTGCCTATTATCTTGAAAACTACAATAGATAGATAGAAACTGAAAAAGCAGGACAAGAACTGGGAATAGGTCAGAATAGGTGATCCGGGTAAACTTATCGATCCTTTAAATAAACTTATTCTAAAAGGTTACCAATTCAACACAGTAATTAGATCTTTGAATACTGTTTTTATTGGTATTAATATTGATTTTGTTATCAGTAAAAAACTAAATATTTTTATTTTATACATAATGCACATTCATGGCTCTACAATCTGTTGAAACCTGTATCTTGGCATTGCACAAGGTCATGTTTTTCTCTGTGTTTATGACGTCTTTACACTAAATCCATTGGAAGTTGGATGTGAACTGATTGATAATTTAGTGTTAGATGCATGATGTTTTTTTATTAGTTGTTATTGGCTTTGAACTAGCTGTCAGTAACTGCGAGTACTCTCAGATCTGTACTTGTTGTTGGGATGTATAAGTACCCGTCCACGTCCGCTCTGTGTTTTTATACGAGCGCAAAAAATATTTGCTGTCGTATATTGGTATGACGTTGGCGTCGTCGTCGTCGTCGTCGTCGTCGTCGCCCGAAGACATTGGTTTTTCGCACTCTAACTTTAGTTTAAGTGAATGGATCTCTATGAAATTTAACCATAAGGTTCAATACCACAAAAGGAAGGTGGGGATTGATTTTGGGGGTTATGGTACCAACAGTTAAGGAATTAGGGGCCAAAAAGGGGCCAAAAATCAGCATTTTTGTATCACAGACATAACTTGTGTGTTAGTGTATGGATCTCTCTGAAATTATACTACAAGGTTCCATATCACAAAGGAAAAGCTGGAATTGAGTTTGGGGGTAGTTGCCCAAAACGTTTAGGAATAAGGGGCCAAAAAGGGGCCAAAATAAGCATTTTTCTAGTTTCCAGACAATAACTTGTGTTCAAGTGTATGAATCTCTCTGAAATTGTACTGCAAGATACCATACCACAAAGGGAAGGCTGGGATTGATTTTGGGGGTAATTGCCTCAAAAGTTTAGGAATTAGGGGCCAAAAAGGGACAAAAAACAAGCATTTTTCTAGTTTCAGGACAATAACTTGAGTGTAAGTGTATGGATCTTTATGAAATTGTACTACAAGGTTCCATATCACAAAGGGAAAGCTGGGTTTGAGTTTGGGGGGTAATTACCCTAAACGTTTAGGAATTTGATGCCAAAAAGGGGCCAAAAAACAAGCATTTTTCTAGTTTCCAGACAATAACTTGGGTTCAAGTGTATGGATCTCTCTGAAATGGTACAGCAAGATACCATATCACAAAGGAGAGGCTGGGATTGAGTTTGGGGTGATGAATCATAAGGGGGTTCAAAAAATTGGGGGGGGGGGGGGGGGGTTCCTTTTTTCCTTTTTTTTTTCTTTAAAATTTTCCATTTTAAATTGGTTATTTCTGATTTATATATAAAAGCAAATAATAATGATATGGTTTGAATAGGTAAATTAAAAATGTTTGAGTTCTAAGTACACATTCATTCTGTGTCAGAAACCTATGTTGTGTTAAATATTTAATCACAATCTAAATTCAGTGCTGTATCAAGCTTGAATGTTTTGTCCATACTTGCCCCAACTGTTCAGGGTTCGACCTCTGCGGTCGTATCAAGCTGCGCCCAGCGGAGCATTTTATTGTTAGATGTATTTCTATGTGTATCCATCTGATGAGTTAAGCGTTTTTCAACTGATTTTTATAGTTTGTTCTTATGTTGTTCTGTAGCACCACTGTCCCATGTTAGGGAGAGGGTTGGCGACTTCAGACTACTAGTTTAACACCGCCATATTCTGTATGTGCCTGTCCCAAGTCAGGAGCCTGAAATTCAGTGGTTGTCGTTTGTTGCTGTTTTACATATTTGTTTTTCGTTCATTATTTTGTATATAAATTAGGCCGCTAGTTTTCTCGTTTGAATTGTTTTGCATTTGTCATTTCGGGGCCTTTTATAGCTGACTATGCGGTATGGGCTTTGCTCATTGTTGAAGGCCGTACGGTGACCTATAGTTGTTAATTTCCGTGTCATTTGGTCTCTTGTAGAGAGTTGTGTCATTGACAATCATACCACATTTTCTTTTTTATAAATAATTAACTATTCCAATTTAAAAAAAACAAAACAAAGGGAGTTGTCTTTAATTTTTTGATTGACCAGAGGCTTCATAGTTTTAAAAATTTGCACTTTTTATTATTTTTTTCTGACGATTATTTTATTGGATTATCTCCCTTGTCAGAATCGGATATGGATACTTAAAAAATCATAATATCTTTTAGAGTACATACAATCTTAGACTCTTTCAACTTGCAATAGTATTAAAACATTTGACTTTTCTACACTTTACACAAGTATTCCCCCATTCCAAACTAAAAAACAAATTGAAAGAGTTGGTCCTGCTTTGTTTCAAAAAAAAATAATGGCCAACGTAGATACAAGTATCTTGTCTAAGGGAGGGATAAATCCTACTTTGTAAAAAATCACACTGATTCAAACAAAAAATTGTCTGAAACTTACATTATCAAGACGCTGAATTTCTTGATTGACAACATATTTGTTGCGTTTGGAGGATGTGTTTTTCAACAAACAATCGGCATTCCACTGGGAACCAACTGTGCCCCTCTTCTTGTCGACTTGTTTCTTTATCCACGTGAGGCTGACTTCATAAGGAACTTCTGAGGAAGAAAAAAAGATGTTAGCAGTATTCTTTAACTTCACTTTCCGCTATATTGATGATGCTCTCTGACTAGATGATTCAAAATTTGGTGACTTTGTTGAACAGATCTATCCTATCAAACTTGAGATAAAGGATACAACAGATACAGATACAGTTAAGTCTGCCTCATATCTTGAAAAAAAATTTGAAAAATTGAAAATGAGGATCATGACAGCTTCCATAACCTTCTGCACTTGTGCTGGGGGTCTACCATAAGACCTGATCTCAGTTATATCATTTTTGTTCAATGAATCAAATGAAGAAAATGAGAGTCGGTTGAAAAAGAAATTTTACGACAAAAGAGATGATATCAGCTTCTCAATTGTGATCTTTCCATTTCTATGTAGCAACATTCTAGCAGCATCTGCATACGGAGTATATATCTCCCAGTTGATACGATATTACAGGGCTTGTATTTCTTACCATAGACAAATAGAGATTTGCTGCTCACAAGGAAGCTATTAAACCAAGAGTTCCAAGCGTTGAAGTTGAAATCATCCCTTCGTAAATTTTACGGACGCCATCACGAGTTGGTTGACCGCTATGGAATATTTGTTTCACAGATGACAACGGATATGTTCCAATTGTCCTCTTCCTCTTTTCTCCGAAAATAACCTAGCGAATTAGACTTATCACCAGGTTTGTACTAACATGAGCAGCACGGCGGGTGCCACATGCGGAGCAGGATCTGCTCACCCTTCTGAAACATGAGATCATTCCTAGTGTTTTGTGGAGTTCGTGTTGCTCAGTCCTTATATATTCTTTGCAGTGTTTTATGTGTTGTTGTTTGTGTGGTTTTTTTTATTCTTTTTTGCCATGGCGTTGTCAGTTTATTTTCGACATGAGTTTGCATGTCTCTTTTATATCTTTCGCCTCTATTTTGTAAATTTGTGTACTGATGAGTTACTAAAGCTTCAAAACATGATTATTCAATAAATCATCATTCTTGATCACATTGTTTTCCTCATCCATAAGTTTTAGAGTAAAGAAATTGGTCATTTTCATAGAAAAATACTGCTTTCAACATTTTGGATACTGGTTCCCGATACATCTCCTTACTTAAAGGGATGGGAACCAGATGACATTTTTTTATGATGAACTTCTTTCAAGCTCAATCAAATCTGATGGCACCCACGTGGACGGTTTTGCATGATTTTATGGCAGACTAGGTGTTTAAAACAACATACTTGCGTTATATCAAAAATCAGAACCATTTAGTCAACCCTGCAGTGTTCACACAGGCACTTGTCTGTAGGGATAAGGAAATCAATGTGATCAAGAATGATGACTTATTGAATAATCATGTTTTGAAGCTTTAGTAACTCAGATTGGAAGTTTAAATCTGCAAATTCCGCAGATAACATCACATTTTCCGTTCTAATGTACACAATTTGTTTTTTGTATTTGTATTTTCAGAACCGTGACTTTTGTTTTGCTCAATATGTACATGGAAATAATTATTAATTGCCGTATTGTCTGTTGAAATTGTGTAGTTGCACTTTTTAGTTGTAAGCGGAAACATTCATGTATATCGCATTTTTGATTAATATATGGAAACATATGACATGATAGATAGCCGAAACTCATGACGTAATCCTAATTGATAGATGAAAACATCTGACGTAATTGTAAAAAAAGACATTATAAAATGATAATTGCTAAACTTGGCTTCAGACGATTGTTAAGTAATCTTAGAAAGGAAAAGCATACCCTACGTATTTGAAATCTTATGCTCGTTCTCATTAGACCCGTTATTCTTAATCATGGTTTATATGTAATTAGTATTGCAAATTTGGTATTTGGAATAGTTCGATTTTAAATCTGTTGACAAACTATGCATTTGCATATTTACACCTTTAAGTATATTAAGAAGTTTTATTTATTCACTTCTCAGTAAATACATAGCACAAGTTTTGTCTCAGTTTGGTTTGATCACCCATTTTTGTCAATATAACGGAACTACAAACAACAGTCATACAAGTGGGACGTTTAGCTAGCTAGCTTTTAAACCAGGTTTAACCTACCATTTTCTTCTGAAAATGCCTGTACCAAGTCAGGAAGATAACAGTTGTTTTTCACTTGTTCAGTTGATATATAAGTTTTGATATCGTCAGTTTTTATGCACTTTCCTTTTTTAATTTACTTAGGAGTTCGGTATATTTGTTACACTTTTTTTGAAGGTGATCCGCACAGCAAGGAAATATTTTGTAAAATTTATTGATAAAATAGGAAATGACCTATTTTGGAAACAATTACACACTTAACATAAATAGAATTGTAAGTTGATATTTCAAATATGAAAAAATGAATAATATGGGGATTGCCGATGAGACATCTATTCAGGTCTTTGATGTTTAGATGTTATACACAGACAAACTGGATACACACTTGACTCTGCAAATGCACTGTTTCTTTATATTCTATCTTTACATTCACATTATATTTGTTGAATGTGTGGAAAATACTGGTGTATGTCAAAGGTAGGTCACCTTTCACAAAAAAATATAAATTCTTCCATCGAGTTTTCGTTTGTTTCAACCAAAATGTTTAAAGACCAGCAGCAACCCTACAGATGATTTTCTTTTTGTAAAAATAAGGATGTGTTTTATTAACAGTACATTTACTAAAAAGGAACGTTTCAATGATATTCCATATTAACATAAAAGTGCTGACTACTGGGCTGGTGATACCCTCAGTACAAAAAATTGTCCAGAGGTTGTAAAACTACATATTCAAACAGCCTTTTTGTTATTGAGTTTGTGCTTTTTATAAGATCCTATTTTTAGTCTAACATATTGAAATTCATTTAAATTTTCAATTCCATTTTCTCCGTTTAAGGTAATGTTCTTCTACCATTTTTCATACAATTTTTAAGTCATTGATTCCTTTTTTCCTAAGGCTTGTTTATCATTAAATGTAGGAGGAATCAAACTGGTGGTGTTGAAGATGGCTGCTGTGATAACTTTGAACCTAAACATGAAGATCAGGGTAAATGTCAAGGTAAACAATGTTTGGCTTTTGTAATTTTTTTCATTATTGATTTATCTATGCGTTTCTAGTGCAGTTAATTTTATTAGTAAAATAATAAATAAATATTTTCTATTGTCGATTTATCAACTTTTTTTGTTTTTTTTTAGAAAACGATCAGTATTATGGCTACTTCATTTTTATATTCAAAGAGGATAATGCTGAAGGACTTTTAATCAATATAGTTCATGAATAAAAGTTTGATTTAATAGGTTAAAAAAGAATTATTCACTTACTGTATATGTTTCAGAATGCCCACCTGGATCAACATCAATGAGAGGCCTTCCATGCAGTGTTTGTCCAGATAATTATTATGGTGCAAAGTGTTCTAATCATTGCGTATGTTTGAGTAGTGATATGTAAGCATAGCGAAGAATGTATGAAATACTTATGTATATTTATATAATTGTAAGTTCGTCTCTCCAAAGATGACTTTAAATTCAAATATGTGTTTACAGACGATTTTAATTTGATAGTGGCAATTACTATGACATGGTTTGATCACAATTTAATTATCCTTGCATCTTTCTTACATCACTTAAGATCCGATTTGTTAGTTGCGGGAACTAGTTATACATTATCATAGGCAAATAATTTAATAGAATTTTAAACAGTGCTGATATCTATATAATTTAATTGTGGATGTAACACGTCTTCTGATTGGCTGAAAGTTTTTTTACTATCAGCTCATAGACATAATTTTGTCATGTGACCGTGACGTCATCAACGTTTTTTTTCATGATTAACTCCTTAAAAATGGCGCAGCGGGTGCACCACATTTTTGATGTTATTTCTTCAAAGACAGAAAACATATTTTAGTCATTTCATAAATAGGAATTCTATTTAGATCCATATGCCTGCAGCGGATTGAAATAATAATGATTAAAGCTTCAAGCACTGTGTATGTAAAGACAAATACTAATTACAAATATTCGTGACAAGCATGGATAACACTGCCCCAGTGAAACTTTCTCTTTGATAATTTGATCTAATGTAGTGGTTCGAATTTCTGTTTTACGCTAGGTGCGTGGTTATCGAACGATGTATAACATGGTTGTAAGTTTGTTTCTCGAGAGGTGACTAAACAGTCAAATCTATGTGTACATATTTCATACAATTAGTCATGCTCTTAATCATACAAAATTGTGAATATATTAAACAGAAGCTATAACGAATATGCCATTAACATCAAATACTAAAAATAACGAAAAACATATAATATGACAAACGAAGAATATTTACGATGATAATGACTTGGGGTAGGCACATGTAAATGTGATGGGGAAACTAGTTGTTTACGTTGACGACCTTCCCTTTTTTCTCTCGTTAATTTGATAAACAAAGCGTATAGAAAATAGCGAAAAATGAATATCCATGCAGGAAAAACCCTTTAACCTAAAGGAACTGTTTGAAAGCTGTGAAATACTGTGTAAACAAATGACTTAGATGTTTTCTTCGCTGGAATGAGAACATAGAATGATATCAGATAAAGCAGACGTCAATATAACAAGTTTGTTTCTGTTAGAAGTATAAAACCACTCATTGGGGCCCGGTCATGAAAGTGGAAAAACAATTTAAACAAAATAGTTCCTATGCAGACCTCAATAAATAAAACAGTTTGGCACTTTTTGTATCGAAGAATCTTAAGGACTTTGGATTACTGATGAATCCGTGTTGAAAGTTTCTTTTATAATGAAACAAATAACTGAAGTTAAGATAGGAAGGAATATTTGCCCTGTTGCTCAGATAAGAATTACCTGTTTTGTTCAACTAAATTTTTGGTAACCAGTGCTCTCTAATAAACAATTTGAAATATGCTGAATTCTTCAGAAAGAGTCAGATTAAGGTATAGTTTGGGTATGGAATTCATTTTTACTTTATTTTTAGTCAACACAAAATAGCTATGAATGTTTAAACTTGAAGAATTAATAAGAGAAAGCTATGGGGCTATGAATTAGGTTTTTTTTTATGCTATTGAAATTAACATATATCCTATCTGTTAGAAATTGAACTGCTAATTTAAATGCTAATTAAAAACACTCATGCTACCATTTTTTCAATACTGAAATGGTATTGCAAATGGAATGCAAACGGTGCCAAAATTGAAAGCAGTTACCTGCGTTTGGTAGCACTTGGTTGACCTTTTCCTGATATCAACGAATTAAAAACAATATTACTACTTTTTTACAAAAAAAAAACCGTGTTAGGCATGTTAAAAAAGTTTAATCTCATTTAATATTTCGAATGAAGAGGATCAATGTTCGAATGAATTCTTTTTTCACCAAGAGTTTTTAAAACACAAATGTTGATCATGGGATATGTAGGAATAGTATTGGTAGTAGTTTTATTAAACATTTAAAGTGTACAATATTAATCACCCTTATCCAAGCTTCTCCAACTCTGATTTGAAATTATACCGTCGGCACGCTATTCATTGAAAAAGTAAAATAACAAAAATACCGAACTCCGAGAAAAGTTCTAAACGAAGAGTCCCTAAGCAAATGGCAAAATCAAAAGCTCAAAGGCACTTATTACAGTGATGCCATCATCTCAGCCATAGCAAATCAAAAAAGAAAACTATTATGTAAAGCATCAAAAAGAATAATGAGCTATGGTTTTGTCATAGAACGTTTTTCAAAACGTAAGTTCATCGGAAAGTACTAAGAATTAATAGATATATATTCACTAAGAATTAAAAGGGAAATATTCAGTGTCTCCTACACAAATAATACACGATGGTGTTGAGTTATAGATTAAAGGTGCTAAAATTGTGTATCTTTTAAAATTCTTTACTTTCCCCGTTATTTGTCTTCGAGCTATTATGTTTCGTTTAATGTATGTCTTTTGATGACTGATTATTTATACATCCAGCCATCAGGCTTTTGACTGTTTGACTTTAGGCATTCCTGGTGCAGATAGGTGCAATTCGGACACAAATCTGTTTTACAGTGTTAACTTGTTTCTATTTTGTTTATTCTATAATATATATTTACTTATTTTTATCTTATCGAGAAAATGTTTACTATAGACGATATGTACCATCAACCACAAAAACCTTTTTGTTGACGTCAATGTCAAATTTACTACCTGGTCCTTTTTTGTAGGCGTCATTATCTGATTAATTTGTTTGAAGAATGTATACACAGTTTTGGCTGCAGGATCCAAATTATGGTCACATTAACCTACTATGTCTGTTTTTGTTGCTAACCTTATTTTGTCAATATGACTGGACTTTTTTTGAAACATATTTTATTAAAGAAATCGTTATTTATAGCTATAAGAGCTAATACAAAACATACAAGTAATTCAATAATTGGGATTAGGAAACAAGAGTAGAGCTCTTATATAACATGTATAAATCCGTTTCCCTTAATTCAAAAATGAAATTACGAAACTATGTTTGCTACGGGACATTAAACGACTGTCATACAAGTGGAAGGGTTAGCTATCTATAAAACTAGGTTTAACTTAGAACTCTTGGTCTAAAGCTACCTTGTGAGCAGCAAACCTCTATCAAGGACATCATAATAGGAAACACAAGCCCTGAAATATCGTATCAACTGCAATGTTCATCATGGGACTAAAACAGATTTTATCGGGTAAATCAACGCTGATCCCCACATAATTGTTTTTTTTTAATTTACAACCTAATTTTTTGACTCGCAATTTGTGAGAGTCAATTTTGGTATAAATATATTAATAATTACATGGATCCGTGACATGTATACATTCTAATTTACATTTAGATGTGACAAGGTAAAAGGTTGTGTGCTAAAGACAAAAATAAATATTGGTAGGTATAAATATACTAGTATCAGTTTTGCCATTATCAAAATAGTTTAAAGTATTTTATCTGCATGTCTGCATGCTAAACAAACTTCAAACATTATTACACTGTGGTCATTATTACTGCTGTTTGACTGTAAGTCCATGAGAGTATCATCAGCTTATTAGTCAGTGCGTCGATACAAACATAATAATAATTAGAATTACCCGTTGAAAAATGAACGAAAATATTACAAAAATAAGGTTCAAACTCCCCACGACAAAAACTGACCTTAGGTTAATTAAGGCTTTCTCATAATGAACTTTTTGGTAATATAGATCTAAACGTTTGTACATATTCATCCCTGGCTTTCAAGTGCTTGTGGTAGAGCACTTTTGAAAAAGGTTAAATCCTTAAAAGCGCTTAGGATGTCAGAAATTATACAGTGTTAATATCAGTTTATATTAATTTCTCTGAATATGTATAACTTATTTTGTGTGGTTATACAAATTTTTGTGAAAACTATAACGCAAAAGTACCAGATGGTATAATTTGTCATATATAAAAAATATCTGGTTTAAACAAAACAACTCATCAGTGTCGCTCAATTAAAGAGAGTTTAAGGGTAAAAATAAGAGATTGAGGAGTACTGAAAAACCTAAAATTCCAAAAAAGCGTAACAATTATGGCTAGTGCCATGTATGCTTTTGGAATAGTTCAACTTTGTACTAACGGCAACTTTACAAAAATTACTATAACAGTGCTATTTAAGAGTGCGAAATACATTAAAGCAATTCAAATACTAATGTGTTGATAAACTTTTTTGATATTATAGTTGGAACATCATCAGCGATGTTGGAAACGAACACTAGAAATAGGGGTTTGAATCATCAAACGACCACTGGAAGTCCACTTACTGATGAAAACAAAGGTATATAAACGTGCTTAGATTTTTGAAAACGATTTCCTGAAGTTTTCAACTTTGCCGATTTTTGTTTGATTTGTTCTGTCCATGAATATATGGTTGGAAATCAACACAGGTTTAAATAATCCACAATGTCTTTCATCATAAAAATGGTAGCATACGCTATAAATTTATTACTTTGGGATATCATAAGGCACATTTTGTTAATAGTGAACAAAAGGGTAAAACATGCTACACAGAAGAACAAGTGATCAGTATGCTGGAGTTTCTTATCGACAACATATTTGTTGAATTTGGAGGTAGACTTTTTCAACAAATTGTCGGCATTCCTATGGGAACGAACTGTGCGCCTCTCCTTGCCGACCTCTTCTTATTTTCATATGAATCGGAGTTCCTTCAGACACTTGTCAAAAACAAGAAGATCAAAGAAGCCAGATTATTTAATTTCACTTTTATATATATTGATGATGTTCTTTCCATTAACAATCCGAACTTTTCTGATTGGGTTCCATTAATATATCCCCCAGAACTAGAAATTAAAGAAACAACAGACACGGCTTCCTCCGCCTCATTTTTAGACTTATATCTCGAATTTGACCTACACAGTCATCTCAGTACCAGAATCTATGACAAACGAGACGATTTTAATTTTAAAATTATAAATTTCCCCCACCTTAGTAGCAATATACCAACTTCACCTGCATATGGGATATACATTTCCCAACTTATTCGATATTCAAGAGCTTGCAGCTCTTACTCAGACTTTGTAAAACGTCACCAGTGTCTGAGCAGAAAGTTGATGAGCCAGGGGTATGTCAAAGAACGTCTCGTCCTTTTTCTAAAAAAGTTCATCGGAAGGTACCAAGACCTTGTTGATAAATATTCCGTGTCAACTTCACAAATAATACATGATGGTCTTGAAATATAGATTCTGCATTCTGACGTTGTTTATCATCTTAACAACGTGTAATATTGTTCTTTCATTTGTCTTTGTTCTATTATTAATATTACTTTTACTGTTTGGTTTGTTTTCTGTGATATCCATCTGACGTGGCTAGGTACTTATACATCCCGTCAATGTGTTTCTATTATCTTTCATTTTTGCTGGTGTGTTTTGTATATGCGACTTTTTGTGTTTCTGTGGTTCTTATAACGTGACTCTGTACTTTAAAAGATCCCGGCATTATGTTATTGTTCTATTATATGTCATTATGTTATTGATCTATTATAAATTTGAAAATACTTTGAACGACAAACGACAAATTTATTTTACTCGCGTAGTGGTATTAACCATATGTGGATTCTTAAAAATTCTAAAAAACTTCTGGACAATTTTAAATCTCGGTCTATTTCTGAAATTAATTCTAACATAACTTTTGATTTTTTAACCCTGTATACCAACTTTCCCCATGTGAAATTATAAAATTGTTTTGAATAAACATTGAATGACAAACTTTTTTCTTATGTGACGTTTACATTTTCTGACGTCAGACACGCGAAGCAATGAATGTGGTTTTTAATTTGATAGATGCTTTTGTGCTTTTTTGTAAATAACTGTTTGTTTTGATATTGTAACACAGTGATGACTGCTGTACCCATATTTTGACTATTATATATAATGTCTGTTTTGTTCACGCATCGATGTAAATATAACGGAATTTGATAAGACTGTCGTACAAGTGAGAGGTTTAGCGCTATAAAACCAGGTTCAATCCACCATTTTCTACATTTGAAAATGCCTGTACCAAGTCAGGAATATGACAGTTGTTGTCCATTCGTTTGATGTGTTTTGTCATTTGATTTTGCCATGTGATTAGGGACTTTCCGATTGAATTTTCCTCGGAGTTCAGTATTTTTGTGATTTTACTTTTTAATGTAATTCATCATATGTAGCTAGTAAATGAGTTATAAATAAACAATTAAACGATTGTTTCGACATTTTGTATACCGTATTTTCATTTGTCAACAATGTTTATGTAATTTATTTATGGACATTTAGTCCAAGGCCTTTATTGTTTTAATGTCCTTTGGACACAGTATGTTAGAAACTAAAGTTCCACATAAATGTTTTCGATTCGGAAGCGCTTGAAGCAAATGAAACCAATAATTCCTTATTAGAAAAAATAGTCAGAAATGATTTGTTGTGACACATGTATTCCTTCCATATTTTGCTGAAGTTAAAACCCGGTTGATATTATTTTCAAACCCCAAAATATACACGTTATTTATGAATTTTAAATGAAGGCTGAATGCAATGTAATATTGGAGGTTTTCTTTTAAATAGTATATAAGTTAGCTGCAGTTGGTGACATACATGATACGAAAATTCATCGTCTTTTTGCAATTGTCTAAAAAAGATTTAATTTAAAAGTTGTAGTATATTCAATTCTTATACAATTTTCTATTTGTCGAAGCCATAACCCCACCCTCTTTTCAACCACTGTGACATTACCAAAATATCTAAATAGATATAAGAAGATGTTGTATGAGTGCCAATGAGACAACTCTCCATCCAAGTCACAATTTGTAAAAGTAAACCATTATAGGTCAAAGTACGGTCTTCAACACGGAGCCTTGGCTCACACTGAACAGCAAGCTATAAAGAGCCCCAAAAATGACTAGTGTAAAACCATTCAAACGGGAAAACCAACGGTCTAATCTATATAAAAAACGAAAAACGAGAAACACTTATGAACCACATCAACAAACGACAACCACTGAACATCAGGTTTCTGACTAAGGACAGGTGCAAACGAATGCAGCGGGCTTATACGTTTTAATAGGTACCAACCTTCACCCTTACCTGAAACAATAGTGTAACATCACAACATAGAAAGACACACTATAAAATATCAATTGAAATGGCTCAACTCAATCAAAAGACATATTAACACAAACAAGTGACTATACACTGAACTAATAAAAATGATTTATGACACACTGTAAATACAAAATCAATAAAATAAGGGGTGAGATGTTAAACAATTTCAGAAAGACAACCTTAACCATGAACAAAATGCCGCCAAATAGAATAATGTACACAGGTAAATGAAAATAATTTTGTTGTAAGGTATACATAATTGAGAACGGAAATGTTTTTTACAAAATAAATAATTGTGTTGTTCATAGTACGAGAACAGAAGTGAAAATTTATAGTCATACCAAGCACTTATCAAAGCTGGTATATATTAAAAAAAGAGAGACGAGATATAACACTAAATAAATAAACATTAAATAACAAAAAAGCACTACAAATTGTATCAACAGGTCAAATTAACACGAAAGTATACCTATTTTTCGATATTTCAACTTTTAGAAAAGAAACTGCTTCCCCATAACTACATCTGAGTTCACACTAGGCTTTATTTTAGTTTAAAGTTCCTCAATCTCTCATTTTATGCGTAAGTTTTTTTTTAATTATCGTACGTTTTTCATCATTATATTCTTTTGGTCATGACATTAAATATTTTCATTTGAAAATTATTATGATTTGACTTTACGCCCTTGCTTTCTTCTTTCCCTTTTTTCTAGAATATATTATTCTATCATACTTCACAACTTCATTGCTTTAATATCGGTATTATCATAATTATTCTTATAAAATATAATGTCATTTCTGCCTGAAAAGTAATACTTTAATTCTAATTGTTTAGCAGGACTGATGACAAAAAAGACGTTATTGATTTATATCATGAGTACTGGCTTGTGTGTAGTTTCCATTGGGTTATTTGTATTTTGCCGAAAACGTGGAACTCAAATATGCTACAGGTTGAAATGGAAACAAAAAACGTCAGATAATAGTAAGTGTCGATTCCAAGCTGTGAATGAAGATAGTCTTTCAAGGAGTGACATCATTTACGACCTCATCGATGATCAACACATGCTTGATGATCCAGAACGTAACGGTTAAAACTAATTTCCTTTGATTTAAGATCATCGATCTTGCATTTAGACACAAATACAGATGTTCCAATGACCTATGTGACAAGAGTTTAATCATCCTGCTTTTATATGATTGAACATTCGTACTTTTTTTAATTTTTTTAATGTCAATTTAAGAGCAATGCATTTTACAATTAGGGCAAATTTCAATAAATATGCACTTGCATTCGAAAAAAATTTAAAAAAAAGGTATCTCGCCTTTTACTTTTATCTTATTATAGATACCAGCAATGCAAGTATATCGCGTTTCATGTATATTTTTTAGTTATTTGTTATAAATGTTTTTTGTTTGTGCATATTACATAATAAAGATTGGTTTACATGGTTTTATCAATTATTAATCAAAACGTAATGGAATATACGCCAATAATTAGGTCAAAAGCATAAAAAACTAATGGACTTCTAGATAAAAATATAAAATAAGCTTGCGCAGGTGTCTGCAATTGTCCCGAATATCATAGATAAACTATCAACAACTAGCACTAACGATACCAAATGTATTTTACCATATATGCATTTTGACAATATTTGTCTCTGAATTGATACCCAATATAAATATAAAACTCCAAGGTAAATTTTAAAAGAGGAAGTCCATAAGAGGTGACAAAATTAATTTCTTAACAAACAGAAGGAGTAAAAACCAACTGCTATATTTTCTACTTAAAACCTGAATTTTCCGAAGACAATGGTTGAATGACAAAATCCAGATCATATTAAAGGGGCATTAGCTACGAGATATATAAATAGATAGTATATGATTTATTTTTTTTCAAATAACAATGAAAATGAAATAGTGCAAATAATGATTCACACTTTAGTCAGCCAGTTTAGTTTAATTTTGTCAAAATAAGATAAGAAACATCACTGATTAATTATTCTGGTTGCATACGAAAAAGGGTTGAAAAAAAATTATTCCCTTGAATTTGACAGTTGTAGGAAATTAATCCTAAACTTCATTGCATTAAAAATTTCTGAGTCATAAACATATGTCTTGGGTGTTTCAAAGCACCATTCTTTTTTTTTTATTTGGTGTTTCTATAGAATGTTTTGGAAACTTGAGGTTCATGGTTACTAAAGCTTGTATACAGGAAAAAAAGGGGCGAAAATTTCATTGGTTAACTTCCAGTGATGGTTATTATCTTATATGCAATGAAATGTTATGTAAAATTTTGTCTGTAGTACTGGACAGGATAAAACTTTACTCATGCCAAGTATTTCTTTATTTGAAACAAAAATAAATTCTGCACAATTTTTTGAAAAGTGCAAATTCAACAAAGACTTATAAGGGAAAACAAAGATTGTATTACACCTCTGCTAGAATAAAGCTTTGAAAAAGGAAAACCAAATAACCAGTATGAGGTCAAATAAACAGGAAATATTTTAGGAAATTAACTTTTTAGTTTCCTGAATCTATGTTTTTTTTAGATATGGAATATGATTATAAATTACATCGCATTTTTAGGGCTTGTATTTCCTATCATGATTTCCTTGATAGAGGATTGCTGCTCACAAGGAAGCTATTAAACCAAGAGTTCCAAATGGTGAAGTTGAAATCATTCCTTCGTAAATTTTACGGACGCCATCACGAGTTGGTTGACCGTTATGGAATAACCGTTTCACAGATGATATCAGATATGTTCCTTATGTCGTAACTACAATACCCTTCCCTTTTCACGAATGTGACCTACCGAATAAGACTATTTACCGGATTTGTAATAAAATAAACAACACGACGGGTGCCACATGTGGAACAGGATCTGCTTACCCTTCCGGAGCACCTGAGATCACCCCAAGTTTTTGGTGGGGTTCGTGTTGCTTAGACTTTAGTTTTCTATGTTGTGTCATCTGTACTATTATTTGTCTGTTTGTCTTTTTATTTTTGGCCTTGTCGTTGTCAGTTTGTTTTCAATCTATGAGTTTGAATGTCCCTCTGGTATCTTTCGTCCCTCTTTTAATCCATTTCAAAGGACGTTTTCAGTTATCTTCTATGGAATAAATAACCCCTTTGACTTAATTCGGCGAAGGTTGTATTTTCTGTTTGGTTTAAATTGTTTTGGCCTGGTTTGAGAAAAAAGATCCAATGAGTGTTGTAAGCTACATGCAATTTTAACATATACTATAGTGACCAATTTCAAAACGTTAGAAGTTAGAACCAATTATTGAAACTGTGAGTACTTCATGCATACACATTTCAACCTAATTTTAGCATTCGAATGGATGTTTTACGTTTCAGTTCGTTTCTTAGCATTGAAGAATGATAGCATGTTAATTATGAAGCATTATATTTTTCAATCTGTTTTGAAATGAAATTAGAAAAATAACTTAACCCTACAGTGGTAACATTATCGATGTTTTCTCATTTTTCCTTGCTCTCAGAGAACCCCGTCATATCATCTTTTCTTTATAATTTACTATTGAATTAATTTTGTCATTGAATATTATTACTATTCCCGTCTCAAAATGAATTAAAGAGTGAACATGATAAACTGTTTGTTGCAAGGCGACTAGGTACAGGTACACCATAGTCATTTAAAAAAAAATCAGTTATTATTTTTTTTTATTTCAGTATTTAGACTTGTTCCGCACTCCAATTTATTCTGAAAGTTTATCATAAATTTACAGTTTCTTATTCTGTTTATGAAACTTAAAAATTCAAGATTCTGAGTATTCTTCATTGAGACAATCTATGAAGACAACATCTAAAAAATACTCAGACGTCACTATTAACTAATAAACGACATATCATCCAAGATAGTGTGCACATCAGTAAAACAAGCTTAGTGAAACATTTTTTTTATATGAAAAATTAATTAGAGGCAACTGTTATTTTATTAGCACATTTATAAGGGTAAGTGAACAATCATATATTTAGTTATCTATCTTTGTATTTAGTCATACCATAAGAACTTAATAGCAATTTGACTGCATCAGACGTGCATAACAACAATTGCTGTCTTTTGTTTTCTATGTTATGTTTTCCATGCTGTTGTTTGTCATTTTGGTCGTTTTTCGTTTTTTGACATGGCATTATCAGTTCGTTTTGGACTGTGAGTTTAAATGTCACTTTGGTATCTTTTGCCTCTCGTTATGTCTCGTCAGTGATGTTCGAGGCCAAAATCTAAAATGTAAAACAGATTTTGATTGGCTGGTATATCCGAAAGTTCAGGCAAACCCAGTCGAGGAATCTGCTTTACACGGGAGAGATAGATATCTAATTTAAATTGAAATGATTTTTCATGATTTATGAGATAAAAATTTAAAAAAAGCATTCGTATTTTCCTGCAAGTACAAATGAATTCAGCGATTTGGTGATGATAAATCAGAGATTTATATCACCAGCAGAGGTATCGACCCAGTGGTAATGACAACATTTACAATACAAATTTAACTGCAGCATATGCGCAATTAGACAATTAATGTCTCTTTAGGGAAGCTGTAGGTCAAAAATAAGAAAATCTCATAAATAAAACAAATTGTCCGGGCTGATAATTCCAAAAAAGATCAAAACGTATAGCAAAAAAGCAACCAGATCTTAAAGATAAATCACCAATTAAAAGAATAATATTTGTACTGCCATGCCAGTTCAGAGTTAATGAGCTGCTGGGCTGACAAAACTGTTTTGTCTAACAACCAAACAGCAGATATTTAGACATAGGGGTAGTTATATAATATTTTCTGTTCAATTTTTATTGCACCAGCTGCACAATTATACATTGAACGTTTCCTCAGTGACGCTCGAAACCAACATATTCGAAAATCCAAAACCTATAACAGTCAATCCTTAAATTGCGGTCGCCTCATTTTAGTGAAACCGCACCTTGCCAGGTCGACCTCTTCTTGTCTAGTAGTAGTAATAACTATGCAGGTTGAACCTGAATTCAAAAGTTACATCTCTTAAAAGCACAGTTTATCTTTTTGAAAGAGAGGGTATCAGGTTTGAGTGTACAAACTTTGAATATCTAAACCGTCCTTTGCGTCTTTTTTTCTCACCTCTTAAGTTGCTCTTATAATCTATATGGTTTTTAATATCATGGTGTTTATGACTCTTTTTATTGGACACATAAATATTATTGAGTATCATGCTTTTGTTTTCTTGATTTGGTCTTTTCTTATTATAATATGTTAGATAACCGTGATTTATTAACAGTGTATTCAATCATAGAAACACATTTAGACTTTTTTCATTTCTTGTATATGCGAAATATATATATATATTTCATTTTGAAATGTAAATGAGACAAGTATGGTGAATGATATTCAAACCATTAGGTTATTGATATTGCATAGCGTTCCTCGAGCTATTTTTTCTTCTATTTATCTGTCATAGATAATTCCTCACGTTTATACACTGTCTATCAAAAGACTTCAAATTTGCGGTCTACCAAACCTTAGAAATATGTCATTTTATCAAACAATTTGGCAAAACTTATCATGGCTCGACAAAAAAGTGTTTTCAAAACATCATTATTTATTTTGTTGTAAAATTTGAGGCTCAGTGTAACTTTCTTGTGGTCGGGTAGTGTAGATTGGGCTGATATCATGATTACACAACTGATATGATAAATATTATTAGTTACATAGTGTGCTAGTGACCTAATACGGTATATATGGGGTCAGTAAATTCCATATGGGGTGCTAGCGAAGCTCGAATCCCCATATGGAATTTACTAACCCCATATATACCGTATTACGTCACTAGCACACTATGTAACGAATTTATCTTACCGACTATCTTAACGTGTGAAATTTAGACTAGTGACCTATCAAAATGAGCAAGTCTTCAATACCGTTAGCATTAAGAAACTACTTCCATTGATCCTACAAAAACAGATGCCAACAATAACAACTTCTTAGGTTTAAATGTGTTTTATGAATTTATTTCAATCTTCATCATCAATTTCTTCGTCTGTTGAAACCTTTAAGATTTTTTCTCAGTACCGTTTTGTTTTTATAAAGGGACGTAACACCACTAACCGTGTATGAAATAAGCCCCGCCTCCCTACTAACCTAATATGGAATATACACGGTCTCCACGCGGACGCTTTTAACCAATCATATTCCTAGAAATGTATAGGAGGTAAGATAAAACGCTATATGCTGACATTATCATATTATTAGAAGAACGAATTTTATCCTAATCATATGTTTTTCTTTATGTGTTCTCGTTCGAACCAAATTATAAAATATTATGTCCTGTCAAAATATTCAAATGAACAGGGTATTTATCGTCAACTATATTTAAATTATCAATTATTCTATCAAATACATCGACACGATATTTTGCAAAACATAAAATTGTACAAGCAAAATGATGTTCGATAGAAATGACAACAGCAATAAGAAAACTTATAACTTCATGAAATTAGTATCAAAAGCTTTCTCCGCGCCTAAGTCTGTTTTTCACTCTAAGACGTTCCTTTAAAGTATCAGTGTCTTCAATAAACCTTCCAAGTTTCTTCGTTTTCTGCTCAATGTTATGCTCATTCTACAAAATGTTAAGAATAGTAAATGAATGTTTACTGTTTCGACATACGTGAAAAAATTGAAATACTAGATCTACAGACCTCTTCTTTCTCCTGGTATAGAACCACTAATTCAGGCCCGGTCGGAAAGAACATACAAGAAAGTAGTACATATTTTAAACAAAATAGTTCCTACGCATAGCTGTATCTTTGTCAATAGTGGGAATATTTGGGTAGTTTTAGTATCAAATGAGAGCTTGGGGACTTGGGGTCACTGTAGAACCCTTGTTGAAAGTTTTATTTGAATAATAAAGAAGTATAGGAAATTTTAATAGGAGGGCTCATTTGGCCTGTTGTTCAGATCAGAAGTTCCTGTTTTTGTACTATCAAACTTCCGGGAACCAGTACGCTCTAATATGCAATTAAAGGTATGTTGATTTTTTCAGCACAAGTCAGCATAAGGTACAGTTTTGACATGAAATAACTGCCACTTTATTTGAACTTAAGATAAAGTAGCCATTTATGCTTGAAATTGCAGAATTTAACATAGAAAGCAATGGGGCTATAAATAAGTGGTTTTATACCTCCTCAGAGGTATAATTCTGCTTTTTGAGATATGATTCTGCTTTCTATTCAGAGATATAATTTCTGTACTACTATACTTTTTATCTCGACTTAAAAGAAGATTTATGTTGTTAAAGGTATGATATATTTAGATTTATCCTCCGATTTAGTGTAAAAGATGCCTGTTTAGTGTTTTTGTTTGATATGGCTAAAGAGCAATTAATTCCGTAATTTGTACTGACACTTTATTGGATGTATATTTTCTTCTTGCACAAGAAGATTACCCTTTACCAAATTTATATCGTTGCAAGAATAAATTTTATACTTTAAGTGGAAAGCATTGTCTGAATGACAAATATCACTATGATTAACAACATTTACTACCCTGTTTCTTTTTTTGGTAATGATATTAGAACACACCTTTTGTTTCTCCAGAATAATTCTACACGGAAGAGACCACCCTCGTTTCTTTCTTTTCTTGACAGGTTTGGTGGCAGAGAAACCCGTCATAATTACATTTCCTGATCTTTTCTTTTTGATGAAATCATGGACAGGCACATTGTTGTTATTCCCCTGCAAAATGAATTGAATGTTTATAGAAAGTTTAATTTTCAACTCTTCGTCATATTTTTGACGCCTAGTTTGTGAAAGGCAGTTTTTGTTATAAGCTGCTGTTTTAATCTAAAATGCTAAAATCTTAATTAAAATGACAGGAAATAAGAAATATAGTGATGCATGAATATTCAAAATTAGCTTTCAGGTCTCGATTGCCCATATTCCGAGATTCGCATCACCAAGCCAGTTAAATCAATCATTAACATATCAGCAATCTTACTTCTTACCTCGAACTTATATAACGGTTGTAATAAACTGTTAACACAGAGATATGTCTCGACTATTTGTTATTTTGATAATGCAAATGTTGAAATTAAAATATCAATACTTTAACTTGCAAGTTATGAAAATATTCATAGTCAATGAACCATAACTGAAGGTACAGGGCTAATCAATCTCCATGGAAATGAGATGTGCCAATGCTAATACAACTGCAAACCGAATACCATCGACATTTCATACGTCGTTCCCTTTAAACAAACCTAAACACAAACAGTAACTTGTAAACTATGTAAAAGTTTTAAAGTCAATGAACAATAATTAGGGGGTGAGGTTATATTATCTCCATGGAAATGAAACTTGCAAATGCCAGTACATTTGCATACTGAATATCATTGACTTAACATTAGTGGTTCATCTTAAACTGACCTAATCACAAACTAATACATGTAAACTCAGCAAAAGTTTCAAAGTCAATAAACCATGACTGAGGAGTAAGGAACAAATATTCTCCATGGAAATGAGTAGTGCTAATGCTTATACAACTGCATACCAGTTATCATTGACCTACCACTAACAGTTCCCCTCAAACAGACCTAATCACAAACTAATACATGAAAACCAAGCAAACTTTTCAAAGTCAATAGACCATGAATAGGGAGCGGGGCCAAATAATCTCCGTGGAAATGAGATATGCCAATGCTTATGCAACTGCATACCAAATATCATTGACCTACCACTAGTGGTTCTCCATAAACTGACCTAATCACAAACTAATACATATAAACTAAGCAAAGTTTTAAAGTCAATAGACCTTGTCTGAGGGGGCGGGGCCAAATTATCTCCATGGTAATAAGATGTGCCAATGCTAATACAACTGCATACCAAATATCATTGACCTACCACTAGTGGTTCCCCATAAACTGACCTAGTCACAAACCAATACATGTCAACTAAACAAAGTTTCAAAGTCAATAGACGTTGACTGAGGGGTGGGGCCAAATAATCCCCATGGAAATGAGATGTGCCAATGTTAATACAACTGCATACCAAATATCATTGACCTACCACTAGTGGTTCACCATGAACTAGACCTAATCACAAATTAATACATTGTTGACGCCGCCGCCGCCGACGCCGACGCCGGAAACAGCATACCTATGTCTCGCTTTTTGACTCCGTCAAGGCAAGACAAAAATATAAATAGACTATCATAATTTAATGACGGGAACACAATTGAATAGCACAAGATATAATTTTAATATTTATTTTCGTAATAGCATTATTATCTTCAAGACATTCACATTACGATTACCTCAACTATAATATGCTTAGTTAAAATATTCCGTCTCCGCAAACAAATTCCGACAGTGAATATAGCCAGTACAACAATAGGGACAGATAACCCTAAAATAATCATTATTGGGTTGCTGGCATGTGGTGTATCTGCTGCTAAGATATTTCTTGCTCTGAAAATGCAATCACTTGTCATTTCATAATATTGTATAACAGTATCTCAATAGTACGAATTAATGATAATACAATCAAATGTAATCTAGGCATTCTAGTTTTTCCAAAGTTGAAAAAGAAGTAGGAAAATGGTGTTGATGAGTTATTATCTGATGGTTAGAAAAAAACATCAAAGAACACCATTACAAACTTAATCCAAATTTTATATTCTATTTTTAGAAATTTACCTGTGACGTCACTTTTGTGGCGTTGATACATTCGTGTGACGCACAGTTCATAATTCTATTGTGCTGTACTTGTGTACTGTCGTAAATTGATTTTAGGTGTTGGTTGTTATTCTGTGGTTTACATGTTGAAATGTACTATTATATTATTTATTTATGTATTGCTCTGTCCTAAGTGTTCTTGCATTTATTTGTACTGTATTCCTGTCACGTAATGTTGTCATTTTAGAGGTATTTTTAACATTTTCATATAAGCGGGAGGTCTGGCTAGCCATAAAAGCAGGTTCAACCTACCAATTTTTCATAAAATGTCCTGTTCCAAGTCAGGAATATGTTATTTGTTATCTAATAGTCCATTTCTATAAATGTTGGCGTTTGTTTTTGTAGCAGTTCAGTGTTTCTGTTGTTCAATAGGTTTCCTCTTATAGTTGATGTGTTTCCCTCAGTTTTGGTTTATGACCCGGATTTGTTTCATTTAATCGATTTATGACTTTTGAACAGCGGTATACTACTATTGCCTTTATCTAGACTGACTACCTCATTTGTTCTTACATGAGCAACACGAGTAGGATCTGCTTACCCTTCCGTAGTACCTGTGAACAACCCCAGTTGTTGATTGGATTTTTTACTGTTGTTTGTCTTTTTGTTCTTTTCTTTGTTTGCCATGGCGTTGTCAAGTTTATTTTCGACTTATGAGTTTGAATATCCCTTTGATATATTTCGCCTCTCTTTGATCCGAATCAACAACACACAATGTCTATTCAAACTTTCTTTTTTCTCTAAGAAGAATCGGCATATCATTAATGCATCCGGGTTTTCATTTTTTGTTTTCACTTGGGTACCTGTAACAAAGAGCACAACAACAATAGAAGTAAAAATCATGAAGGTTTTCCTTCTTCTTGTCTCAGATATGCTGACTTGTCCGACCAACATAAATTTTAACAAAAAAAGGAAAATTACACAATTCTTAAGTTTTTGTCAGAAGTATGTCACAAAGTGATTCTAAAGGATGCTTCTGTTTTTGAGCGACGAAGGAAACATCAGAAAATTTACAACAGACAAACGAACATCCGTTAGAAGCAAGGTAAGTATGCGTAATCTATAAAGTCATATATATCAAAAATGCAGTAAACACGTACACTACTTTGTGATGAGTTTAACATTATGTTAGAAAAGTAAAACCCGTTTTTGTGAAAGAAACATTATAGCTCAAAAATTTAAACAATTTCTTTTAAATATATAAACGATAGACATGTATATAAACATACGTTGTACTTGGAATAATAAACGAACAAAAAACTCCATGTTTGGCTCTTCTTGATGTTTTGCAATTTTGACAAACATCTTTGATAAGATCGCATGGACTCTTGATTTCTTGACTTGCTGGAAAATAAATCAAGTAAATGTCATTAAAGAATGTGTATCTGATTAAACAAACATAATAGGAATCGTCTACATTATATATCACTAAGTAGTGCGCTTGTCACATCCTAGTACCAGAAACTCAATAAAAGCGTAATAACAACATTATTTTACGGTACCAAGTTTTTATGCACCAGATGCGCATTCCGGAAATTAATGTCTCTTCAGTGATGCTCGGGTCAAAATTTGTGAAAATGCAAAACCTAATAACATGTTGGAAGACGTGATCGGATATGACGACAGCTTTTCTGGTATACGTTTCAAAGTTACACAACATTATAGTTCATTAATTAAAACTTAAAGGGAAATAGAAAAAGAGAAAAAAGTAATGTAATAGAATGTGTTATCTATTACTATTATAATATTCTTCATTGACTATCTCAATAATAGAGAGCTATATAAACCCATTTTATTCTTTGGTGGTTAATGTCTTTTGTAGTTAAATGTCTTCCGTTGTCGAGTGAGTGGGGTAGTTCAACATGTACATTGCTAATATTACAAAGACTGCCTTTCGTATTTGATTTGACCTTTGACTATTTTGATTCCAGCGCCATTGATGAGTATTATGTAGATGAAACGGGTTTCTCTTGTACAAAATTATAAACCTGGTATTTTTGATGATATTTTTGACCATTTACAACTAACAGTGTTTTATATCATAGATGCAGTTCTTTTTATAGATTTACTGTTAATAAAATGCAATAATCATTCCAAATACTAATGATTTTCTTCCACAAGGCATAGCTGGCATTACGTTTTGTCTCTACAAATAAACCGGACTGCTAAAAATATGTACCAACAGTAGCAAGAAATTAAATCAAACAAACAGACAATTTCGATACTCAAAAGTGATTTGAATACATTCTTCCTAAACTAACTGAAACTCAGAAAAATCTTTAACATAATGTATATTGTCTTACCAAAGTTTGAACTTTTCCTGAACTTTCTTAAGGATGCTTTGGCTAATGTTAGATTATGATGCCACTCGTGGTTTGTGTTCAACAGTTCGTACAATGTAGTTTGGTTAACATACTGTATCAATTTGAATGTATTGTTTGACTTCAATATGTCCAGCAGATCTATCTTGTTATAAATTACTTTTATTTGTAAAGGAACTATTCCTCGTAGGATTCTGAAAGTAAGTAATAACCGCTAAAATAAGTCATGTTTTATTTTATATGATAATAAAAGGTTAATTTGCAATAAGGTGCAAGTTTATTGATAATTAAAAAGATATATTTTCAGCCACACATATAAAAACCAAACTCTGGTTCATCGGTCAGTAATGCTGATTTTTTTTCATGTATATCAATTTTCTTTAAAAGGAGAAAGCATTTTGAAATATGTTTTGCCTTAAAGGGAACACTTACTTACCTCCATCTGGTGACAACAAGATCTCGGAAAGCATTGGTTTTGTTGAAGAATGGGATCAGCTTGAAATGAGAAAAAGTAAAATAGTTTCATCTATTATAATCATTTATTAATTTTGAATTAGTTTCAAAAGCAAAATAAAGTAGAAAGAAAGTAAAATGAAAATTGACAGCTAGAGAAATAAAGGTATAGAAACATATATTTTATTTCTGCCACAGTAAATATGGTGATGGCAGATACATATTTTCATTCAATTGAAAAATTTAATTTGCCAGTTAAAGAGTTTGTTATTAGTCCGGAATGTGAAAGTCCAGTCGACATTTCCCTGTGTTGTCCGAAACCAAATCATTCAAAACACTTAGGTTTTTATCCTTCTTGATATAGATAGCCTTAGATAGATTGACACAAAGAATAGAGATATTTGGTTTTCAAAGCTCTTCAACTTCATTTATAATTTATTGATTTTGCATTCCAATGTTTTATTCTTTTGCCCTACTGTCGAGTCTTGTGTAGATAAAAAGCGCGTTTGGCATGCTAGATAAAAGCATATTATTTTTAGAAGATAAGTTATAGCTCTAGATCCGAGAGATAAGTACGTTCTGTTCACCGACCCACGTAAAGCTAGCATAAGTTACCTCTGTGCGTAGGTCTTTCACTAATGATTTAGTATCTAAATCAATTTCCGTCGTATAATTAAACATGAACATAAGCATGAGATATACAGGATGGGATGCGTTCACATCTAAAATAACAAAATATTATTATGGAAATAGTTCACGTCAAAAATAAAAGTACAGATCAAGGGACGTATATTAATCTTTGTGTGTTTTGTCTTTTTCGTTTTTTATCAAAATAAAAATAGGAGATGTGGTATTATAGGTAATGAGACAACTATCCACCAAATCTCAAATGAAGTGGATGTAAGCAATTAAAGGCAAGCATACGGCCTTCAATAATGAGAAAAAAACATACAGTATAGTCGGCTATAAAAGGCCCCGACGTTTTCAGTTGGTTTTTTTTCGACTCATGAGTTCAAAGTCCTTTTAGTATCTTTTGCCTCTCTGTTGCATACTTTTTTTGTATTTAAGTTCAATTTAAAAACAAATAATCCTTTATGATTAAGTATTGTGAATGAATTTATCATCAACAATTACACTACATCTCCTTATTTCATATACGATATGATTTTCGCTTTGAGATAATAGTTTGAATACATTATTTTTTTCAGACTTATAGTAAATTTCAGTTTAGTTACTTTATGATACTTTTCTATGCAACATGTGAAGATGTGGAAGAGTGATTGTGTTCCATAGAACCTGTGTCATTCACTACAATAATGCATTTGCCAATTCAGAAATATGACAGTATTTTTTGTCTTTGTACAATAAAGTATCTTTTTGCCAGGATGTACTCTCTTTGTTTGATTTATTTTAATTGTATCAATCTAAACTGATTAAAGATTAAACAGATTATGATGCAAGGGTCGACTGAATTAGCATTTGTACACATAGTATTTACTTGCACAATAGACGACATCGTATTTTACTCACAAATGCGGGGTTCAGAAAACTGTACACCAATTCCTGTAAAACATTTAGTGTATATATCAAAATGGTATATCATATAAATACCAAATTAACAAATACAACATGTTCTTGTTGTTAATCAGGTTTTTGTTGGATTATGACAACAGTAGTAAACCGTTCAATTCAATGTTACAAAACAACTAAGGGAATCCAGTGAACTCCAAAATGACCAAGACCGGATGTGTCGATAGGATACGAGTCTCTTGCAAACCACAACATGCACAATGCAAATACTTACTCAGTCAAAATAGTTTCAGAAGTTATACTACATGTATATGTCATATAACCAAACTCATTCGAAAAGTCAAAATCGTTTCCGTAGTTATATACTTGACAATTTTCTTTTGACTGGTTTGATTTGTCTTTTATGCTGAGTATTGTTTCGGTGTAAATTATATAGTACGTCCGATTGCCATTACTGACGCATGTTACCATTGTCTTCTTTTCTCTCTTTCCAATATCTGTTTACAATTCGTTTGTCATTTTTTTACCGAAAAACAGCGACAAATAAGCTCACTTTTAATGATGATTGAGAATTGTTAAGATATATATTTCATTTTGAATCTTAAGCGTATGTATTTGCTTGCACATTTTTTGTTTTTGTTTTGTGTAAGTAGTTCGGTCTACTCGACTACAAAAGGTTGTTGTCCCGCCTGTTTCATTTATCGAGATTCATTTACACTTGATAACCAGTTCGACGGGTATATTATCGAAACAATTTGCATGTATTAACATGATACATTTTTTTTTAACATTTTTTTTTTTATTTTGTAGATGCATGTTACTGTTCATTTAGGAAGTCAACCGTTTTGGATATAAAAAAGAAGATGTGGTATGATTGCCAATGAGACAACTCTCCACAAGAGACCAAATGACACAGAAATTAACAACTATAGGTCACCGTACGGCCTTCAACAATGAGCAAAGCCCACACCGCACAGTCAGCTATAAAAGGCCCCGAAATGACAATGTAAAACAATTCAAACGAGAAAACTAACGGCCTAATTGATGTACAAAAAAATGAACGAAAAACAAATATGTAACACATAAACAAACGACAACCACTGAATTACAGGCTCCTGACTTGGGACAGGCACATACATACAGAATGTGGCGGGGTTAAACATGTTAGCGGGATCCCAACCCTCCCCCTAACCTGGGACAGTGGTGTAACAATACAACATAAGAACGAACTATAAAAATCAGTTGAAAGAGGCTTAACTCATCAGATGGATAAATATACAAATACTACAAATACAAGTGGACGTGGCCGGGTACTTGTACATCCAAACAACAAAAAGACACTATGTACAGATCTGAGAGTACTCGTAGTTACTGACAGCTAGTTCAAAGCCACTAACAACTAATAAAAAATCATGCATCTAAGACTAAATTATCAATCCGTACACATCCAACATCCAATGGATTTAGTGTAAAGACGTCATAAACAGTCAGAGAAAAACATGACCTTGTGCAATGCCAAGATACAGGTATCGACAGATTGTAGATCCATGAATGTGTATATGTATATAACAATAATATTTAATATGCTTTTAATTTACTGATAACAAAATCAATATAAGTACCAATAAAAACAATATTTAATGATCCAATTACAGTGTTGAATTGGTAACCTTTTAGAATAAGTTTATTTAAAGGATCGATAAGTTTACCAGGATCGTTTCTAAATTTCCGGGCACGGTAAACAATATTGGACTCTTTATTAAAATTCAATGTTAAATATTATATAATTAAATCTGGTTGGTGTGCCATCTCAATCCTTTAGATTTGTTTTTTATTTATTATAGAGAAATTAGAAATGTTGTATATTCGTATGAACGAAGTGAAGTAGAATATAAGCATATTTTAGTTAATTTATATATCTTACCTGTGCTGCTAACTTCTGTAATGCTATTTGCTCGATTTATTGTTGGTGAAATTTCTTTCCCAGGAGTCACAGAATACCTGTTATCTATTATGCTTGTTTCGCTACCTAATGTGCTAGATTCAATTGTTTTATCAAACATGACAGTTGATGAGGATGTGAATCCATGATGTGTTTCATGCGATGTTGTCATATAATGTTCACTTAAATCAGGATTTTGTTCGGATGATGTACTTATTCCAGTTGATAATGTTACAGTATTTGTTGATGACATGTTGAACAATGTGCTGTTTTCGTCTACTGCTGGTGTTAAATCTACATTTTGTGATGAGGTTACCATATTTTGTGTCGACGTTATTCTATTTTGTGATGACGTGATCATACGTTGTGATGATGCGGTGATGATTGACATAAAAGTAGAGGATAATGATTTCGTTGTTGGAAATGTTAATTCCTCTACTGTTGATTCTACTTGATATCCAGAAGTGGTCGATAAAGACGAAGGAATGGTAGACATTGCTGTTCTTTTGTGGTGATAAGGAAAGACAGCTGTTGTTAGTTTTACTGTAAAACAGAAAATAATATAACAACTTTTGAAAAATAAGAAAAACAAACTGTTACTCCTTCTTGAATATGCATGTTTAAATTTTGGTTAGTCATGGGTTGCCATGTGGTGTATTGAGTTTTGTTTGTAATCCCACCTTTTGGTCTCTTCTCGGGACCTTAGAAGTAAAATAGGAACAGATTACACTTCCGAAACACTCGGAGTTCAACGTTTACACTTCCGAAACACTCTGAGTTCAACGCTAATACTTCCGAAACACTCTGAGTTCAACCCGTTGTTGGTGTGGTTTGTACTGCTTATTCTTTAATATTCTGTGTTTCGTTTTGTGGACTGTTGTTTTTTCTATCGTTCTTGTTTTTTGTCCTGTTGTAAAAATCTTTCTTTGTTAATTTGGTTGCCCTTGGTATATTTTACCTTTTCTTATTACATTATAAAATGCATGACATATGTGATGGTAAATATTTGAAATGAACATCTACATAGGTTTCTTGTCTGTTTTGGTTTCTTTATCTCGATTGGGTTTCGTTGATTTATACCATACATAGCTCAACATGTAGACATCTGATACGTTCGGGTATTTCACATCCAATCTTTTATGGTAATATTCTTTACAAAGCACAAAAATGTCAATATTCACCTCAAAAGCTAACAAAACCTTTAAACAGACTTATTAAGAAGGGATATAGTTACGATACTGTTGTCATGTCATTAAAGATTGCATATTTTGGCTTCAATATTGATTCACGTATAGGGTCTTTGCATCGGAATTAACACAATTATTCTTAAACCAGTCGTTGGCATGACACGGGTTATGTTCTTCTCATATATAATTACTAAACTCCAAATTATACACAAGAAACTAAATTTAAAAATGACACAAGACTAACAAAAGCCAGAGGCTCCTGACTTGGGACAGGCGCAAAAATGTATGACGTCCATTATCACTGAACTAATGTACTTATTTGTTTAGGGGCCAGCTGAAGAACGCCTCCGGGTGCGGGAGTTTCTCGCTGCAGGTGTTGGCCTTTGGCTGTTGTCTGCTCTATGGTCGGGTTGTTGTCTCTTTGACACATTCCCCATTTCCATTCTCAATTTTATCTAGTTTTGTATATTCCAATGTAAAGAACGGTAAGAAAGAATGAAGTCAAAACAGTTTTGACACCTTATTTAAAATTGCTATTTTGGACAATGCCATTGAAATTGTTTTTAACTGATAATTGTCATTGTCGATTTTAGGTCAGTGTACACTTTGAGGAAAGTATGCCTGACAGAAAAACTTTTGTGAACACTTTTTTCCCTCGAAAAGGTTGCGGTAATGTTAACAACAAAAACAAACAGGAAGATGTTCATAGTGTTCGCAGGTGTCTGCATTGACTGTACATAAACTCCTAGAACGAACGAGTCTTTCACCGTAACTATATAGGATTAAGAAGTTTGTTTATTGCATTCAAATGCAAGATGAATAATAATGCAGAGGGGTAAATAACCGCTCCATTTACAACCAGTTTTACACATTCTGTACGAGCTTGTTCTAAGACATTAGCGTGCAATCTAGTGGTTGTCGTTGTTTTATGTCTGTCGTATATGTTTTCGTTTATTTCTATGTCATAAATCAGGTCGTTGGTTGTTTTTCGTTTTAATTGCTTCTTATTTTCTCTTGTCGGAGCCTTTTATAGCTGCTCATGGTTGAATGCTTATTGTTTCCTACAGTCGCTTAAATCCACGTCATATGGACTCTTGCAGATAGTTGTTTCATTGGCAACTATACCAATGATCCTTATTTCATATCACCCAAAATTAAACCAGAAAAAATCAGATCAAAAGTCGCTCAAAGCAGTGAATGATAAGAGACATATATTGACTGATTAATTATAGTTCGATCTAAAAGGTATTTCACGCGGAATATAGTTAATACGGGAAAGAATAAATAGACAACAGACAGAATTATGACAGCACTATGCTTATTTTCATTGCCTGCTTTGTTGAGTATGGATATATTGACATACCCGTGTGCTTGCTACCGATGGCTTGAAGTAGAAATCCACGACCTTGAATCGTACTGTCCGAGACAAATGTAACTTCTGCAATCGATTTACTGAAGATCATGGTGGATGAAGACCGAGATGTACCACAGATCCTTTCTATTTTTGTCTCTGTAAATTTAAGGAAATCGCTGTTACATGCTGTGGTGTTCTGTATGTCAATCCAGATACGACGTATCCGTAGCGGAGTTTGGTCCGCAGTTTGTACTGTCCATTGACATATTACGCCGGGAGGATATTTCCTGGAATATCCAGGTGACGTAATATTAATGATTTGTCGTGGATTAACTTTGATCGATTTTGAACATGCTGAAAGAAGATGTAAAGATTATTGTTGATAATGTTTCAGAAGCAAAACATTACTGATGATCAAAACTTTACTTTTATATCAGACTTGCATACATAATATTTAAACCAACGTTTACCAATGTTACAAGCACTGAAATCAACGAATAACAATTGTTATCGCACCGCGGGTAAATTATCATGTTGTGATTGGTTTAACGCCGTCACGTGGTGACCCCCTATTGATCCGTATTACGGTAAGGGGTTAGTAAATTTCATAGGGGGTTCATGACGTCACGTCTACAGTTAATTGTGACGTCATCCATTAATGTTGTTGTATTTCATTAATTATTTTTCTACAAAACGCAGCAGGAAAAGTCCCGCTTGCGATAAATTCGTTATACGGTTCACTACTGACCTCCTACGGACCATAGACGGTGAAAAAAATCCACCATGGATCCGTAGGGGGTCAGTAGCGAACCATATAACTTATAGTGTTTAGGTCAAAACTCTTTATCTTTTCTTTTCTCTCTCTTAATTAAAATAACAACTGTTTATGAAGAAAAAGTAATCTGATATTTATGTAACTTATAAATCAATACTCACAGGCTCTTAAATATTTGTTCGTGGAAAACTCGCTTTCTACGTCACCAATTCGTGCGGTCATAGCTACTAGGAAAAGCTGACCATTATGACCTTGTGTATTTATTATGAAACGGTTGCCACGATTAGCTAAAACGATGATGCAAATCTTCGAATAATGTGGTAATGGTTTATAGCAGAGCTTGTAAGAAGTAATTGGTAGGTGATTCCCCGGCGGCGTTGACCACGTGACTAGTATAACATTTCCAAGATGACTTAATGTTATGTTAGCTGGTGGTTTTGAATTCTTAACTGAAAAGGAATAAATAGTATGTTTCTGATTTTCCAAACATTTGGTTTCAGACAATCTTGCAGTTTAAGTGACGATTATAATTTTCAGTGCTATTCATACATGTCATCTAATTGTTTTTACATATATTCTAAGTATCCTTCACTTTTTCGACTTAAGATTAGAAGTCAATTTTGGAATTTCCATTGTCCTGAATATATATGAAATATGTGTCACTGAAAGCTTAACAAACCACAATCAACTTTTTTTTATTTTTCTTAATACGTGAAATAATATTATAGTACATTTTGATGATCCAATTGCGCTTTTCGATGAATGAAAAAAAAATATTCGATTATTCTTTAGTCAATAATATTGGGTATCAAAAACTTAATAAAACATGATCTAAATGGTTAGAATTTAATAAATACAAAATGAAAATGCCTCAACACTCACTATAGTCTAGCATTCAATAGTACAATAGTAAAAAAAATATGAAGTTGTTCCGGTTTTATGGCCGCTCTGTGACTGTCGTTTTAAATTTATTCTAATTTTTGGGATTCTGTCAGGTTCAGAGCTTGACACATTATATAGGAACCTGCGTATTGTTCATGTTGTTAAAGACCGTATGTTAATCTCTATTTATCTATTGGGTTTTTGTTGTGAAGTAGTTGTCTCATTGGCGTATTCCTTTTTTATTCATTTTCAATCACTTAGTTGAATACGAATTTGACTACGGAACAGCACGAAAATATAGTCAAATGATACAGAAGCAAAGCTTTGAAGTTTCAATAGTCTAAGTGCAGAGTCCATATGTAATGTAATAAAACAAATAAAAATGACCGCAAGTTCCTTCTATTTTTCTCAGAGTTTTAAACTTGTTGAAATGGGCCTAAGATTATTTTAAAATCTTGTATTTATTTTATGACGATATTTCAAAGATAAAACGAACATTTAAAAAAATACTGTTAGCTAGTTTTAACAATTCAAATTCAATATTTTCGGTTTTTTTATTATATCAAAATCAATGTATACCAACTATGCCATAGAATATCTTACCAACAGTTTTAATTAACAGACTAAATCCTTTTCCGATGGTTCCTATTTTGCTTTGGAACACTATCCTGACGTCACTATAGTCCAGTCTTACGTCAGATGTATTCGTGCAGATTTTCTTTTTAATTTTGTCGGATTCGATAAGCAGAAAATGTTTTGCGCACCCAAAATTATTAGTTCCAAAATCAATATCTGTTATATGAATACTTATCGTATGTGTCTTGTTAGTGAAAATGTTCCAGACACATAAAACTCCTTGATGGAATTCATGTGGGTACAAAGGTGATTCCACTCCCTGTGTTCCGTTTACGCCGATATACAGCTGGTTTCCACAACCTTAAAAACAGTTTGTAAGTATAACAACAATAGTGTAAAAACAGCCTGCAATTTGGTCCGGGTACACAGTTATCGTCCTTTGATTACGAATATAGTCCCTAGTGTGGACAGTGTGTTACTTGTCGATTTTTTTTATACCCCTTCCAAATTTATTTCTCCATGTTTTATGACTCAAATAGTAAGTAGGGGGGTGAAATGACACTGTAAAAAATTTTGGGTCATGAATTTTAAAGTAAAGTAGTGATTTGGTCCAGCTGAAAAATGTTAAAAATTAGCACTTCGGAAGCTGTCAAAAGATTTGAAGACCCCCTTAACATGAAATTGTCCATATTTTGAGTTAGAGCCGATGAAGTTTTCTATAATTTTGATATAATTTGTCCCAAAAGTAGTACAACACACTGTAAAAATATTATTGAGAAAGCGCAGGTGGGATTTTTTTAATTTTCTTTATTGTCTAAAAGAAATGCACTACGAAATAACTGTGTACTCGGACCATTTGATATGCGATTAAAGATCACAAAAAGTAGGTTTACCCTCAATCACTCGTTTTCCAGGTTACTTGTGCCCGTAACTGTTTAAGGATGTTCGCTACTCTGTTTCAAGATAACAAGATTTTTAAAAGATTGTTATAAATTGATAGTATATAAGGAACTAAATAAGCAGAAAAAAATGAAGTGTCCGTGTGCTTGTTTTCGAGATATAAGCCATTGAAAATTTGGCGTGAAATGATTCTCTCTAGATTTTTTATACATTTAATATTGGCACCTTTTTTCTTTCAAAAACTATGAAAAAAATAACAAGAATTTTATAAGATTTTCAAATATGGCTTATGAAACTATATTTAATACAATTATGAAAAGAAAAGTAGGGGTTAGCGGGCAAAATTTTTGGATGTCACTACATGGATAAAACCGAAGGATTCCGAATATCTGGCAAAAATTCAAAAACAGGAGGAGCGAACATCCTTAACATGTTTTCATGCGTAATGAAGCCCCAGAAAATAACTCTTTAACAAATAAGCCAAAAAAACAGGTTGTAATGGAGAGCATTGCAATCTATATTAAGATAAAAGTCGTGGTTTTTAAAGTCTAGCACTAGATATGTAAAGTCTAGCGGTGAAGATCTAAAGTTCTGCGATGAAGATGTATAAGTACAGCGCTTAGGATGTAAAAACCATTTATGTAGATATAAAGTCGTCTACTGTAGATATGAGATCAAGCGCTAGAGATGTAAAGTCTACCGCTGGTGATGCAGAGTCCAGCCCTGGAGATGTAAAGCCCAGCACTGTAGATGTAAAGTCTAGCCCTGTGGAATAAAGTTCAGCGCTGGAGATGTAAAGCCCAGTACTGTAGATATAAAGTCTAGCCCTGTGGAATAAAGTTCAGCGCTGGAGATGCAGTCCATTGCTGAAGACATAAAGTATGAGTCTAACGCTGTTGATCTAAAGTGTATATGCTTATGTCACAAATGTTGAATGCAAAAAATAAAATAAAGTTCCCCTGAAACTAGGATTTACATAATACCCCCAACACACATACCACCAACCCCATCCCATCAGTTTTAGTTTGGTTAGAGTTCGAGTTAATCAGTTTTTGGTTACTTGTGTTGAGTTCTGTCTTTTCGTAGGTTTACGTTTTATGCCATGGCCTTGTCATTTTGTTTTCTTTGGTATCAATTGTTACATTGTAGTTGCGGTTTTTATAAACAATTTCTTTGAAAATCGAAGTTCACAGATTTCTTGTTAATTATGGTGATTGTAGATTGTCAGGGGTGGATTTAGTCGGTTTTAGCTTGAAACTTTAATTTCTCGCTAATTTTACCACAAAATATTTCTCACCACGCTTCGCTTGGCTAGATATCTACATTGCACCCACTCTAAAAGAATATTTCGATAATTTACCTCAAATTTTTTCGCCTCGCTCCGATCGGCAAAATTTACGTTTGCACCCCCTAACCTAAAATCCTGGACCCCCACCCCCCTGATAACGAAACTATGACCCCTTTCATTATGTTTTTTTTTGTTATAACCTCATTTTGTTTCTTGGATCGTAGGTTGCGGCATAGTTTTTCTGAAAGCTTGTAGGTCCAAAAAATACATACACTCATCGTATAGAACTGTGCTGACTTTGGCGCCTACAATGTACTCTGAAACGGAAATTTGTTTTACCTTACATCCAGGCTTTAGAAATAGATCAATTTAAGAACTAAAGTATGGCCTTTTTGATTTTTTACGTTTGAACAAAATCAAAGGTTATATTTGGCCGAAAGTGTACATTGTCCTTTAATAGAGATTGTCAGCATCAACTTTCCCTACTGATTGATGATTGATTGATTGTTGGTGTTTAACGTCACTGTCAGCACTATTGGTTATATCGTGGCTGTAGTTTTTACATAAAAGACCTTAAAATCATTGATTAACATACGGGACTTACCTGCTCGTATATATCTTGGAATTGATTGCTTACTAAGTCCATAGTCATTTTCTGCTTGGAGTGAGATGAGAAATAATTGTCCAATATGATCTCCAAACGCTAAAAAAGAAACCCAACATATAAGTAAATAAAGAAGTTTGCTTTCTCTGTTCCATTAACAAATTATTTTTACAGTTCGTTTTTATATTGTGCTGTTACACCAATGTCCAAGGTAAGGTAAGGGTTAAGCGCTCACAAACATGATGACGGAAAAGTTATAAATGAGTATTAGCTCAGACTTATATATTATTCTCTACCATGTGAACTCTGTTCTGAGAAATTAAGACTTGACTTTATATATAAATGCCACTTTTGTATTCGTCTGAATAAAAACGATACCTTTTCCGCCATATTATCAAATCAGTTTAAAAGTTATTTTAACTGGGTTAAGTGACAAACTATTTATGAAAAGTTATTATGTTGAAAAGTAAATTTGTTATAAATCATTTTCATATTACCGACTTTTGACTCCAGACTATATAATTTGTCGACTGGTTACCTTGGACACCATGGTACCAAGTCCGGTAAGAGCAAGCTAAAGAAGTAAAACCAAGCTTTCAATCGGTACAATTTTGGGGGAAAATTACCTGGTTAATATTTTTTTTTTCACTACAAAATCATCGGAAAACAGTAAACTTTCCCCTCAAATTACACCGATTATATGTTTGATTTTACTTATTTTGGTTGCTCTTACTTGACCGAGTACCATGATGTCCAAGGTAAACAGTCGACAAATTATATAATCCGGAGTCAAAAGTCGGTAATATGAAGATAGCAGTCAAAGTAATTATCCTTAATATTTATTTATTTATTTTTATAGAGTTAATTTTTCCTATCATTTAAAACTATGTTTTTTTTGGGTTGGTTTTTTTTTTTGTAATGTTGAGCAGCATACGTACGTATCAATGCAAATGATTGGTTTCCTTTCACAACGATGGTGTACACCTTGAAACTCGGTAAAATATTGTAATTTATCAAGTAACTTAAAATCTCTCCATTCATCAACCCCGGTGGCTGCCATCTTACTAAAAATTCTCTTCCGGTTGACTCAATTCGGATATTCCCGGGTGGAGACGGTGGCAAAGATGCTGGAACTAAATAAAAAAATACATTGATATAAAATTTACCCCGCCAAACGAATAATACTTAACGCAGGCAGATATCAGGTTAGGATACCAGGATAAAGGTCATCTGATTACGTTCGCATTCTGTTTTTTGTGTTGTTGGGTTGATATCTTTTTGACACATACCCTACACTTCCTTTGTTGTATGATGTTTCTCTAAATGTAATAATAAGATTAGGTCCGAGTTCACAAATTTAAATGTCACGCGTCATTGTTCAGCAATTTTCATATTTAATCTGGACCCTTATTTTATTTTATATTGTTATATCTTCTGTTTTCTGTGCAGTTTTTATTGACTGATTTTTTTCTCAGTTTCTGCTCTTTTTTCTTTTTCATTTTAACCTTATTTATTTCTCTGCTTAATATACAATATAATTAATTAAACAAGAAATCATTTAAATAAACAATCCAAAACTCTATAGCATAAAATATTAATTAATTATGATAGTTTGTATAAAATTATGTATTTTTTTATTCTTAAACTTTTATTTCCAAACACACTGTCATATTTCTATGAAAAATGTAATGATGATATGAGCCTTTGATGCCGGACAAGATTTTTCTTTTTTGAGGGGGAGGGGGGGGGGGGGGGGGGGATAAAAAAGGTATAAATAAAACAGCTTTTTCGAATCTCTCTTTAATCGGTACATTGACAAACAATATTGAATAGAAGTATTACTAAGACAATTGAAAAATTAACGGAGAAAAAAGTCTTACCTGTTTTAGGAAAAAAGAATAGAAGGAAAGTTGATTTCATCAGTAGGAGAAATATCTGTTGCATTGTGTCTCATATTGAACAAAATCACGTTTATTTCAAACTAACATGATTAATGAATAATGAAATTTTCCATCAATTTTGTACATTCCAATAAGAATTGAAAAATGTTAAATGGATATCAAAAGTCCCGGATGTTTATCAAGATTAATTGTAACATTTCACCTGTTTAAGTTCGAGCAGGTCAACATACTTGTAACACGATAAGATGAAACAAAGAGATCATGATGGACATACTTCAGAGTTATCGTTCTTGTAACACGATAAGATGAATCCCCAAAGAGATTATGATGGACATACTTCAGAGTTATCGTTCTTATCAGTAGCCAGTAGATACAACCTGTCAGGTTTAAGTTTGAAATTTAAAATTAAATTGTTAATGTAAAATGAATGATCAAAGTATTTCAGTGTCAGCACGATTCCTGTTCTAACATATTATTTGTGGATCTCTACAGGGGCGGATCCAGCCATTTATAAAGGGGGGGAAGGGGGTGTACTAACCCAGGATAAAAAGGGGGGTTCCAACTATATGTCCCCATTCAAATGCATTGATCGTCAAAAAAAAGGGGGTGCCAACCCCCAGAACCCCCCTGGATCCGCCACTGCTCTAAGCATTCTTTGATAAAATCAATGTTTCAATTTAAGATATTGGTAAAAGGAAAGGGGACGTACGTAATAGTAGAAGTGGTAAAAATGTCGCCGAGCGTAGCAAGGCAAAATTGTGTTTGGCGATTTTATGCTCAAATTATTTTTGAAAAGAGGGACGTGGACGTATCGGTCCTGTTATGAATAATACTGTGCGATGAGTACAAATAAAAACAAAGTGAATGAAGAAGAGAGATATATAATCTTACAATGTAGTAAGATCAGCCTGAAATGTCAAAGAAAAAGAGCAGAAAACTTCAACATGGGGGTCATGATAGAATTTTCAGAATAGAGAATAGTTTTTAAAATAGCAAATAAACGACTCAGTAAAATAAACAAAAACAAAAAAGAGAAAAAAAAGAGAAAAAATAATATATAAATGACGACCCGCCTCCAACCAAACCCTCTCAAAGAAAGACCAATTAATTTCTTTTGTAGTAAGACCATAAGATGAAAGCCCGAGTCAGTACTTTCGGCATAAACAATCATTTAAATTATCTTAACATGCTGAAATGTCACAGAGGCTTCAATACTTCAATGTGTCTTACGTCAGGAGCATGTAATGCAGTTGTCGCTGGTTCATGTCTGACTCATTTGTTTTTTATTTCTGTTTGCTGTTCTAGTTTTAATCAGGCCGTTGGTTTTCTCTTTAAATCGTTTCAAATCTCCCACCAAAATGTCGTTAAATAAAATTGAATACCATGCATTTATCATGCTTCTCAATAAAATAATAATGGTCATTACTATACAGAATTGTTTTGTTTATTATTAAGGGCCTTACAGTGTCCAGTGGTAGATAGTTGTCTCAAACGTACTCATATCACGTTACCTTATCCTTACATTACACAGTTATCACAGACCCGACGAATAAAGCTGTTAAATACAACTTTCAAAATATGACAGATGGGTGCAGTCCTAACGTTACATAGAGTTAACGAATCATACATACAAAAGCGGTAGATTTATAAATAATGTGTTTAAATTCCTAAAAAGGATCACACATTGCCACTATCTTCAAATAAAAACAAAAAAATACTTTTATCTTTGACAATCATTCGTATTATTCATGTATTTAATTAATTGGCAGTTTTCGATCAATTGTTTTTTTCAATTAATGTACTGTCAATTGCATATATACGAAATGTTTCTATGCTACTTGTAAATTACCAAGGGGGACAACTTTGTCTGATAAATACATGCGTTACAGGTGTCATTATGCTATGACACTGCCGAAGGCTATTTTCTAAGCCGAAATATTTGTCATTACGATTTCATAACGTCACCTTCGTATATTACCATTTTATATTAGTACCGTTGTGCAAATCTTTAAACTTATACATATTTTCGATAATATCGGCGCAATATCGTCTATTCTAAACAATCCGGTGCATAATAAATTTGCTGGTTGGTCCTTTCTATATACTTACAGGTCCTCTGGCCACAAAAAGGCAGATCTTATTCGACTGACCATTACAATCATAGACCACAACACTGCTGAATCTAGGGAGGATAGACTCGCTTGGGAAAGATTTTGGATGAGAAAATTAAAAACTTTGGCAACAAACGGGATCAATGGAATGTTTAGTTCTCATTCGTGCAGTGCTTTTCATTTTGGGTTATATTTCATATTACTACGCAGTTTCTGTTCCTTTACATTTGTCAACTCTAAAATTCTAGAATAATACCAGTTTAAATCGAAGGGCGCTATTTATTTGGGATGTTTAAGTACGCTGCCACGTTCAATTACTTAACCTGATTCAACATTATTTTTTTATTAATCATTACCAAACTGCTGCTATTTTAGAAATATACCTGTTCATATCGCACATTACTATTTTATTAGTAGCATATCGATCTATGCAGTCTCTTTTGTAAATACCTAACCTACGTCATTTTTGAAATTTTTGAATTAAACAGGCGTACGTTGCTATGTTTGGTTTTAATTGTATAAATTTCAAGATGGTTATAGTTAAATCAAAATAGATTGATATGATCTATTTTGCATCATAATCATACCGATGAAGGATCCGAAATATTTATAAATAATTATATTTAATGTTTCCTTTTTTGAATATTCATTGAAATTTGTTTTTGTACACTTTTTTTATATATATGGACTAAATTTTAGACGAATCATAATATATATATATATATATTAAAAATTAATTGTTCAGAGAACAATTAAAGGTCTTTCCACTTCAATTTTCTGAATTACTGATGAGTAGCTACTTTCGGTTTACTCACAGCATGGAAGTAATATTGAAAGGAATAACATCAACGTCAGTTCATAAGTTTCATCTGCGTTACCGCCTATCTTTCGATTACTCGTTAATCAGTTTACGATATGGAATAGTAGTTGATTCTCCGCATGTGATCGATCAAACCACTGATACTTTTCGGTCGTTTTCGTTTTCACGGAAAATTACGAACAGACAAGTTGTTGTCGTATATAGTGCGAAGTAACCCGAATAGTCCACTAGTTATATTCCGCTGATGTACGCTGCCGAATAGAGTAATTCGTTCAATGTTGATTTTAGTTTAATTTTCCTATTTCTGTTTATCTCGATCTTAAAACTGGAGAACATGGGTGGATCGTTTTCAATTTTAATATCTACAGACAGTTAAGATGCCATTTCTTAAAAATTTAAGAATATGCATGATTGTACAAAAAATATGTTTGGACCCCCTTTTATTAAATATGAATAATCCAAGCCATGCGTGTATACCAGCCAATTAAAATATTCACAAACGTTTCTATTCTTTAAACTAATTCGTATAAATGAATATGCGGTTAGGCAGATAGAATCAAGCTTATTTTAAAATTGAGAATGGAAATGGGGAATGTGTCAAAGAGACAACAACCCGACCATAGAGCAGACAACAGCTGAAGGCCACCAATAGGTCTTCAATGTATGTGGATTTTATTAGAAAGGAGCAAAGACTGGCGTCCAGAATATGAACCAGCACACAATAAATTGAATTATGTGAATATGATAAAACTGTTCGGCTAAAGACGACAAACGCTGTCTGTTTGTTTTTATTTTTGCTGTAGCGTGTTATATTAACTGTATTTAAACACTTTTTTAATATAGATATTTACGAACTTATTATCCCGATTTTATTTGTCCAGTTTCAATAATGTAATCAATGATATTTATTACATATACATAAATTTAAAATAATTGAAAGTAAATATAGGCGTTTCTAGGATATTTGAAATAGGGGCGTAGAACCAAATCTTTGGCCGAGCGGGAGCGAGGCGAAAAAAAATTTGGACCTTTTTTTTTGCTATAAAACATAATATAATTGTGAAATGCACTAATGTAACGGTTCCTGACTTGGAGCATGTATATTTTATTTTTTTTTGTTAAAAGGGGGGGGGGGGGGGGTACGCCCATTACGCCCTCACCTGGACCCGCCCCTGGTAAATATCCTTTTTTAAATCTCGATAAACTTTGCACATTTCAACAGTAAAAAAATCTATGTCTTCATTTGTCGTCATTGTTTTGTTAAACATCATGTGAAACCTGATCGCTTCGTCGGTATTACCTGTTTTACTCGGGATCCGCTTTCAATCGGAAAATACTTTTAAAATCAGTTTAAAACGAACGGGAAAAAAAATATGCAAAAATAAATACAATTTTCCATGTTTAACTGCTGTAGTGTAAACAATTATCGTCCGTTTTTCAAGTTTTTTACATCATTCGATTTCATTTTGAAGGTAGAAGTTTTATTTGATACAGCGCCACCTTGTTAATTAATAAACTAGGATTTCACACAGGTGCTTTATAATTACCGTACTCGATAAAATCACGTGTACGTGATTGATAAGAAATTACAGATGCCATTTAACAACCGCGGTATCACAGATAGTAACCAAAGGGGTCTTGCCGCTGAGACTATAATTGGATAAAATCATATGACTTTAGTACAGAGCTCTGCATGCCATTAATACATGCTAATTAGTCGTTGTTATTCCTTTTAAATATTACTTCCATGCTCTAAGTTAATATTGGCGTCCAAGTATAGGTTTCTGCATACTGATTCAATAAATAAATGTTTCTATTTATTTTTGCCTGAAATAAGGGAGATAATCGTCAACTTCCGGTTTAAACAATGTCACTTCCGGTCTCACATGATAGCTTTATTTACGCTGATTCCTAATATATATGGTTTCTATATACTTTTGCCTGTAATAAGGGAGATATTAGGTACTTCCGGTTTAGTGAAATTCACTCCCGGTCTCAAATAATAGGTTTATGTTGCATATTTAAAAAATATATAGTTTCTAGGGACTTTTCCATGAAATAATTGCAAAGAAAAAGCTACTTTTGGTTTACTCAAGATAACTTTCGGTTGATATTTTTCAAGGTCACATGTCAACCAACAGTTGGGGCTTCAACGCAGCGAGAAAATCCCACACCCGGAGGTGGTCCTCAGCTGGCCCCTAAATAAAATTGTGTACTTGTTCAGTGAAAATGGAAGTCAAACTAAACTCCAAAACATATAAGTGAACTAAAATCAAAAATCTTACAAGACTATTTAGTCTTAGATGCATTTTTTTTTATATTAGTTGTTAGTGGCTTTGAACTAGCTGTCAGTAACTGCGAGTACTCTCAGATCTGTACTGAGTGTCTTTTTGTTGTTTGGATGTACAAGTACCCGGTCACGCCCACTTGTAATTGTAGTATTTGTATTTTTATCCATCTGATGAGTTAAGCCTCTTTCAACTGATTTTTATAGTTCGTTCTTATGTTGTACTGCTACACCACTGTCCCAGGTTAGGGGAGAGTTGGGATCCCGCTAACATGTTTAACCCCGCCACATTCTGTATGTATGTGCCTGTCCCAAGTCAGGAGCCTTTAGTTCAATGGTTGTCGTTTGTTTATAAATGTGTTACATATTTGTTTTTCGTTCATTTTTTTGTACATAAATTAGGCCGTTAGTTTTCTCGTTTGAATTGTTTTACATGATTGGTCATGTACATTGTCATTTCGGGGCCTTTTATAGCTGACTGTGCGGTATGAGCTTTGCTCATTGTTGAAGGCCGTACGTTGACCTATATTTGTTAATTTCTATGTCATTTGGTCTCTTGTCTCATTGGCAATCATACCACATCTTCTTTTTTATAATTAGTGCCAATGTAAACTATATTCAAAGATCTAATTACAACATTGGTAAGATAACCTTTACTAATAAGTTTGTTTAAAGGTTCGATGAGTTTACACGGATCACATAGTGATTTCCGCGCTTTAAGTACAATATATCCGTAAAATTTAGGATGTGAAATACCGTTATAAATCAGTTTTCTACAGGTACAGCCAAATTTAAATTGTATCTATGAAAGAATTTAGTAAAAGTTTTACGTAATTTATGGTAACGAAATCCCTGACTTAATAATTACCAGTGATGCATTGATTACGTTCGTTAAAATCTATGACATCACTACACACACGGGCATAACGAACGAGTTGAGATTTTTCAAAAGACCATTTTATTAAATATGAAAACTTGTTCTTGATAAGATTGTGTGGAAGTGTAGTTTAGAGAGAAGAAAAGACTTGTTTATATTTTTCGTTTGGGCTTGTATTATATTTGCCTTTGGGTTTATATGATCCGTTCATCCTATTTCGACTCTTTCAAAATTCAAAAGTCTATCCTAAATTGAGGTAAATTATATGGCCTTCCAAATACTGTCGATTCCTAAATAATATAACTGAAGAGACATTAATTGTCGAAATCCGGATATGGTGTACAAAATTTTGCACCTCGTGTTTGCGGTATACCATCTCTTCCGCAAGTTTATTGTTTTCTGTTTGGTAATAAATTAATCAGTAGATCCATTTTGTTACATCTTGTGATCCGTTTATTTGGCAATCGCCAATGGCAGTCAGCAGGGTTTTAAGAACATCAGTTGTTCGACCTGTTAGTCAAATTGTTTTTGTTAAAATATACTTTTTCACTTTTTTGGTCTTTTGGAAAATGTTGTTTGTGCTGTATTTAGACCCCTCTTTTAAGAAATTTGTTTTGCATGCACACGTATAAAAATTGCGGTTTTTATCCAACGCAATCATAGGTTTGAGCGTTGTTTTCAATTTAGACTTGTATATATATATATACAAATGTAGCACTAAATTTGAGACGGATTATATATATTTATATAATTTAATTTTGGATGTAAAAACGCGTCTTCCGATTGGCTGACGTTGTTTTGTTTATCAGTTCATAGACATAATTTTGTCATGTGACCTTGACGTTATCAACGTTTTTTCATGTTACTCCGGTTTAAAATGGAATTAAGAATTAAATTATAAGAAATGACTGTAAAATTTTTTCTGTCTATTCGAAATAACATAAAAAATGTGGTGCACACTTTAAAATAACCCGCTACGCTGGTTATTCAGTGTGCACCACATGTTTGATGTTATTTCTTCATTTACAGAAAAAATATTACAGTCATTCCTTAAATGATTACTCTAAATATCAGCACAACAATGTTAAATCTGCGGAGGCAAATTTTTGTTCTTCCCACGCCGGATTCGAACTCATTCTACTGAAATATCGAAACAACACCTCCTGCACTGTGTCCAGCGCTCTAAACCACTCGACTACCAAGACTGAACTAAAAATTCGGTGTCCTAGTGTTACCTTTGTAACACAGTACATGATATATATGTCAAACTGGTTGAAATCAGGATAACTGGATTAAATCACGTTTATAATCAAGGAATTCCGACTTTTCTCTATGTTTACTTATAACGTTTTAGTAGCGACCTATTACGTCATATTTCCAGGTTGTGGCCACATCAAACGAAACTTGGTTAAAAGTTTACCACTATTATTTTTTTATTTAGATTGTGCAAGTAGTCTTCCAGTTTAAGTCTATATTTGAAAGAGCAGAAAACAGCATATATAAGGCAACCAATGGATCTTCAACACACAGAGAAATTCCCAGAACTTTTCATAAAGGGGGGGGGGGGGCACTGGCTGACCTAAGGGAGGGCCCGCTCCAGTCATGCTTCAGTGATTCTCTATATAATCAACCAAATTGTTCACACAAAAGGGGGCGCTGCCCTCCCCCCCCCCCCCCCCCCCCCCCCCCCCCGGATCCGCCTATGATTCCTGTACCCGGCGGTGGGCTATAGCTGGCCCCTAAACAAAATGTATACTACACACTTTAGTGTATACGTCACACTAGACTCCGAAACATTTATATGGACCAAATTTAAAAAAAAAGCATAACAAAGGTCAGATGTTCCTTGTTTGGTACAGGCGCAAAACAATAATGTGGCGGGGTTAAACATGTTTTGTGAGATCTCAACCCTCCCCTTTACATCTAGCTAATGCAGAATAAACAAACACGCCTTTTTTTTTCATATTTCATCCAATAACATATATAGCGTAATAACGAAAAAAAAAAACAAAGATCAATCTTATTATTAATGTAAGAATTACGATTCGGTCCCAGTGCTTAAAATCCCTCGATCCTTTATGGGTTGATTTGGCATACATAAATACAAATGTAAAATACAAAAATAAGTAAGCGATAAATGAACGAGGTTGCTAAATGTGATATATGCTTTTTTTTTTTTTTTTTTTTTGTTAAATATTTGTTTGTTTTGTTATGATTAAGATTGTGACACGTTGTTGACTGCTGTACCCCTATTTTGACATTTTACCTTTTATGTCTGTTTGTTTTATTCATGCATCATTGTCAATATAATGGAATTTGATGCGACTGCCATACAAGTGAGAGGTTTAGCGCTATAAACAAGGTTCAATCCACCATTTTCTACATAAGAAAATGTCTGTACCAAGTCAGGAATATGACAGTTGTTGTCCATTCGTTTGATGTGTTTGTGCTTTTGATTTTGCCATTTTATTAGGGACTTTCCGTTTTGAATTGTCAAAGTCCTTGAAGTTCAGTATTTTTGTGATTTAACTTTTTTCTCTCGTTTCTCCTTTATCAAAAAAAGACAATTTATGTATGTTTCTATATCAATTGATTAATAATTACATTTTTTACGCTAAAATGTATTCTTGTCACTAAATTGTACTTCTTGTCGCTAAATTATTTTCTTGTGGCTAATTTTTTTTTTGTCGCTTCTCGGCGTTTCTTGTCGTTTCTTGTCTCTAATTAGTGAGACCCAGAAATTGTTATCGATTGTCGCCCTTTGTTTTGGTTTTATGAAGACGGGGAAGACGGGACAAACAAGAAAATACTGTCATCTGTGTGTGTGAGTTGATATTTATATTTAAAGATAGTAAATCTGTTAATAGCACTAGTAGTCTCAGGACATCCGGAGAAAAACTATCTCTCGCATCTATACGGATTTTGTGTTTAATTGTTATTTGTCAACACCTAAATAAGTTCTATTTTTATAAGTATAATAATTTTATATATATATAAATATATAATTAGGGAGCTACCATTTGATTTTTTTTGGTGGGGGGGGGGGGGGGGGGGGGGGGGCTAGGATGAAATATTTTGTCCTGCCTATTTATTTTCCCCTCTATTAGTATTATGTCCTGCCTTTTTATTTTTCACTCTTTTCAGTTTTTTTAGTTTATCCTGACTTTTTTTTACATAAATTGTCATCCTGCCTTTTTTTAACTCAAAACTCCTGTCCTGCCTATTTTTTTCAAATTTCATCCATCCTACTGTCCTAGCCCCCCCCCCCCCCCCCCCCCCCCCCTAAAAATCAAATGGTAGCTCCCTTATGTGATTATTATGAGAGGAGAAATTGCATTACGACAATCCAAGATGAGGGGTCAGTAAAAACGAATCCGGGTCCATTCGCGCCCAATCAGGTTCACCCCCATGCACGTTCCCCCCTTTCACTTTCGCACCCTACACGTTCGCGCCCAATTTTTATTGATTTTGTGTTTAATAATTTGTAAACGAGTTTTGGTAAGTGTATCGCTATAAATATATTTTTTTCATTGTTTCTAAATAAATGTAAGCTCCCTTTACATTTTCATAAATTTCTAATATGACTGAGAATTAAGTGAACTTTATTTGTTTATAGTCTGACAACAGATTTACTAAGTATTGCACAACAGTTACAGTGTATTGCACAACAGCAAGAAATCTTTAATTGAATATAACTTCAATTCATATAACCAATTTCAAGTTCTTTGACTACATTTATTCAGAAACCTATAATATGTCAAATATCATGAATATTTAATACAATCCAAATTCAGACCTGTATCAAGCTTGAATATTGTGTCCATTTTTGCCCCAACTGTTCAGGGTTGGACCTCTGCAGGCGTATCCAGCTGCGCTCAGCGAAACAGTTATTATTATAACTATAGCTTGTAATAAAATTTTGCATTTTTTTTTTAAAATTTTGTCCCACAGGGTAATTTCCCTCCTGTTACCACTTGGTTTTTAACGGCCCTTTTACGGGACGTATTATGATATACCGTTGTCCGTCTGTCTGTCCATCGTCAACATGACGGACATTAACTCGAAAACACTTTACCCAATTTGCATAAAACTTTGGTGAATTGTATATATTGACGTGAGCTCCCTTTCATTTTTCTTAAATTTTAGATTTTACGTTTCCGAGAAATGGGGTTTTATTCATTAAAAAAAGGGGGGTTTTCAAGTTTTCGCACAATAACTCAAAAATGCTTTCAGCAGTTCTCATGAAACTTTGGTGAATTGTTTATATCTATTGATGTAAGCTCCCTTTTGATTTTTATAAATTTTAGATGTTAAATTTCAGAGTTATGGGGTTTTATTCATTAATAAAAGGGTGATTTTCCAGTTGTCGGACATTATACCTTTACAGTGCTTTGGGCAGTTTTCATTAAACTTTGGTGTCTGGTTTATATCTTTTAAGATAACCTCCCTTTAGTTTTTCATAAATTTCTGATATGACATTGAGAAGTTATTTAACTTTATTCTTAGAAAACATGACAGGAGTATCATGCGCTCAAGGCACAGCTGTTTATTTCGCCTGTGGGATTAAACGATTGAAAGACCAATATTTGATTTCTTATAATGCAATGAGAAGAGCATCATTTCCTGAATGTATGACTACACATCATGCACATGTATATTAGTTTGAATGGCGACCAGTTTGAAAAATCCGAACTCATCCAAGATGAGAATTAATACATGTTTACAATAGAATACTTTTGTTGTTCTGTCAAGTTACAGTCTTTTTGTGTACCTTCTGCATGTTCTGAGAGTATTTGAATGTCAGCACTTTAACATTAAGTGTGTTTTTATATCATCTTATTAAATTAATATGTAGATGGAGTAGACTTCCATCAAACATGTCTAATTCAAATAAAAGGACAAAAAGTACTGCATAATTCCTTTCTGTTCCGTTCTGTCATGTTACCTGATAAAAAGTAACAGTATAGCCATACTCAGTAACAGGAAGGATTATGAAGACACTTTTACTGATAAAAACAAAGTTAACCTTATATATTCCAAGCAGTTTATGTAATATAAGTTTAAATATCAGCATATTTCATTATCCTTATCATAATATACTGTCTATTGAATGACAAGACAGTGTTTTGACTTTTGATAACAGCAGAGATCATTGTGCAATTCTAGTATAGAAGATGGTAACAGAAAGGAATTAAGTTTTTATTTTTTTTTTATTTCAGACAGATTTTTCATCTAGCAAATGAAACTTTCAAAAGAAAATTTACTTTGTTTGCTGTTTTCGTCTAATTTTGACCAATTTGTAAGGGAGCTGCCATATGATTTTTATGGGGGGAGGCTAGGATGAAAAATTTTGTCCTGCAATTTTTTTTAGTTGTAATATCTGTCCTGCATTTTTTTTAATTGTAATCTCTGTCCTGCCTTTTTTTTTCCTCTATTCAATCCTGCCTTCTTTTTTTTTTTTAGTTTATCCTGACTTTTTTTAACAAAAATTGTCATCCAGCCTTCTTTTTTTTTTTAGTTTATCCTGACTTTTTTTAACATAAATTGTCATCCAGCCTTCTTTTTTTTTTCAAAGTGTCTCATCCTGCCTTTTTTTAAATCAAAACTCCTGTCCTGTCTATTTTTTTTCAAATTTCATCCTAGCCCCCATTGACCCCCACCCCATAGAAATCAAATGGTAGCTTCCTAATGATGTATTTTTCTTAAACTATAGCTCTATGGCTATCAAAAGAAAGGAATTGTGAAAAAAAAATCTTTCCTGTTACTGAAGATTCTTTCATGTTACCTACACATTGGACTATAATTTACTATATTTCTTAACCTTATGTATTGTATTGCTATAAATATCAAATGGCATTTGATAAAATATTGCAGGATGTACTAGTAAACCACAAATAGTATCTCTACTTTATTCCTCATTCACATTAGACACTTTTAAAATTTATTCACTTTGGTAACAGGAAAGAACTGGAATGTTTAGTACCATTATTTACATTGTCATAGTTACCACATTTATCCATTCTTTGAATTACAGACAACTGTTCCTGAATCCTCAATAATTTTGTTTGTTCTTTGTTTTGTGCTATTAAAATACAGCTAGGTTCCAAAGGCATCATTTTTTTCCCATTGCCCAAAAATAGACTGTTTCATTCACCAAGGTTCATCATGATGTTTTGGTAATATGGTTGTTTTATTCATCAAGGTTCATCATAATCTTTTGGTTATATGGTTGTGTTTTATTCATCAAGGTCCATCATAATGTTTTGGTAATATAGTTGTGTTTTATTCATCAAGGTCCATAATAATGTTTTGGTAATCATGGTAATATAGTTGCGTTTTATTCATCAAGGTCCATCATAATGTTTTGGTAATATAGTTGTGTTTTATTCATCAAGGTCCATAATAATGTTTTGGTAATCATGGTAATATGGTTGTGTTTTATTCATCAAGGTCCATCATAATGATTAGGTAATCATGGTAATATGATTGTGTTTAATTCATCAAGGTCCATCATAATGTTTTGGTAATCTTGGTAATATGGTTGTGTTTTATTCATCAAGGTACATCATTATATTTTGGTAATATGGTTCTGTTTTATTCATCAAGGTCCATCATAATGTTTTGGTAATAAGGTTGTTTTTAATTCATCAAGGTTCATCATAATGTTTTGGTAATCATAAATATGGTTGTTTTATTTATCAAGGTTCATCATAATGTTTTGGTAATCATGGTAATATGGTTGTGTTTTATTCATCAAGGTCCATCATAATGTTTTGGTAATATGGTTGTGTTTTATTCATCCAGATCCATCATAATGCTTTGGTAATATGGTTGTGTTTTATTCATCAGGGTTCATCATGATGTTTTGGTAATATGGTTGTGTTTTATTCATCAAGGTCCATCATAATGTTTTGGTAATATGGTTGTGTTTTATTCATTAAGGTCCATCATAATGTTTTTGGTAATATGGTTGTGTTTTATTTATCAGGGTTCATCATAATGTTTTGGTAATATGGTTGTGTTTTATTCATGAAGGTCCATCATATTGTTTTGGTAATCATGGTAATATTGTTGTGTTTTGTTCATCAAGATTCATCATGATGTTTTGGTGATATAGTTGTGTTTTATTCATCAAGGTTCATCATAATGTTTTGGTAATATGATTGTGTTTTATTCATCAAGGTCCATCATAATGTTTTGGTAATCATGGTAATCTGGTTGTGTTTATTCATAAAGGTCCATCATTATGTTTTGGTAATCATAATAATATGGTTGTGTATTATTCACCAAGGTCCCTCATCATGTTTTGATAATATGGTTGTGTTTTGTTCATCAAGGTTCATCATGATGTTTTGGTGATATAGTTGTGGTTTATTCATCAAGGTTCATCATAATGTTGTGGTAATATGATTGTGTTTTATTCATCAAGGTCCATCATAATGTTTTGGTAATCATGGTAATATGGTTGTGTTTTATTCATCAAGGTTCATCATGATGTTTTGTAATAGTGTTGTGTTTTATTCATCAAAGTCCTTCATAATGTTTGGGTACTCATGGTAATATGGTTGTGTTTTATTCATCAAGGTTCAACATGATGTTTTTGTAATATGGTTTTGTTTTATTCATCAAGGTCCATCATAATGTTTTGGTAATCATGGTAATATGGTTGTGTTTTATTCATCAAGGTTCATCATAATGTTTTGGTTATATGGTTGTGTTTTATTCATCAAAGTCCATCATAATGTTTTGGTAATCATGGTAATATGGTTGTGTTTTATTCATCAAGGTTCATAATTATGTTTAGGTAATATAGTTGTGTTTTATTCATCAAGGTCCATCATAATGTTTAGGTAATCATGGTAATATGGTTGTGTTTTATTCATCAAGGTCCATCATAATGTTTTGGTTATCATGGTAATATTGTTGTGTTTTATTCATCAAGGTTCAACATGATGTTTTGGTAATATGGTTGTGTTTTATTCATCAAGGTCCATCATGATGTTTTGGTAATCATGGTAATATGGTTATGTTTTATTCATCAAGGTCCATCATAATGTTTTGGTTATCATGGTAATATTGTTGTGTTTTATTCATCAAGGTCCATCATAATGTTTTGGTTATCATGGTAATATGGTTATGTTTTATTCATCAAGGTCCATCATGATGTTTTGGTAATCATGGTAATATGGTTGTGTTTTATTCATCAAGGTCCATCATAATGTTTTGGTTATCATGGTAATATTGTTGTGTTTTATTCATCAAGGTCAATCATAATGTTTTAGTAATCATGGTAATATGGTTGTGTTTTATTCATCAAAGTCCATCATGATGTTTTGGTAATCATGGTAATATGGTTGTGTTTTATTCATCAAGGTCCATCATAATGTTTAGGTAATCATGGTAATATGGTTGTGTTTTATTCATCAAGGTCCATCATAATGTTTAGGTAATCATGGTAATATGGTTGTGTTTTATTCATCAAGGTTCATCATGATGTTTTGGTAATATGGTTGTGTTTTATTCATCAAGGTCCATCATGATGTTTAGGTAATCATGGTAATATCATTATGGTTGTGTTTTATTCATCAAGGTTCATCATGATGTTTTGGTAATATGGTTGTGTTTTATTCATCAAGGTCCATCATGATGTTTAGGTAATCATGGTTATATGGTTGTGTTTTATTCATCAAGGTTCATCATGATGTTTTGGTAATATGGTTGTGTTTTATTCATCAAGGTCCATCATTATGTTTTGGTTATCATGGTAATATTGTTGTGTTTTATTCATCAAGGTTCATCATAATGTTTGGTACTATTGTTGTGTTTTATCCACCAAGGTTCATCATAATGTTTTGGTAATATGGTTGTGTAGTTTTTGTAGATTCTTAGATATCTTTCTAAACATAGTATTTTTGTATTTCAGCATATTTTTATAGAATTGCTTATCAGGATCAGACTAAATCCAAACAATCAAGATTTTTCTTCAGTCCTGGACAAGCAAGTACATCATAATGTTTGGGTACTCATGGTAATATGGTTGTGTTTTATTTATCAAGGTCCATCAAACACATGTAGTGTTAAGGTAATCATAGTAATATGGTTGTGTTTTATTCATCAAGGTTCAACATGATGTTTTTGTAATATGGTTTTGTTTTATTCATCAAGGTCCATCATAATGTTTTGGTAATCATGGTAATATGGTTGTGTTTTATTCATCAAAGTTCATCATAAAGATTTGGTAATATGGTTGTGTTTTATTCATCAAAGTCCATCATAATGTTTTGGTAATCATGGTAATATGGTTATGTTTTATTCATCAAGGTCCATCATAATGTTTAGGTAATCATGGTAATATGGTTGTGTTTTATTCATCAAGGTCCATCATAATGTTTTGGTTATCATTGTAATATTGTTGTGTTTTATTCATCAAGGTCAATCATAATGTTTTGGTAATCATGGTAATATGGTTGTGTTTTATTCATCAAAGTCCATCATGATGTTTTGGTAATCATGGTAATATGGTTGTGTTTTATTCATCAAGGTCCATCATAATGTTTAGGTAATCATGGTAATATGGTTGTGTTTTATTTATCAAGGTTCATCATGATGTTTTGGTAATATGGTTGTGTTTTATTCATCAAGGTCCATCATGATGTTTAGGTAATCATGGTAATATGGTTGTGTTTTATTCATCAAGGTTCATCATGATGTTTTGGTAATATGGTTGTGTTTTATTCATCAAGGTCCATCATGATGTTTAGGTAATCATGGTTATATGGTTGTGTTTTATTCATCAAGGTTCATCATGATGTTTTGGTAATCATGGTTGTGTTTTATTCATCAAGGTCCATCATGATGTTTAGGTAATCATGGTAATATGGTTGTGTTTTATTCATCAAGGTCCATCATAATGTTTAGGTAATAATGGTAATATGGTTGTGTTTTATTCATCAAGGTCCATCATAATGTTTAGGTAATCATGGTAATATGGTTGTGTTTTATTCATCAAGGTTCATCATGATGTTTTGGTAATATGGTTGTGTTTTATTCATCAAGGTCCATCATAATGTTTAGGTAATCATGGTAATATGGTTGTGTTTTATTCATCAAGGTTCATCATGATGTTTTGGTAATATGGTTGTGTTTTATTCATCAAGGTCCATCATGATGTTTAGGTAATCATGGTTATATGGTTGTGTTTTATTCATCAAAGTCCATCATGATGTTTTGGTAATCATGGTAATATGGTTGTGTTTTATTCATCAAGGTCCATCATAATGTTTAGGTAATAATTGTAATATGGTTGTGTTTTATTCATCAAGGTCCATCATAATGTTTAGGTAATCATGGTAATATGGTTGTGTTTTATTCATCAAGGTTCATCATGATGTTTTGGTAATATGGTTGTGTTTTATTCATCAAGGTCCATCATGATGTTTAGGTAATCATGGTAATATGGTTGTGTTTTATTCATCAAGGTTCATCATGATGTTTTGGTAATATGGTTGTGTTTTATTCATCAAGGTCCATCATGATGTTTAGGTAATCATGGTTATATGGTTGTGTTTTATTCATCAAGGTTCATCATGATGTTTTGGTAATATGGTTGTGTTTTATTCATCAAGGTCCATCATTATGTTTTGGTTATCATGGTAATATTGTTGTGTTTTATTCATCAAGGTTCATCATAATGTTTGGTACTATTGTTGTGTTTTATCCACCAAGGTTCATCATAATGTTTTGGTAATATGGTTGTGTAGTTTTTGTAGATTCTTAGATATCTTTCTAAACATAGTATTTTTGTATTTCAGCATATTTTTATAGAATTGCTTATCAGGATCAGACTAAATCCAAACCATCAAGATTTTTCTTCAGTCCTGGACAAGCAAGTACATCATAATGTTTGGGTACTCATGGTAATATGGTTGTGTTTTATTTATCAAGGTCCATCAAACACATGTAGTGTTTAGGTAATCATAGTAATATGGTTGTGTTTTATTCATCAAGGTTCAACATGATGTTTTTGTAATATGGTTTTGTTTTATTCATCAAGGTCCATCATAATGTTTTGGTAATCATGGTAATATGGTTGTGTTTTATTCATCAAGGTTCATCATAATGTTTTGGTAATATGGTTGTGTTTTATTCATCAAAGTCCATCATAATGTTTTGGTAATCATGGTAATATGGTTGTGTTTTATTCATCAAGGTTCATAATTATGTTTAGGTAATATGGTTGTGTTTTATTCATCAAAGTCCATCATGATGTTTTGGTAATCATGGTAATATGGTTGTGTTTTATTCATCAAGGTCCATCATAATGTTTAGGTAATCATGGTAATATGGTTGTGTTTTATTCATCAAGGTCCATCATAATGTTTTGGTTATCATGGTAATATTTTTGTGTTTTATTCATCCAGGTCAATCATAATGTTTTGGTAATCATGGTAATATGGTTGTGTTTTATTCATCAAAGTCCATCATGATGTTTTGGTAATCATGGTAATATGGTTGTGTTTTATTCATCAAGGTCCATCATGATGTTTAGGTAATCATGGTAATATGGTTGTGTTTTATTCGTCAAGGTTCATCATAATGTTTGGTACTATTGTTGTGTTTTATCCACCAAGGTTCATCATAATGTTTTGGTAATATGGTTGTGTAGTTTTTGTAGATTCTTAGATATCTTTCTAAACATAGTATTTTTGTATTTCAGCATATTTTTATAGAATTGCTTATCAGGATCAGACTAAATCCAAACCATCAAGATTTTTCTTCAGTCCTGGACAAGCAAGTACAGAAATGGATAAGTTTTCTAATAATGAAGATGAAACTGGATCCAAAAGCATCTCAACTGATGAAATTGTAGATAAGATATTACCATACAAACAAGAAAGGACAGAAACTGATGAAATTTCTGATAATGAAAATAAATTTTACACAATTATCTCCCTTGATGAGGCTTCTGGTCACTCATCACAAATACAGATGAATTGCCAATCTGGAGAAAATATTGCTACTGTTTGTACTGTCTGTGGTATAGAGTGTAGTAGTAATGAAAATCTAGTGGGACACATGAGAACACATAGTGGCATCAAACTTTACAAGTATAATGTTCATGGTAGATCTTATAATCCATTTTTTAAATGTGATGTATGTGATAAAGTGTTTAGTAAAAATTGGATTCTTAAGAGACACATGAGAACACATAGTGGAATTAAACTTTACAAATATAATGTATGTGCTAGATCTTATAAATGTGTAAATGATGAAACTGGATCCAAAAGCATCTCAACTGACGAAATTTTAGATGAGGTATTACCATACAAACAAGAAAGGACAGAAACAGATGAAATTTCTGATAATCAAAATAAATCTTACACAATTATCTCCCTTGATGAGGCTACTGGTCACTCACAAATACAGATGAATTGCCAATCAGTAGAAAATATTGATACTGTTTGTACTGCCTGTGGTATAGAGTGTAGTAGTAATGAAAATCTAGTAGCACACATGAGAACACATAGTGGCATTAAACTTTACAAATATAATGTATGTGCTAAATCTTATAAATGTGATGTATGTGATAAAGTGTTTAGTCAGAATCAGACTCTTAAAATACACATGAGAATACATACTGGAGATTAACCTTTTTGATGTGATTTATGTTCTAAAGGGTTGCGACTGACCCAGGATCTTAAGGTACACATGAGAACACATACTGGAGATAAACCTTTTCGATGTGATGTATGCAGCATAGAATTTAAAAATAGAATAGACTTACAGAACCACAGAAGAACACGTACATACTTGTCATGATTGTGATGAACCTCAACAATCCAAGGCATGTGGTAAAGACATGAAAGACCATAAAAGAGTTTAATACCCCTCATAACTCAGAGAGACACAGAATAAAAAAACTTGCAGTAAAACTTATAGACCTGACAAATTTGATGAGGAAATCTTACAGAATAAGAACTTAGGAACACATACTTTGGAAATGCCATTTGAATGTGCTGTATGCATGAATAGAAGCTTTACTAGTTTTATGTTTAGAGGTACATTTGTTTTAATATACATGTATATCCTTATATATATGGTACATGTGATAAAAGAATTTTTGAGAGTACTGACTTAGAAAGACACACGAGCATACACGCTGTTGACAAACTTTTTAAATGTGATGTATGTTCTAAAATATTTCGTCTGAATCAGTCTCTTAAGCTACACATGAAAAGACATACTGGTGAAAAACCTTTTCAATGTGATGTATGTTCTAAAAGATTTCGTGTGCATCAGGCTCTTAAGGTACACATGAGAATACATACTGGTGATAAACCTTTTGGATGTGATTTACGTTCTAAAAGATTTCGTATGCATCAGGCTCTTAGGATACACATGAGAATACATACTGGTGATAAACCTTTTGGATGTGATTTATGTTCTAAAAGATTTCGTATGCATCAGGCTCTTAGGATACACATGAGAATACATACTGGTGATAAACCTTTTCAATGTGATGTATGTTCTAAAAGGTTTTGTCAGCATCAAGCTCTTAAGGTACACATGAGAATACATACTGGTGATAAACCTTTTCGATGTGATGTATAAATGTTCTAAAAGGTTTTGTCAGCATCAAGCTCTTAGGATACACATGAGAATACATACTGGTGAAAAACCTTTTCAATGTGATGTATGTTCTAAAGTGTTTTCTGTGAATCAGAATCTGATGACACCAAGGTTGGCAAAAAAGCGGTCAATACTAGTATTGACCAGGCCAGCGGTAAATACCGGTAAATAACGGGAAATACTGGCAAATACTGGTCAATACTGGCAAATACTGGTCAATTGAAATTTTGATAGAATATTACTATTAAAGACAGTCCTTACCTGGTCAATTACTGGGTAAGGGGACAGATATATAGTCACAGGACAGAAAGTCACTTATTTACTACATTGTACACGGACAAAAAGTCACAATTAATTAGTTTAAACAAGTGTTTGAATATGTAAGGGAAAATCCTTGAAATAAATTCATTTTAATGTTTATGAGATTATTCATAAACATGGTTAAATGAAGATTTATTAAATATTAATCATACAAAGGATATTTCTTAGCACCATGAAGCCAGTCACTAAAAAGACTGACAGCTTGTTTTCATAACAGTAATTTCATCAAATGTAATAAAAAAACACGTCTTAAAAAATAAGTCTTTTCTTAATCAAAGAAACAGTTCTCTCAAAATTGAATTGTGACGTTCTGTCCTGTGATATTTTGCCCTACATTCAAAAAATGTTAGTTATGAAAGTTTCCAAGTCAATATTAGACTTTTTTAGTGTTATCTTTTCTTATGTAAATTGAAATTCTTCATGAACACATCATGGACAGAATAAAAGGTAATATATATATTACTTATCATTGTTAACAGTATAAGTGAAATGTATAATGAGAGAAACAATTATAATGTCAATATATGAACTGTGTGTGATTGGTGACTTACATTATAATGTTATATACTAGTATAACATGTACAAAAAAATGATGTATAATCAAAATATTTGAAATGATATTTTTTTAGAGGAGGCATGTTGTCAAAAAAAGTATTATAATAAACATGATAAATATTAATAATCTTTATTTTTCATTTCAATGTTTGTATTGTTTTATGTCTTTCGTTTTGTGATTTATAATTATGGTTGTTTGTCAATTTAGTAACATTCTTATTGTTTGGATTTTAAATTGATCTTTGGTCATGTTGGTACCAAGTATCGGGTTAATAATTATATATATATATATATATATATTTCCATATAAATCAATATTTTCAAGGGGCATAATATAAATAAATGGAGAATGTGTCCCATGGACACAGATGATGCCCCCGCTTGTATATCATATAAAGTTATAAAGGGACATAACCAAAGAACGGTAAAAGTGACGCTACCCAAATTTGTACTTGATCTGAGTTTTGTGGTAATAAGTATTGTGTATAAGTTTCATAAAATTTGGTTGAGGCAATATATAATCTATCTTGTTATTAGGGGCACCAAAGTGTACTTGTTATCTTAAGCTTATAAGAGTTATCTTCCCAATTACCAAAAACATTGTTATTGCTGCTCTTCATAAACTATAAGAGTTAGCGACAAATGTTTTTTTATGCCCCTACCGTAGCAGTGGGGGCATTAAGTTTTACCCTTGTCCGTCTGTACGTACGTATGTACGTATGTCCCAAAATTGGTTTCCATTCTCTAACATGAGTTTGCCTCAACCAAATGTTATGAAACTTATACTCAATGCTTATATATTACCACAACACACAGATCAAGTTTGAATTTTGGTGGCGTCACTTTAACCGTTCTAGAGTTATGCCCCTTTATACAGTCAGGGGTACTACTTGTACAAGTAATCTTTATTTACTTGAAGACGTAAATAAAATATACTTATACAAGTTAATTATATTGTTTGAATAATCTCCCCTTAAATTTCTAAAAAAATTTACTTGTATAAGTACAATCCCACAAAAATTCTCAAGTTTTGAGATGTAAAATCATGCCTTTAACAATTTTTCTCAGGTTAGCTCATAATTTTTGATAAGAGTTCAATGTTTCATCTCATTAATTCAACAAAGAAACTGATTGAGCAAAGGTCTTAAGTATTTGCACAAGGCCTTCAAAAATTGCTCCTTGGGGACTTGTAAATGAGCAGTGTTCTTAAGATACATAACAGACAAATGAGATTTTCATTGTCCATGAAATTACACTTAAATGAATAGTAAAGACATCTTCAAAGGACAGACAATTCAAAATTCTGTTAGAGCAAATTTTAAAGAAGTTCTAAGAATTCAAGAAAAGAAGATATGATGACTTTTTTACTTGTATAAGCTGATAAGTAAAAAAGTCTGAATGTCTAAGGGACATAACTAGGCCAAAAAATTATTTACTTATACAAGTAAATAAAATACACTTGTATAAGTATCCTACAAATTTACTTATATAAGTATATTATAACTACTTCTTCAAGTAAATAAAAATTACTTGTACAAGTAGTACCCCTGACTAGTACTGTTATAAATGGAAAAATTGCAAAATTTTTAGTTTCCGTTCTCCAACTTAATTTGCCTCAACCAAATGTTATGAAACTTATACACAATGCTTATTACCACAAAACACAGATCAAGTTTGAATTTTGGTGATGTCACGTTAACCATTCTAGAGTTATGCCCCTTTATAAATGGAAAAATTTGCAAATTTTTTTATTTTCTTCTAAATGTCAAGTAATTTTTATACTACCGCAAAAAAGTTTTGCGGTCGTATATAGGTATGACGATGGCGTCATCGTCGTTGTCCGAAGACACATTGGTTTTCGCACTCTAACTTTAGTTTAAGTGAATGGATCTCTATGAAATTTTACCATAAGGTTCAATATCACAGACATGACAAATGGAAGGTTGGGATTGATTTTGGGGGTTATGGTACCAACAGATTTTAAATTAATAAAATTCTTATTAAGGTCTTTCCTTTCTCAATGGAAAGACCTTACTGTATTTCGTCTGTTTATTATTATTATTCTTTTTCCTCCGCCGAATTTCAAAGTCAAAAGTTAAAAAAAGTATGCGAAATATCAAAATGATCTTTGGTACCAAGTATGGGGTTAATAAAATCTATCTTTTTATTAGGGGCACCAAAGTGTACTGTTTGACTTAAGCTTATAAGAGTAATCTTCCCAATTACCAAAAACATTGTTATTGCTGCTCTTCATAAACTATAAGAGTTAGCGACAAATGTTTTTTTATGCCCCCGCCATAGCGGTGGGGGCATTAAGTTTTACCCTTGTCCGTATGTACGTCCCAAAATTGGTTTCCATTCTCTAACTTGAGTTTGCCTCAACCAAATGTTATGAAACTATACACAATGCTTATTACCACAAAACACAGATCAAGTTTGAATTTTGGTGGTGTCACGTTAACCATTCTAGAGTTATGCCCCTTAATAAATGGAAAAATTTGCAAAATTTTTATTTTCTTCTAAATGTCAAGTAAGTTTTATACTACCCCAAAAAAATTTTGCAGTCATATATTGGTATGACGTTGGCGTCCTCATCGTCCGGCTTCGTCGTCGTTGTCCGAAGACACATTGGTTTTCGCACTCTTACTTTAGTAAAAGTGAATGGATCTCTATGAAATTTTACCATAAGGTTCAATATCACAAATGGAAGGTTGAGATTGATTTTGGGGGTTATGGTACCAACAGTTAAGGAATTAGGGGCCAAAAATAAGCCTTTTTATACGACAGCAAACATTTTTTGCGGTCGTATATTGGTATGACGTTGGCGTCATCGTCGTCGTCCGGCGTTGTCGTCCGAAGACACATTGGTTTTCGCACTATAACTTTAGTTTAAGTGAATGGATCTCTATGAAATTTTACCATAAGGTTAAATACCACAAAAGGAAGGTTGGGATTGATTTTTGGGGTTATGGTACCAACAGTTAAGGAATAAGGGGCCAAAAAGGGGCCAAACATAAGCATTTTCTAGTTTCCAGACAATAACTTGTTGAACGGTGTATGGATCTCTCTGAAATTATACCACAAGTTTCCATACCACAAAGGGACGGTTAGGACTTGCTTTGGGGGGTTATGGCTCAAACCGTTTAGGAATTAAGGGCATAAAAGGGGGAAAACAAGGTTGTCCTGGTTAGTGGACAAATACTTTAGTACAAAACATAATTTAAAGCAGTGAAAGGGAGATAAATCAAATAAATCATTTGAATTACCATCCTTACACTGCTTTTAAATTATGTATAAAGTAATGGTTAATGAACAATTTAAAACAGTGTAAGGGAGGTAATCCAAATACGTTTTGATTACTTCCCTTACACTGATTTTAAATTTTGTTTAAAGAAATGCATATTTATAAAGGAAGACCAATAAAATATTTGCAAATGTTGCATCTTTTTTTTTTTACAAAAAAATCCATATGAAAGATTTGACACCATATTTTAAATTCTATTATAAAATAGATTAAGTTAGCACTATGGTAAATTTAAATGGGTAATTATGGTTGCAAATTTCATTGGAAATTTGAATTGAGATTGTGACCATATCTTGAGGGAAAGAATTTTTGGGGGGAAAAAGGGGGGGGGGGGAAGGGTAAAAAGAAATTGTGGGGGGTCAATTTTTTCTCATTTCAGATTTCAGAAATTAAAAAGAATTATTCTTCAAATATTATTTTTTTTTTCAAATTTCAAATATTGAAAAATTTCAAAAAGTAATCTTTAATTGCATGCACAGTATGGCGCATTAGATTTGTAAAATCTTTGACCACATTTATTTATTTGTTATGCTGAATCTGACCGTGTATTTAGATTTTTAATTTTGGGTCCAGCTTTCAAATTGGTCTACATTAAGGTCCAAAGGGTCCAAAATTAAACTTAGTTTGATTTTAACAAAAATTGAATATATGGGGTTCTTTGATATGCTGAATCTAAAAATGTATTTAGATTTTTAATTTTGGGCCCAGTTTTCAAGTTGGTCCGAATTGGGGTCCAAAATTAAACTTTGTGTGATTTCAACAAAAATTGAATATATGGGGTTCTTTGATATGCTGAATCTAACCATGTATTTAGATTTTTTATTAGTGGGCCCCGCTATCAAATTGGTTCATATTGAGGTCAAAAGGGTCCAAAATTAAAATTTGTTTGATTTCATCAAAAATTGAATTATTGAGGTTCTTTGATATGCCAAATCTAACCGTGTATTTAGATTTTTAATTTTGGGTCCCATTTTTTAAATTGGTCTACATTAAGGTCCAAAGGGTCCAAAATTAAACTTAGTTTGATTTTAACAAAAATTGAATTCTTGGGGTTCTTTGATATACTGAATCTAGATTTTTGATTATGGGCTCAGTTTTCAAGTTGGTCCAAGTTGGGGTCCAAAATTAACCTTTATTTGATTTCAACAAAAATTGAATATATGGGGTTCTTTGATATGCTGAACCTAACCATGTATTTTGATTTTTGGGCCCCGTTATCAAATTGGTCCACATTGAGGTCAAAAGGGTCCAAAATTAAACTTTGTTTGATTTCATCAAAAATTGAATTCTTTGGATTCTTTGATATGCTGAAACTTACCATGTATTTAGATTTTGGATATTGGACCATAATAGGTAAATTAAAAAATTTTAAGTTCTTAGACCACATTCATTCTGTGTCAGAAACCTATGCTGTGTCAAATATTTAATCACAATCCAAATTCAGAGCTGTATCAAGCTTGAATGTTGTGTCCATACTTGCCCCAACTGTTCAGGGTTCGACCTCTGCGGTTGTATCAAGCTGCGCCCAGAAGGGAGCATTTTATTGTAACTTCTAGACATTGAACTTGTGTGTTAGTGTATGGATCTCTCTGACATTGTACCACAAGGTTCCATATCACAAAGGGAATGCTGGGATTGATTTTGGGGGTAATTGCCTCAAAATTTTAGGAATTAGGGGCAAAAAACAAGCATTTTTCTAGTTTCATGACAATAACTTGTGTGTTAGTGTATGGATCTTTATGAAATTGTACTACAAGGTTCCATATCACAAAGGGAAAGCTGGGTTTGAGTTTGGGGGTAATTGCCCAAAACGTTTAGGAATTTGAGGCCAACAAGGGGCCAAAAACAAGCATTTTCTAGTTTCCAGGCAATAACTTGTGTTCAAGTGTCTGGATCTCTCTGAAATTGTACTGCAAGGTACCATACCACAAAGGGAAGGCTGGGATTGAGTTTGGGGGTGATGAATCATAAGGGGGTTCAAAAAAATTTGGGGGGGGATTTTTTTTCTCTTTTTTTCTTTAAAATTTTCCATTTTAAATTCGTTATTTCTAATTTATATATAGAAGCAAATAATAATGATATGGTTTGAATAGGTTAATTAAAAAATTTTAAGTTGTTAGACCACATTCATTCTGTGTCAGAAACCTATGCTGTGTCAAATATTTAATCACAATCCAAATTCAGTGCTGTATCAAGCTTGCATGTTGTGTCCATACTTGCCCCAACTGTTCAGGGTTCGACCTCTGCGGTCGTATCAAGCTGCGCCCAGCGGAGCATTTTATTAAAATTGGAGTTATCTTCCTTTGTCCATGATTATAGTTGAATCAACTACAATCAATGCTTTATACAATTCAATGTTTAATTTTGACTTCCACTGATAAAACACAGATCATGTTGAATTTGGGTAGCGTCATTTCGTGCACTTTAATCATTATTGAGTTATGCCTCTTTATAAATCGAAAGATTGCAAAATTTTTAGTTTCCATTCTGTAACTTAAGTTTGCCCCAACCAAACATTATGAAACCTATACACAATATTCATTACCACAAAACTAAGATCAAGTACATTTTTTTTGTTTCCGTTTTCTAACTTTAGTTTGCCTCTACCAAATGTTATGAAACTTATACACAATGCTTATTACTACATAATACAGATTAAGTACAAAATTTGGTGGCTACACTTCTACCATTTTTGAGTTATGTCCCTTTATAAACATAAAATTGCGAATTTTTCGTTTCCGTTCCCTAACTTTAGTTTGTCTCAACCAAACGTTATAAAACTTATACACAACCGTTCTAGAGTTATGCGTGTTTACAAATAGAAAAATTGATGAATTTTTAGTTTCTGTTCTCTACTTAAGTTAGCCTCAATCAAATGTTATTAGACTTACACACAATGCTTATTACCACAAAACTAATATCAAGTTCAAATTTGGGTAGCGTCACTTTTACCGTTCTTCAGTTTTGTCCCTTTATAACCATATGATATGCAAGCGGGGGCATCATCTGTGTCCACATGTGGACACTATCCACATTTATTTTATTTTAGTCTTCCTTGCCACATGTAGCAACTTTAAATAATTTTAACCGAAGCGATCCAGTGACTTCTTATAGGAGTTATTTTCCCTTGAATATTTTACTTTTCGGTATGCATTATAATCTCAAAAACCGTAAGTTGTAAAGACATAGGGTCTTTTGATTTGAGATCATTGGACCATAACTTGAAAATACAGGTCAAGGTCAAAGGTCGAGGTCATATTTTAGATTTTGACATTTCTTTAATTTCCCTATAATTCTCAAATGGTTTTAGATAAAGGAAATTTAAATAATGAAAAATGTTTGATACTTCAAGGGGCAACTTTGTTGAATCATGATTGTATTCATTTTACCGTTATGTAAGGGACATAACTTCCATTGACGGTTTGCTAAAGGACGTTAGTAGGCAAATCGCTTTAAAAAAAGGTCCAAGACCCATAAGGTCTTTTGCCATTACATTGTGGACCAATGATCTTAACCAAGGTTGCAAGGTCAAGGTCATGTCATAAAAGAAAAATTATGTGTTTTTGACCCTATTTAAAGGGGTTTATTTGTGTTTTAATGTTTTTTTAGGTTGACATTGACCTTTGACCTCAATACTTGTTAAGGGATATTTCAGGAATCCTTATACTTACAGAAATCGCAAATAGTGAAAAATTAAGGCGCAAATTTGTTACATGTGGATAGAAGAAATATAACCTTTCTGTAAGGGAAATAACCTCCTTTAACGGTTTCTGAATAACAAAATTGGATTTCAGTTGCAGGGGTTCAAAAAATGTAAACAACTTGGGGACCCATGGTGTAAGGGAGTGTTACATGATTTTGGCGTTAGTCATAGATATACAACTAAATTCCCCCTATTAATTAGTTTTGTTTATTGGTGCGACAACTGAATGACAGTATATTTATGACAGTATATTAAAAAAAGTATGAAAGGAAAGACCTCTCAATTGTTCAAGAAGAATTGGATTCTTCTTATTATTCTTATTTAGAGACACATCCATGTCAGACTCGTGATTAAAATTATGTGATGTATGCAATATATATTTTAGATTGATTCGTGACCTGCAGAGCGATGTATGCAATAAAGATTTTAGATTGATTTGTGACCTGCAGAGCGATGTATGAAATATAGATTTTAGATTGATTTGTGACCTGCAGAGCGATGTATGCAATATAGATTTTAGATAGATTCGTGACCTGCAGAGCGATGTATGAAATATAGATTATAGATTGATTCGTGACCTGCAGAGCGATGTTTGGAATATAGATTTTAGATTGATTCGTGACCTGCAGAGCGATGTATGAAATATAGATTTAAGATTGATTCGTGACCTACAGAGCGATGTATGAAATATAGATTTTAGATTGATTCGTGACCTACAGAGCGATGTATGGAATATAGATTTTAGATTGATTCGTGACCTACAGAGCGATGTATGCAAGACAGATTTTAGATTGATTCGTGACCTACAGAGCGATGTATGGAATATAGATTTTAGATTGATTCGTGACCTACAGAACGATGTATGGAATATTGATTTTAGATTGATTCGTGACCTGCAGAGCGATGTATGGAATATAGATTTTAGATTGATTCGTGACCTGCAGAGCGATGTATGGAATATAGATTTTATATTGACTCGTGACCTACAGAGCGATGTATGGAATATAGATTTTAGATTGATTCGTGACCTGCAGAGCGATATATGGAATATAGATTTTAGATTGATTCGTGACCTGCTGAGCGATGTATGAAATCTAGATTTTAGATTGATTCGTGACCTACAGAGCGATGTATGCAAGACAGATTTTAGATTGATTCGTGACCTACAGAGCGATCTATGGAATATAGATTTTAGATTGATTCGTGACCTACAGAACGATGTATGGAATATTGATTTTAGATTGATTCGTGACCTGCAGAGCGATGTATGGAATATAGATTTTAGATTGATTCGTGACCTGCAGAGCGATGTATGGAATATAGATTTTATATTGACTCGTGACCTACAGAGCGATGTATGGAATATAGATTTTAGATTGATTCGTGACCTACAGAGCGATGTAGGGGATATAGATTTTAGATTGATTCGTGACCTGCAGAGCGATATATGGAATATAGATTTTAGATTGATTCGTGACCTGCTGAGCGATGTATGAAATCTAGATTTTAGATTGATTCGTGACCTACAGAGCGATGTATGGCATATAGATTTTAGATTGATTCGTGACCTACAGAGCGATATATGCAAGATAGATTTTAAAGTGATTCTTGACCTACAGAGCGATGTTTGGAATATAGATTTTTGATTGATTCGTGACCTGCAGAGCGATGTATGAAATACAGATTTTAGATTGATTCGTGACTTGCAGAGCGATGTATGAAATATAGATTTAAGATTGATTCGTGACCTACAGAGCGATGTATGAAATATAAACACTGGACACTTTTAATTTGCAAAACACTCATTTGCAAATCCGCCGCCGCCTCTCCTTAGACCTACAGTGTCGTGTAAATAACCAAAATGTGCGAAATTACATGGGATTCAATAATTTCATTGCTTTTCTGCTGTTATTATTATATATATTTTGTAATTTGATTTAGAAAAACATGGGATTTTCAATATCCCATGGGATAAGGCAAATCCCATGGGATTGACCATTATCCCATGGGATTTTGGTTAAATCCCATGGGATTTTTTTGGGTCCCATGGGATAATTGTAGTCCCATGGGATATTTGTTGTCCCATGGGACAAAAAAAAATCCCATGGGACTATAATTATCCCATGGGATTTTTAATATCCCATGGGACAAAATAAAATCCTATGGAAATCAAATTATAAATATACAGTAATGTGTATGTTACAATGAATTCTGTTTGGTAGTAAAAAGTTTATAATATATATATGAGTGTATTTTGTTTTTTTTCATTTTGTCACAAACATTTTTTTAATTTGTTTATATGACAATAAAGATTATTATTATTTTGGAAATATAATAATATTTAAAGTCAAAAAATAAAATCCTTTAACTGAAATAAAATGATGACGTCTTAATAAAAGAAAAAAATATTGATTTGAAATCTTTGTCTTCTTTGTTTTATTATGAAAAATAGAACTGAAAAAAATATTTCATATTCTGACTGAATAAATTGACAAAGCACAGTTAATAGTTTTCTCTTTTCATGAGGTAAAGTTTTCTTTGTTATAGTTCCATTGCAATACATGAATATGCAAATGATTTGAATCTTATTCCTTTGTGGTGTTCATAATATTACATTTATATTTGTAAATTTATAAAATAAACACTTTTCCTGTTAAGTTTTAGTTTTCTTGTTTCAGCTTGCTATGAACAATTATTCAGTCCACTATATAAGAGTCAAGTAAATAAATTATTTCATCCACTAGAATATTCCTAAAATTCTAAGACAAAACATTTATGCAATCTGTTCTTCAAAAATCTTCCTCCGTACATCTTTATTGGATGGAGCGATTTAAATGAGTGGACAAAGCAAGTTCATTTGGACAACAAAATACTAATATATTTTTTCATTCCTCCCTTCTTTCAATTGATAATTATGTTGTTGCATTTACATGATTAAGTTCTTGAGCATCTATGATCATGATGATATGACTCCTTTTTGTTTATAGTAATTATGTTGAAATTTCCTCTTTCTTATGTAGGAAAAAAACATATTCCATTTCAAATTAATAAAAAAGTCACACTATGTAGAAAAATATCAACTTTAAAGTTTTCTGTTCAGTATTGACCTGTTGAATGATGATCACGCAAACCAAGATGTCTGACCTATAAATACACAAAACTCAAAAATTATAAATGAAGAGAAATACAGCAATAAAATGGCTATTTTATCATGTTTACGTACATTTTGATAAAAATTTCATTTGAATATCTAAAATTGTAAGAACTCTCATTTCAGTGCTTTGTGTCTATGGTTTTCATATGAGTTGTTTTTGTGCCTTGTTGCAGTCTTTCGAGTTAAGCCAATTGCAACAAATGTTTACAGTTTGTTCAAATGTTGTGCTGTTATTAAAACCACTGTCCCAGGTTAGGGGTGGGTTGGGTGCTCACTAAATGTTTATTTTATTAGTTGATATTTGCTTTGAATTAGCTGTCAGTAACTGTGAGTACTAATAGATCTGTATGTTGAGTCTTTTTTGTTAAAGGGAAAGAATAAATTTCCAGCCACATCCGGTCTGTGTTTTTGGTAGCTGTTTTTCTACTTTGTTGCATTCTAATGAGTTAATAAAATTGAGAATGAAAATGGGAATGTATCAAAATAATTTAATTTTGGATGTAACGCGTCTTCTGATTGGCTGAAGTTGTTTTGTTTATCAGCTCATAGACATAATTTTGTCATGTGACCGTGACGTCATCAATGTTTTTTCATGGTTTACTCCGGTTTAACATGGAATTTAGAATTAAATTATAAGAAATGACTGTAATATTTTTTCTGTCTATTCGAAATAACATAAAAAATGTGGTGCACACTTTAAAATAACCCGCTACGCAGGTTATTCAGTGTGCACCACATTTTTTATGTTATTTCTTCATAGACAGAAAAAATATTATAGTCATTCCTTAAATAACCTGACCCAAGAGCAGAAAAAAAACCTTTTCAACTGATTTTATAGTATTTATATTGAACTGACACTTACACCACTGTCCTTAATTAGAGGAGGATTTGGCGCCAGCAAACATGTTAAACCATGCCACATTTTGTAAGTGTCTGTCCCAAGTCAGGGGTCTATTATTCATTGGTTGTCAATTGTTGCTATATATCGTATTTGTTTTTTGTTCATTGTTTTTTGCAAAAATCAGGCACTTAGCTTTCACTTTTATGGTGTTTCCCCCAAGCATGTTTAGCATGGATAGACGCCATGCCCTTTTTAAATGACGCCATGCCCTTATTGAATTGTTTTACATTTGTTATTTCATGGCCTTTTATGGACTACTATGCAGTATAGGGATTGCTCATTGTCGAAGGCTGTACAGTGAACTAATTTTGTTAAATTTAATGTCATTTGATCTCTATTGGAGAAAAGTCTCATTGGCAATCGTACCGCTTCTTATTTTTATATCAACCCTGCCATATTTTGCCTGTCATTATTTACAGGTCATCATTGGCCTCTAATAAGTAATTGCATTGCTTACATCCACTTAATTGAACTCTGGTGGATAGTTTTCTCATTTATCATACCACATCTTATTTTCATAATAATCATTATTCAAGGGCAATAACTTTTATAGAAGTGGACTTACCATTTAGGCTTTGTTGACGTCTGTAAATCTATTTTTGTTGATAATTTCTTTTGTTTATAGTTTCCCTTTATCTTTAATGTTCTTGCCCTACACATAAAAGGGTAAACATTATCATTTAATGACAATAACTACTATTACATAATGAGTAGGCAACTGACAATTTTGGATCAATTGTATCTTGTCTTGCTCATCATTTTTGCTTGATATTATCAATATTCTATGAAAATGAGGTCACAGTAATATTAAACTTGGCAGACAGACGTCTTCTTATTTTTACATTTGTTATTTCATGGCCTTTTATGGACTACTATGCAGTATAGGACACCTTGTAGTCATTCCATACACCAACAAGTAGACATATGCTTATAATATCTGATAAAATGAATAAAATGTTCCGCTGGGCGCAGCATGATACGACCACAGAGGTCGAACCCTGAACAGTTGGGGCAAGTATGGACACAACACTCAAGCTTGATACAGCACTGAATTTGGATTATGATTAAATATTTGAAACGGCATAGGTTTCTGACACAGAATGAATGTGGTCTAAGAACTTAAAAATTTTTAATTTACCTATTCAAACCATATCATTAGTATTTGCTTTTATATATAAATCAGAAATAACCAATTCAAAATGGAAAATTTTAAAGAAAAAAAAAGGAAAAAAAGGGGAAAAAAAATCCCCCCCCCCAATTTTTTGAACCCCCTTATGATTCATCACCCCAAACTCAATCCCAGCCTTCCCTTTGTGGTATGGTACCTTGCAGTACAATTTCAGAGATCCATACACTTATACACAAGTTATTGTCTGGAAACTAGAAAAATGCTTGTTTTTTTGGCCCCTTTTTGGCCCCAAATTCCTAAACGTTTAAGGCAATTACCCCCAAACTCAAACCAAGCTTTCCCTTTGTGATATGGAACCTTGTAGTACAATTTCATAAAGATCCATACACTTACACACAAGTTATTGTCCTGAAACTAGAAAAATGCTTGTTTTTTGCCCCTTTTTGGCCCCTTATTCCTAAAATTTTGAGGCAATTACCCCCAAAATCAATCCCAGCCTTCCCTTTGTGGTATTGTACCTTGCAGTACAATTTCAGAGAGATCCATACACTTAAACACAAGTTATTGTCTGGAAACTAGAAAAATGCTTATTTTTGGCCCCTTTTTGCTAAACATTTTGAGCAATTACCCCCAAACTCAATTCCAGCTTTCCCTTTGTGATATGGAACCTTGTAGTACAATTTCAGAAAGATCCATACACTTACACACAAGTTATTGTCATGAAACTAGAAAAATTCTTGTTTTTTGCCCCTTTTTTGGCCCCTAATTCCTAAAATTTTTAAGCAATTGCCCCCAAAATCAATCCCAGCCTTCCCTTTGTGGTATGGTACCTTGTAGTACAATTTCAGAGAGATCCTTACTCTTGAACACAAGTTATTGTCTGGAAACTAGAAAAATGCTTATTTTTGGCCCCTTATTGGCCCCTTATTCCTAAACGTTTTGGGCAATTACCCCCAAACTCAATTCCAGCTTTCCCTTTATAATATGAAACCTTGTAGTACAATTTCAGAAAGATCCATACACTTACACACAAGTTATTGTCATGAAACTAGAAAAATTCTTGTTTTTTGCCCCTTTTCCTAATATTTTGAGGCAATTACCCCCAAAATCAATCCCAGCATTCCCTGTGTGATATGGAACCTTGTGGTACAATGTCAGAGAGATCCATACACTAACACACAAGTTATGTCTGGAAGTTACAAAAATGCTTATTTTTTGCCCCTTTTTGGCCCCTAATTCCTTAACTGTTGGTACCATAACCCCCAAAATCAATCCTTATGGTAGAATTTCATAGAGATCCATTCACTTAAACTAAAGTTAGAGTGCGAAAACCAATGTGTCTTTGGACGACGGCAACGCCAACGTCATACCAATATATGACCGTATAAAAAACTAAGAAAACTTAGCATTGACCAAAGAACCATAAAATGCGATCATGGTTATATGAATCTGCCAGACAGACATGCACACCTTACAATCGTTACATCCGCCAAATATAATTTACCTGTTGCTTAAAGCATATGATAAACTGACAAAACAATGCAAACTTTTCATGGACCAATAAACCATGAAAATGAGGTCAAGGTCATATAAAACATGCCAGACAGACTGTGCATCTCACAATCATTCCATTCACCAAATATAGGGGCCTTATTCATGTTATTACCTAGGAATAGTGATGTCATGGACTAGGAAAATTAGTCTGGGGACATAAATTACTGACATCGGACTAAATATACTAGTAAATTCTGTACCCATGGACTTTTTATACTAGTTATATTTGTCTGACCAGACAATTTATCTCTTACACTAGTTCTCAGAGAGACACGTCACCTTACCTTGACACATTATTCTGACTCTGAACAAACCAGTATTTGCTCTTACTCCTTAATAATACTGCGTGCTTAGGGGAGAAGCAGCAAATACCAACTTTAAAGTCTTTGGTTTTACCCGGTTGGGTTCAAAATAAACAACCTTCTGCACGTGAGGTGAACACGCTACCACGAGACCAGGCAGTATAATATAAGGAGTTTACCCAAGATTTAAAGTTTCCAAGTTTTTGCAAAAACTGGATCAAAATCATCATTGAAAAGCAATAACTTTTTAATAAGATTTAAGTTTCTCTTTAATTATTACAGTTTTCGAGATAAAAAGGCAAATTCAAGAAATATGAAGAAAAAAAAAATGGTTAAAATCTGTATTTAAGGCAACAACTCCTATGAGTCAGCTGCTAGTTTTGATGCAAATGGACAGTAGATTTTTTTTTCAACATTCTGAACATTTCTACCCTTGTCAGATATTGTCTATCTATTTTAGCCTTTTGTAGCTTATTACGCAGTTTGGCTTTTTAGCCCATTGTTGAAATCTGTACGGTGACCTATATAGTTGTTAACTTCTACGGTTTAAGTTTCTGTTGAAGAGCCGTCACATTGGCAATGATACCATATTTGTATATGTTTTTGTCATGTAGGTGTAAGGAGACAACCTTTTGATTTTCTGGTGGGATAAAAAGGGGAGACAGATTTTTTATCACCTGGCCTGGTAAGTTTTTCAGGGTTCGTAAGGATAGAAAACCCGGCAAATTGTAACAAACCCCTGTGGTACGACCATATTTGCCAAAAGATTAGTCCAAATAATTATGACGTCTTGCAAGGCTATTTTAACTTTTTTCTGGGCACGTAATAGTCAAAGTTGTGACTGAGTGCGGAAATATGAAGATAGATAGATAGAAAAATTATAAAGGGACATAACTGAAGAACGGTAAAAGTGACGCTACCCAAATTTGAACTTGATCTGAGTTTTGTGGTAATAAGCATTGTGTGCAAGATTCATAACATTTGGTTGAGGCTAACTTAAGTAGAGAACAGAAACTAAAAATTCAGCAATTTTTCTATTTGTAAACACGCATAACTCTAGAACGGTTGTGTATAAGTTTTATAACATTTGGTTGAGACAAACTAAAGTTAGAGAACGGAAACGAAAAATTCAGCAATTTTTATGTTTATAAAGGGACATTACTCAAGAATGGAAATTTGTCGCCACCTAATTTCGTACTTAATCTGTATTATGTAGTAATAAGCATTGTGTTATTTGTGTATAAGTTTCATAACATTTGGTTGAGGCAAACTAAAGTTAGAAAACGGAAACAAAAAATTTGTAATTGATCTTAGTTTTGTGGTAATGAATATTGGGTATAGGTTTCATAATGATTGGTTGAGGCAAACTTAAGTTACAGAATGGAAACTAAAAATTTGCAATCGTTCAATTTATAAAGGGGCATAACTCAATAATGGTTAAAGTGACACTACCCAAATTCAACTTGATCTGTGTTTTATCAGTGGAAGTCAAAATTAAACATTGCATTGTATAAAGCATTGATTGTAGTTGATTCAACTATAATAATGGACAAAGGGAGATAATTCCAATTTTAAAAATTACTTGATATTTAGAAGAAAATAAAAATTTTGCAATTTTTCCATTTATAAAGGGGCATGACTCTAGAACGGGTTAAAGTGACGCCACCAAAATTCAAACTTGATCAGGGTTTGTGGTAATAAGCATTGTGTGTAAGTTTCATAACATTAGGTTGAGGCAAACTTAAGTTAGAGGACGGAAACTAAAAATTTTGCAATTTTTCCATTTATAAAGGGGCATAACTCTAGAACGGTTAAAGTGACGCCACCAAAATTCAAACTTGATCTGTGTTTTGTGGTAATAAGCATTGTGTATAAGTTTTTACTTTAACATTTGGTTGAGGCAAACTCAAGTTAGAGAACGGAAACCAATTTTGGGACGTACGGACGCATGTACGTACAGACGGACAAGGGTAAAACTTTATGCCCCCACCGCTACGGCGGGGGCATAAAAAAAATAAAATAGCCTTGCTAGACGTCATAATTATTTGGACTACCAAAAGATGTAACCTAATTTTTACTTGTTTGGGGAAGAGGGGATTAACCGAACCACTATTCAATCTAAATCAGTGAACTGAATTATTGTCTTCTGCAGTAGTCCGAGTCGACATCTGTAACTAATCATGCAAATTGATAGTCAACAGTCAGTATACCTTTTTCAGAATGTCAGTTCACAAAGAATCACTGGTGATAGGGGAGTGTAACCGATAAATTGATCCTGAATCAGATAAGATTTTCCAAGGAAGTATAACCAGAGACATATATACACATATATATGTCTCTGGTATAACTAACACAATACGTCCTTGGATTTTCCCAGTAACGGAGAACCCCTTTCTTTGAGTGAATATAAATAGTGACGGGGGTCTCACACATAAATTTAAATCTGAATTACAGGTACATCGATTAGCAAAGTAAACTTACATATTAATCTCGAAGTTATTTACGGTAAAGACAGACTGTGCTCCTGAATTAAGGTATTATACATTTGTGTATTGTACTCGGGGGGGGGGGGGGCACTTCCTATATACAAGGTGATATGACGTGCCGCTGGAATAGGTCACTTTTTCCAGCTTGAAAATATGGGAATAGGTGGGGAAAACTATCAGAAATATATGATGAGGTCGATAAAGTTCCAATTACTTGTATATGAAAAGCCCTGTCATTTTTTCACAGCCGAAAGTCTCGCCGTAAGTAAACATTACATACAGAATCTTAGCCTTAAATATTCCACTTTTCCAACACACCCCACGAAAACCAACCAATATGGGAAAAGGTTACAATTTTACCACCGCAATATATGAAAAGGTATAATACATTTTTAAGATCTAAATTATATGAATAGGGTGGGGTAACAGAACCCCAGCGACACCCCCTATCAATTAAGTATTGAAGTGCCTCTCCCCCCCCCCCCTCCCCCCGGAGGTATTTTACTGCTACAAGATATTTAAATTGCTAATCACGCACCCATTGATGAGCAGAGAACCATACTTTCAAGCCAGGGGCAGTCTTTACTAACAGTTAGTATAGAAAGACCCTGTAAAAAGGCAGGCAAATCCTAACAGTACTGTAACTTAATGATACATGTATATCAAGTTACAGCACCTCACCCAGCACAGTTAGCACACTGGTGTGTGTCAGTCTTATAATTTAAAACTGCGTAGGTTCATATCGTTTGATTCAACGTTTTTTCGGATATTTTTTAGGACCGTTGTCAACTTGACATTGTCAAATCCGATCGCGACCTGCCACTTTGCAACCTGACCTGCAAAAACATAATTCGACTAAAAACAATGCCAGTCAAAATTGCTTTTTGAGACTGGGCGACTGAAAAAGTTTTAAAATGTGACCTTGTGACCCTACTTGGAATTCTTCATTCATCGGCGTGTGTCGGTTTGGCTAAAAAGGGGGCATTGTTTTTTTTTTCTTGGGACAAAAAATTGTTTCTATCTTTATTAAAAAAAAAAATTAAGACCAATCATAAACTTTTTTTTCAAAACTCAGTGTCGTATTTTATTGTTTTCCCAACAATTTTTAATAAAAGCTTAAAATGTTTGTTTCACTTCCCTCTGACTTCCCTCCTGATTTTTTTTCTCAAGAAATTATAGAATTAGTAAATGGATATATATATATGTCTGTGGTCACCGTCATGCAGTTAGATAAGAAATTCCAGCATGCATCATCAAATAATTCATGTGTATTTGTGACATCAACATAACTGAAACATTATATTATTTCCCAGTAATTATGTAAATCATTTTGATATACAATTATATATGTCTGGGACTTATGCATGTATATATCTCACAGGCACTTGTCTCAGAAAAAAAGATCATATATACTTTAATAAAAGTATATAGGAAGAAAATTCTGATACAAGTGCCTGTGATATATCTGTCAGTCCCAGAATAATAAATATAATTGTATCTTAATCTTTGGGAAAATCCGATTATTAAATTGTTAAATTCTTTAACGTCATAATTATATCAAAGTTTAATTTTTAAAGTTTTAAATTTTAAAGTTAAAATGAATATTCCGTTTTGATCTGAGGAAAAACTTTTTAAACTGTAATGACATGGTCAGTCAACTGATTTGTTGCATGGCTGATTACAGGTAATTAAAGCATGCAGTAATTTTCCATTACGACAGTGCGTGTACCCTGGGGTGTGTATAACGTATTAGAAATACCATAGTTTTCTAGAGAACATCCTGTCTATGTGTAATACAGATTGATGACATTACACAATTTTTTTTTCGTTAAATGTAGTTAAGTATCTGTGTCCATTCCCTATTGCAACACTACAATTCTTTCGAAGAAAAAAATGTTAAAATTTAAAAAAAAAAATCATTTATATAAAATAAAGAAGAAAAAAGTAGCAAATAAACTTATGTAACTACGCATTGAGTAAACATAATTTCACTTTACATGTACAAACCCTTGAGAAAACGTATATATAGATGTGTTTAAAAAGGCCAATTCCCAGTGGATTTATTTCACACTAGGACCACAGGCACTTGTCTCAGAATTTTGTTTCCTATATACCTTAATACAGGGACTTTCTATACTAACTTAGTATAGAAAGTCCCTGCTTAATATAACATTAAAAGTATATAGGGCATTTTTTTTCTGAGACAAGTGCCTGTGACTAGGAACTAAGATAACTAGAACTAAGTTCATTGGAAAGTCTTTTTGTCTGATACATGTATACCTATAGATAATGTACATAATTAAGAACAGCTTCAAATATATGCCTGTAAATTAACGGTACGTCTAAAAACCGCTCAGGACCTCCTGAGTGCAGACAGGACATAAAAAGTCACTCAGGACATGTATATAAGTTTTAGTGAGCGTTGAGGGTATACATTCGATAGATAATTTAATATTTGATCTTATAATTTTGGTTTTGATAAAATCAAACCAACATTAGAGAAGTTATTTGGGATACGTCATGCATGACCGATGATCATATTCAATACCAATCATCATTTTGATTACAACGTTTGATCTTTAATAATTAGGACTGATTGGTGGTGGTTATAAACACATACAAGTAAACTTTGCAAACAAACAAACAAAAAACGTTTCCTTGGAAAAAATATAAAAATACATGAATATTGTTTTTACAAAAAAAGTTAAATAAATTTTTCGTTTTGTATGTAATAATTGAAGCCATTTAGAAATATAAGAAATCTTCACATAGTCGGGAAATTTTCAATTCAAGTTATTTCATTTGAAAACGTTAACAAATATAGATCTTATTCGATGTAAAATGTGGCGTCCTTGGAGATCAAAACCCCGTTTAAATAGGGTTTGTCTACTTTCGTCTATTGCCGAACATTCTATAATCAAGGATTTTTACAAATCCTTGCTATAATATAATGAATCGCGTCGCCAATATCACCACAATTACATAAAGTACAAATACAATCTTCTCCTAAATATTTGGCATCTAACAATTACAATAGGAAATTTTGAGTCGAAAATGAAGTACCAAATCTACAAAAAGAATCACTATTTTTTGTAGAAGTAGGCTTTGAAAACTAAACTGTTTATAATCTTTTTTTTCTCCTAAATTAATTGAAAGTCCTGAAATAATTTAACATTATCTATAGACATCTTACATATGCAATTTTTTTAGAAGTATGTGAGTGTATAGTAATAATTTGTTCATTAACCCCCCTTTTTCCTTCTATAAAATTACATTGTAATCGATTTTATTTCCAAATTTTTGTTTGCTAGGATTGACACTTAGAACGTACAACAAAAAGTAACAAGTAAAAAGTCACGATTCAGTTTTGGGATATTTTTTTCTTTGAATAAACTTAATTTTAAAAACGTTTCAGTATTTTTCTGAAGCATTTTTAAAAGGAAACGGACTTGCAAACAAAATTTATTTTTGAATATTAATATGAACAATGATTGTTAAGAAAACAATCTGCAAAAGTGGTTTGGTAATTAACTGAAGTCATGCTGTCAAAAATGTCTCCTTTTTATAAGTTATTGATAAAAAAAAATTATTTGAAGGCGAATTAATCATTTCCTCAACTAAATACATTTATCTATAAATAAAGTCAATTCGTCAAGAACTTTCTCTCGTATATTTAAACAATTGTAAAATAATTAATCTAAACCTTTGTCCTGCGACTTTCTGTCCGTTTACCAATACTTATTCCTTGTTAAGTTTTTTCATATCCATTTACGAATACTTATAACGTGATAATTAATTTTTCCGGATGCTTTTTATCCTATTTTCATATCAAACAACCATGTTACCCGTAGAACGGAGTTAAGTACAAATTTAGGAATTTAGTACTTAAAATTTTCAACAACACAATTTTACACTTTCATTTACCTGGATTTTTTTCTACGCTTCGAAGCCGCCACCCTATATCAAACTTATCCAACACCTCGCATGGCGTATTCACGATGTGGAGGGATTGACAATATACAATCAAAGTTAGCAATATACAGCAGGTAAGTAATTGGGTGTTGAATGCCAGTAGATCTGAATTTGTAAATTTTTAAATTGAATTTAACCTGTTTAGAACGTGTATTGTTGAATTGTTCAATAAAATTACACACATAATCTGGGCTGATATGCATAAAACCACTTTAAGTTCAAGGTATCAATAAAACTGGGTCTGCATGAAAAAATGACTTATCACATAATACCAGAACCTATGTTTAGCCGATAAGAAAATATAGCTGTAGGCCTAGTTGAAAATCTTTACAAATTATTTATTCTTTTAATTTCTGTTTGACTGTCTGGGTGCTTCTTATGTGTTTTAAATGCTATGGTCAAGTTTTATATACTGTTGTACGTCATTTGGTCGTTTTTTAAGTTTTTGCCATGGCGTTTGTCAGTATGTCTTCGACTTATAAGTTTTATCAAGGATTTGTGTAGTGAGATTGGTTTTATATAATCTGCATCTCTTGTGCTGTATTTTAAAATGTATTACAATTGCTGCATCTTTACACATTCATCAATACACCAAAAAATATGAATAAAGCTTTCGTATATATATAAATAAGGAGATGTGGTACGATTGGTAATGAAACAACTATCCGCCAGTTCAAGTCAAAAACCTGATATAAGCAAATGTGACTTACTTACTTTAGTCAGAGAGATCTTGAATCTGAATTCAAGGATACGAAGTGGGAAGGGTTTAGAGGTGGATTAAGGTGAGGGCATGGGGGCCGCCTCTTTTTTGGAAAAAAATTGGTCGATTATTTAGAGAATGAATGAAGCGGGCCCCCTCTTTATGCATGACAGTTAGTGCCTCCTTATGACATTTTTTGGATCCGCAACTGGTGAGGACTTCATAAAAAAATATTTAGTAAGTTTTTGTTTTGTGATAAATAATGTATTTAGACAGAAATAGGATAAAATAAACTACCGAAAGCTTAAGTATGGATGGGGGTTAACAGAATAGAGAATAACGGGCAAACAATAAAGATTAAAGAATAATGAAAATTAATGCTAAAATATGAGGAAAGAGATGATCAAAAAGTGTAAGTTTGTAGAAATATAGCAAAAAAAAAAAAAAAAGAACACAGAAAAAGAAGACCCCCCCCCTCCCCCCCCAAGATCCTGACTCAAGATTCAGCCGAAACCACGAAGCGTTTTGCATCCATACGTTTTTTTTCGGGATACTGACTGCATAGTAAACTATCAATGTACTAGTTAATGATCTCGAGGGATGACCCTATTACAGAGACATATATACACATATGTGTAAATATGTCTCTGCCCTATTACGTGTCAGTAACCTCCTCGACACGGCTCATTTTTACGGCGGCTCAGTTTTGTCTTAAGAATAAACATAATTGATAAGTTTCTTTCCCCTGCATTTCTCGATCGCACTTGTAATAGCACATTGGTCTCAAGACAATGGTTACAACACTTGCCGTCCGTACTCAAAATTGGAAAAATATTAAATAAGAAGGTATAGAAAATTAAATTAATGCACACACACTATTATCAACCACAGACATGATGTTTTTCTCAATTTGCCTAAATCAGAGACATATATACACATATGTCTCTGCCTAAATCGTTATTCCGCAATACAACGAGGGTGAAAACCCACCACTTTGAACACAGTCACAGGCACCGGCATGCTGTGAACTTGTAAGTTTCCCAAATGAGTAACTATCCATTACTTTTCTAGTGTAAAGTTTTATTTAATACACATTTGATTTGAAATGGCATATCAGAGAGATATATAAACATATATCATAGGCTGATGGGGGGGGGGGGGGGGGGCTTTCTTGGGAAAAATTTGGTTGATTATATAGGGATCACTGAAGCATGACTGGAGCCGGCCCTCCCTTATGAAAAGTTCTGGATCTGCCACTGCATATTCATGAAATAAACCAACAAATTTTCCAAAAGATGAATAATACTTAAGACTTAAGACTTAAGATTGATTATAAGTATACTTGAGTCGGTTTTACAAAAAAAAAACTTACAATTTATCGTAAGTATACTGTATTGTACATGACTTAATAACTATCAATATTATTTGTAAGTTTTTTTGTGAAACTGACTGCTGAATTGTTTTTCCATGCTTATGGTACATCTAAGTCGTATGCTTTTTTTAAAACCAATCCAGGGTATAATGTCTGCTCGCCCATAGAATCTGTTTGTAGATATAGGAAGATGTGGTATGAGTGCCAATGAGACAACTCTCCATCCAAGTCACACAATTTATAAAAGTAAACCATTAGAGGTCAAGGTATGGTCTTAACACAGAGCCTAGTTTTTATCAAAAATGAAATATATTGATATTAATAGTATACAGGTTAAATAATTTATTCATACATTTTTAATTGACTGACTTGAATTATCATGATTATTGAGGAATTTGAACCATTCCTATTTTTAAAAAGGGACAAAAATAAAATTTATATATAATAACAGGGTGATACAAATGAGAAAAACTCAAGAAATTGTTTTCAATTAAGATAAATACATGGTTTTCAGTTGATTTTTAAAGCAGAGGCAGATTTAGTTTAAAGTTGGAAAAAATAGTTTGTACCAACAAAAATAAATACAGAAAGTTAATCCAGAATTATGTGTTTATCATTTTTTTTTATGTTTAGGTTGCCAGCAAGATGAAAAGAACAATGCAGTTCAAAAGTCAAAATGTGGATAAGCTGCGGTACAAGGTCCTACTTTTGCAGATTTTCATATTTTGCATGAATGAATTTGAAGTTTATATCCTGGAGGGCAGAGAAAGAAAAGAAACACTTCAGTTTTCCTGCTTCTGAAGGATAAATATAAAACATCTTGTTTGGTAAGTTTTATGCTCTGTTATGATAGTGTTTGTGCATCCATCTGTCTTTCTCTAAATTGTATTCACTTTAAGTTTTTGGTTACAGTTCACCATGAACTTCAGTTAGTAACTTGTGGTTTTACATGTATATACTAAAAATTTAGTACTTTAAAATGTTCATGTATTTTTGTCGAGCCTGCAACTTTTGTCGCAGAAAGCTCGACATAGGGATAGTGATCCGGTGGCGGCTACGGCGGTGGCGTTAGCAGTGGGCGTTAGCTAACTTCCTAAAAGCTTTATATTTTAGAAGGTGGAAGACCTGGATGCTTCATACTTTGTATATAGATTCCTCATGATACGAATTCTGTCTGAAACATGTCCATTGTCCTTGACCTCATTTTCATGGTTCAGTGACTACTTGAAAAAAAAGTTCAGATTTTTTGTAATGTTAATTTCTCTCATATTTTGAGTAATAGGATAACTATATTTGGTATGTGCGTACCTTGCAAGGTCCTCATGCTCGTCAGAGAGTTTTCACTTGACCTAGACCTCATTTCATGGATCAGTGAACAAGAACTTAGTCTTAGATGCATGATTTTTTTTATTAGTTGTTAGTGGCTTTGTACTAGCTGTCAGTAACTGCGAGTACTCTCAGATCTGTACTTAGTGTCTTTTTGTTGTTTGGATGTACAAGTACCCGGCCACGTCCACTTGTACTTGTAGTATTTGTATTTTTATCCATCTGATGAGTTAAGCCTCTTTCAACTGATTTTTTTTGCGGTCGTATATTGGTATGATGTTGGCGTCGTCGTCGTCCGAAGACACATTGGTTTTCGCACTCTAACTTTAGTTTAAGTGAATGGATCTCTATGAAATTTTACCATAAGGTTCAATACCACAAAAGAAAGGTTGGGATTGATTTTGGGGGTTATGGTACCAACAGTTAAGGAATTAGGGTCCAAAAAGGGGCCAAAAATAAGCATTTTTGTAACTTCCAGACATAACTTGTGTGTTAGTGTATGGATCTCTGACATTGTACCACAAGGTTCCATATCACAAAGGGAATGCTGGGATTGATTTTGGGGGGTAATTGCCTCAAAATATTAGGAATTAGGGGCCAAAAAAGGGGCAAAAAACAAGCATTTTTCTAGTTTCATGACAATAACTTGTGTGTAAGTGTATGGATCTTTCTGAATTTGTACTTCAAGGTTCCATATCACAAAGAGAAAGCTGGAATTGAGTTTGGGGGTAATTGCCCAAAACGTTTAGGAAAAAGGGGCCAAAAATAAGCATTTTTCTAGTTTCCAGACAATAACTTGTGTTCAAGTGTATGGATCTCTCTGAAATTGTACTGCAAGGTACCATACCACTAAGGGAAGGCTGGGATTGATTTTGGGGGTAATTGCCTCAAAATTTTAGGAATTAGGGGCCAAAAAGGGGCAAAAAACAAGCATTTTTCTAGTTTCAGGACAATAACTTGTGTGTAAGTGTATGGATCTTAATGAAATTGTACCACAAGGTTCCATATCACAAAGTGAAAGCTGGGTTTGAGTTTGGGGGTAATTGCCCTAAACGTTTAGGAATTTGGGGCCAAAAAGGGGCCAAAAAAACAAGCATTTTTCTAGATTCCAGACAATAACTTGTGTTCAAGTGTATGAATCTCTCTGAAATTGTACTGCAAGGTACCATACCTCAAAGGGAAGGCTGTTATTGAGTTTTGGGGTGATGAATCATAAGGGGGTTCAATAAATTTTTTGGGGGGGGGGGGTTTCCTTTTTTTTTTTCTTTAAAATTTTCCATTTTAAATTGGTTATTTCTGATTTATATATAAAAGCAAATAATTATGATATGGTTTGAATAGGTAAATTAAAATTTTTTAAGTTCTTAGACCACATTCATTCTGTGTCAGAAACCTATGCTGTGTCAAATATTTAATCACAATCCAAATTCAGAGCTGTATCAAGCTTGAATGTTGTGTCCATACTTGCCCCAAGTGTTCAGGGTTCGACCTCTGCGGTCGTATCAAGCTGCGCCCCAGCGGAGCATTTTATTCATTTTATCAGATATTATAAGCATATGTCTACTTGTTGGTGTATGGAATGACTACAAGGTGTCATATAAAAATAAGAAGCGAGCATTTTATTATTGTTCGTTCTTATGTTGTACTGTTACACCACTGTCCCAGGTTGGGGGGAGGGTTTGGATCCAGCTAACATGTTTAACCCTGCCACATTCTGTATGTATGTGCCTGTCCCAAGTCAGGAGCCTGTAATTCAGTGGTTGTCGTTTGTTTATGTGTTACATATTTGTTTTTCGTTCATTTTTTGTACATAAATTAGGCCGTTAGTTTTTCGTTTGAATTGTTTTACATTGTCATTTCGGGGCCTTTTATAGCTGACTGTGCCGTATGGGCTTTGCTCATTGTTGAAGGCCGTACGGTGACCTATGGTGGTTAATTTCTGTGTCATTTGGTCTCTTGTGTAGAGTTGTTGTCTCATTGGCAATCATACCACATCTTCTTTTTTATATTTAAGGTTAAGTTTTGGTGGTCAAGTCCATATCTCAGATACTATAAGCAATAGGTCTAGTATATTCGGTGTATGGAAGGACTGTAAGGTGTACATGACCAACTGGCAGGTGTCATCTGACCTTGACCTCATTTTCATGGTTCAGTAGTTATAGTTAAGTTTTTGTGTTTTGGTCTGTTTTTCTTATACTGTATGCAATAGGTCTACTATATTTGGTGTATGGAATGATTGTAAGGTGTACATGTCTAGCTGGCAGGTGTCATCTGACCATGACCTCATTTTCATGGTTCAGTAGTCAAAGTTAAATTTTTGAGTTTTGGTCTTTTTTTCTAACACTAAATGCAATAGGTCAACTATATTTGGTGTATGGAAACATTTTATGATGTACATGTCAGTCCCGCAGGTTTAATTTGACCTTGACCTTATTTTCACGGTTCATTGCTCAGTGTTAAGTTTTTGTGTTTTGGTCTGTTTTTCTTAATCTATAAGCAATAGGTCAACTATATGTGTTGTATGGAAGGATTGTAAGCTGTACATGTCTGCCTGGCATGGTTCATCTGATCTTCACCTCATTTCCATGGTTCATTGGTCAATGTTTAGTTTTCTTGGTTAGGTCTGCTTCTTAGAAACTATAAGCAATACCGGTAGGTCAACTGTATTTAGTAATTTGAATGATTGTAAGGTGTACATATATTTCTTGTCAGGTTTATATGACCTTGAATTCATTTTCTTGGATCATGTTGAGTTTATGTGATAGTTGTAGTAAAGCTTTATATTTAGGACTATCAACATGATATCAATGATTAGTAAAGAAGGCGCAACATTTCAGTGTGTGCACTCTTGTGTATACATTAAACACCACATTTACTGTTTTTACCCTGAATTTATGGATCACTGAACATAGAAATGTCATAATGTGAAATTATAGTACATTCTTAGGTTAAAGTTTTAGGTTAAGGTACATAGCTTACCATGAAGTTGAATTTCATGCACATGTTCATTATGTGGTGAATTTTTAAATTCAGTGCCAAACTAAGATTTTGAGCCTGATTACATGATTGACTAGACATTGACACATGCTAGTGTTTGCCAGGCATTGTGTCCTGTACTAGGAATTTGTCCTGTACTAAGAACTTTAATAGTACTCGCTGAGTATGGAGTTTTTGTGAAAGTTTAATATTAGTGAGATTTTTGCATGACATCCTGTCAACTGCTTGTTGATCATGTTTATACATGTCTTAAAATTAATATCTGACACATTGGTGTTTTGTGAACTTGGAAATAAGTTATTTGATAGAATAATAATGTTTTGAGATTATCAAAATAAAAAATATCCCATTTATACTACATTGTGTATTAATGATTAAGTATATAAAAAAGTGGATTTAGGATATATGTATAACCATATATAAAAATGAGACAGCAACCGAACAACACAAAAATAAGAAAAAAAACCAATATAATTTTTTGTATCAATGTTATAATTTCCAACATGTCCAAAGAGTTCAATGTATTTTCTAATTGAAATAAAACACAAGTGGAACTCTTTCAGAACTTCAGAAGCTTAAAGAAGTGCTGTTTCTATTGTTGTCTTTCTGTATAATATATTGCAAATTCTTGTGAAAAATGGAATTTTATTGTAATTGCCTAAAGTTTTAACATTGATCTATATATATATAACTGGGGAAAATACCCAAATGTTATAAAGAAGAATACATAAATTGATTGTTATATAATATTAGAATAGGAAGATGTGGTATATTGCTAATTTGACAACTCTCCATCAGAGACCAAAGGATGTAGGAGGTTAGCAACTGATGACACTGGACAACCTTCAACAATCAGTAAAATCCATACCGCATAGCTATTTTTATTGAAAATCATATGTTCTTGCTACATGTATGTATACAATTTTTTATTATCCATAACTTCGGATTTTATTGGTTCTTTTTCAGAAGGATTGGAATTCATCACTGAGAATAGAAGGAGAAAACACAGAAACAAGGCCAAAATAAATTCAAAGACAAAAGTCAGATCAGTTATTATTTTCATCACTCAGCCAATGAATTGCAGTTCTATTAAATATCTAAAGATATTAAAACCACAATAATGACAATGTTCTGTGCTGAATGGCAAAAAAGTGGACTATACATTACGATCACACAATGCTGGATGATAAGAAACTATTAATTTTTATTGGGTGGAGGGATATCCTGAAAAAAAAATAGATTTATGTAAAAAGCTACTAGTATGTTAAGCCTATTAATAGAGTTTTCATTGATTTCAAATGGGAAAAAATTGTGTTTCAAAAAAGTGTTCTAGAATTCAGAAATAAACATATATTGATACTTACATTATCTGCTTTGTTGTTTAAAAGTTTAGTTTTGAACAGTTATAGAACAATATAATTGCATTAACATTTCCAAGGAAAAAAAAGATATTCAACTAAAAAGATTCATCTTAAAACAATTTACTACCAAACAGAATTCATTGTTACATACACATTTATTTACTGTATATTTACAATTTGAATCATAGGATTTTATTTTGTCCCATGGGATATTAAAAATCCCATGGGATAATTATAGTCCCATGGGATTTTTTTTGTCCCATGGGACAACAAATATCCCATGGGACTACAATTATCCCATGGGACTCAAAAAAATCCCATGGGATTTAACCAAAATCCCATGGGATAATGGTCAATCCCATGGGATTTGCCTTATCCCATGGGATATTGAAAATCCCATGTTTTTCTAAATCAAATTACAAAATATATATAATAATAACAGCAGAAAAGCAATGAAATTATTGAATCCCATGTAATTTCGCACATTTTGGTTATTTACACGACACTGTAGGTCTAAGGAGAGGCGGCAGCGGATTTGCAAATGAGTGTTTTGCAAATTAAAAGTGTCCAGTGTTTATAGATTTTAGATTGATTCGTGACCTACAGAGCGATGTATGGAATATAGATTTTAGATTGATTCGTGACCTACAGAGCGATGTATGCAAGACAGATTTTAGATTGATTCGTGACCTACAGAGCGATGTATGGAATATAGATTTTAGATTGATTCGTGACCTGCAGAGCGATGTAGGAAATACAGATTTTAGAGCGATGAATGGAATATAGATTTTAGATTGATTCGTGACCTACAGAACGATGTATGGAATATAGATTTTAGATTGATTCGTGACCTGCAGAGCGATGTAGGGGATATAGATTTTAGATTGATTCGTGACCTGCAGAGCGATGTATGCAATAAAGATTTTAGATTGATTTGTGACCTGCAGAGCGATGTATGAAATATAGATTTTAGATTGATTTGTGACCTGCAGAGCGATGTATGCAATATAGATTTTAGATAGATTCGTGACCTGCAGAGCGATGTATGAAATATAGATTATAGATTGATTCGTGACCTGCAGAGCGATGTTTGGAATATAGATTTTAGATTGATTCGTGACCTGCAGAGCGATGTATGAAATATAGATTTAAGATTGATTCGTGACCTACAGAGCGATGTATGAAATATAGATTTTAGATTGATTCGTGACCTACAGAGCGATGTATGGAATATAGATTTTAGATTGATTCGTGACCTACAGAGCGATGTATGCAAGACAGATTTTAGATTGATTCGTGACCTACAGAGCGATGTATGGAATATAGATTTTAGATTGATTCGTGACCTACAGAACGATGTATGGAATATTGATTTTAGATTGATTCGTGACCTGCAGAGCGATGTATGGAATATAGATTTTAGATTGACTCGTGACCTACAGAGCGATGTATGGAATATAGATTTTAGATTGATTCGTGACCTGCAGAGCGATATATGGAATATAGATTTTAGATTGATTCGTGACCTGCTGAGCGATGTATGAAATCTAGATTTTAGATTGATTCGTGACCTACAGAGCGATGTATGCAAGACAGATTTTAGATTGATTCGTGACCTACAGAGCGATGTATGGAATATAGATTTTAGATTGATTCGTGACCTACAGAACGATGTATGGAATATTGATTTTAGATTGATTCGTGACCTGCAGAGCGATGTATGGAATATAGATTTTAGATTGATTCGTGACCTGCAGAGCGATGTATGGAATATAGATTTTATATTGACTCGTGACCTACAGAGCGATGTATGGAATATAGATTTTAGATTGATTCGTGACCTACAGAGCGATGTAGGGGATATAGATTTTAGATTGATTCGTGACCTGCAGAGCGATATATGGAATATAGATTTTAGATTGATTCGTGACCTGCTGAGCGATGTATGAAATCTAGATTTTAGATTGATTCGTGACCTACAGAGCGATGTATGGCATATAGATTTTAGATTGATTCGTGACCTACAGAGCGATATATGCAAGATAGATTTTAAAGTGATTCTTGACCTACAGAGCGATGTTTGGAATATAGATTTTTGATTGATTCGTGACCTGCAGAGCGATGTATGAAATACAGATTTTAGATTGATTCGTGACTTGCAGAGCGATGTATGAAATATAGATTTAAGATTGATTCGTGACCTACAGAGCGATGTATGAAATATAGATTTTAGATTGATTCGTGACCTACAGAGCGATGTATGGAATATAGATTTTAGATTGATTCGTGACCTACAGAGCGATGTATGCAAGACAGATTTTAGATTGATTCGTGACCTACAGAGCGATGTATGGAATATAGATTTTAGATTGATTCGTGACCTGCAGAGCGATGTAGGAAATACAGATTTTAGAGCGATGAATGGAATATAGATTTTAGATTGATTCGTGACCTACAGAACGATGTATGGAATATTGATTTTAGATTGATTCGTGACCTGCAGAGCGATGTATGGAATATAGATTTTAGATTGATTCGTGACCTGCAGAGCGATGTATGGAATATAGATTTTAGATTGACTCGTGACCTACAGAGCGATGTATGGAATATAGATTTTAGATTGATTCGTGACCTACAGAGCGATGTAGGGGATATAGATTTTAGATTGATTCGTGACCTGCAGAGCGATATATGGAATATAGATTTTAGATTGATTCGTGACCTGCATGCTGAGCGATGTATGAAATCTAGATTTTAGATTGATTCGTGACCTACAGAGCGATGTATGGCATATAGATTTTAGATTGATTCGTGACCTACAGAGCGATATATGCAAGATAGATTTTAAAGTGATTCTTGACCTACAGAGCGATGTTTGGAATATAGATTTTTGATTGATTCGTGACCTGCAGAGCGATGTATGAAATACAGATTTTAGATTGATTCGTGACCTGCAGAGCGATGTATAGAATATAGATTTTAGATTGATTCGTGACCTACAGAGCGATGTTTGGAATATAGATTTTAGATTGATTCGTGACCTGCAGAGCTATGTATGAAATACAGATTTTAGATTGATTCGTGACCTACAGAGCGATGTATGCAATATAGATTTTAGATTGATTCGTGACCTACAGAGCGATGTATGAAATACAGATTTTAGATTGATTCGTGACCTACAGAGCGATGTATGGAATATAGATTTTAGATTGATTCGTGACCTGCAGAGCGATGTTTGGAATATATATTTTAGAGTGATTCGTGTCCTACGGAGCCACATAAGAACACATAATTGTCATGATTGTCATGATTGTGATAAACTTTATAAAACTGATAAATAATATCAATGTTTATACAAAAATTGTGCGGTCGTATATTGGTATCACGTCGTCGTCGTCCGCGTCGTCCGAAGACAGTTGGTTTCCGGACAATAACTTTAGTATAAGTAAATAGAAATCTATGAAATTTAAACACAGGGTTTATAACCACAAAAGGAAAGTTGGGATTGATTTTTGGGGTTATGGTCCTAACAATTTAGGAATTAGAGGCCCAAATAAGCATTTTTCTAGTTTCCAGACAATAACTTGTGTTTAAGCATATGGATCTCTCTGAAATTATACCACAAATTTCCATACCACAAAGGGATGGTTAGGATTGGCTTTGGGGTTATGGCCCAAACCGTTTAGGAATTGGGGACAAAAAGGGGGAAAAACAAGGGTTTCCTGGTTAATGGACAATTAAGACAATATTAAAGCGATGTAAGGGAGGTAATCCAATCATATTGAGGTAATCTAAACATAATATGTTTGGATTACCTCTCTTACATTGCTTTTAAATTATGTAAAAAGAAATGTTGTATTGTCTTGAGGTGATTAGCTATCAATTTACTTGAAGAAGTTACTATTAAAATTATGCTGATTAAGGAATATTAATTTTATATTTTAAGACTTTTATGATGTATTTAAATGGGTAATTATGGTTGCAAACTCCAATGGAAATTCAAATTGAGATTAGGACCATATCTTGAGGGAAAGAATCTTTTTTTTTGGAAAAAGGGTGGGGGTGGTGAAAAAAATTGGAGGGGGGGGAGTAAAAAAGAACTTTTCTCACTTCAGATTTCAGAAATTTAAAAGAACATTCTTCATTTTTTTTTTTGCCAAAGAAGGGGTTTGGGGGGGGGGGGTCAATATGCAACAGCATAGTGTATTGCACAAAATCAAAAAAAGGGGGGGGGGGTATTTTTGTATTTAATTTTTGGGAGGGGGCAATTCGCATAGTGTATTGCACAAAAGCAAAAAAAAATGAGTATAAAATTCAAATCATAACCAATTCTAAGTTCTTTGACTACAGTTATTCTGTGTCAGAAACCTATTATGTGTCAAATATTTAATTACAATCCAAATTCAAACCTGTATCAAGCGCGAATATTGTGTCCATTTTTGCCCCAACGGTTCAGGGTTAGACCTCTGCGGTCGTATCCAGCTGCGCTCGGCGAAGCAATTTATTACCCTTCATTTCTAAAAATATTTTAAAGTCTTGTTTGAAAATTGGAGTTATCTTTCTTTAGAAGCATTAAAGCAATGTTTACCATTCAGTGCTTACAAGCACTTTGATTACCGTTCTAGTGTTATGCCCCTTTACAAATGAAAAAAATGCTGAATTTTTCGTTTTTGTTCCATAACTTGAGTTTGTCTCAACTAAATGTAATGAAATGTATATTATAATGCATTTTTGGAAGCGTCACTTTTATAGTTCTTGAGCAATGTCCCTTTACAGCGTTATATACTAGCGGGGGCATCATCTGTGTCCATGTGGACACATTCCCCATTAAAATTTGTATTTACTACCTATAAACAATTGAAAAAGTCCTACAAATTCAAGGGGAAACAATATAAACAGAATATATTTAAAAAACTTAAAAACCTTTCTCCAAAAGAAAGGAAGAGAATTTTGAAATATTATAAAAGGAATAAATTAAATAAAAGAAAAAACAGATTCACCATTTTTGTTTCTTAAATAAAGGCAACCGTAGTAAACCGCTGTTCGAAAGACATAAATCGATTGAGAGAAAACAAATCCGGGTTACAAACTAAAACCGAGGGAAACATCAACTATAAGAGGAAAACAACAGAAACGCTGAATTGCAACAAAAAACCAAACGACAATGCAACACACAGAAACGAACTATAAGATAAGATTAGATAACAACTGCAATTTTCCTGACTTGTGCGACTTTTGTCGCAGAAAGCTTGACAAAGGGATAGTGATCCGGCGGCGGCGGCGTTAATTAGCTCACTTCTTTATCCGTGTGACTTTTTGTGTTTCTTTGATATATATGACGTGGCTCTGTACTTTAAACATCCCACCGTTGTGTTATTGTTCTATTATGATTTTTGCATACTTTGAACGACAAAATTATTTTGTATCTCTACCTGTGTGACGTTTACATTCTGACGTCAAACACGCGATTCTACGCCAGAGTTAATGTGTATATTTCGGAGTTAAGTATGACGTCCATTATCACTGAACTAGTATACATTTTTGTTTAGGGGCCAGCTGAAGCACGCCTCCGGTGCGGGAGTTTCTCGCTGCATTGCAGACTAATTGGTGGCCTTCGGCTGTTGTCTGCTCTTTGGTCGGGTTGTTGTCTCTTTTACACATTCCTCATTTTCATTATCGGCAATTTTATAATCTATAAACCATTCGGTCCCAGCACAAAAAATCTCTCAATCCTTTATGGGTTGATTTAACATAGTACATAAATATAATACAAAATTAGTAAGCAATGAACGAGGTTGTTAAATGTGATATATGCTTTTTTGTGCTTCTTTGTAAAATATTTGTATGTGTTTGTGGTGATTAAGGTGGTACCTAACACTACAGGGAGATAACTCTGTAAAAATCAGCTAAACGTTTTAATTACGTTGTATTGTTAAGGAAATATTAAGCTTCTCAATGATCAAAATTAGTGTTTGTCAAACTGCTATATAACCAATGAAATTTTTCTGATAAAGTGGTTGGTTCAAATTTTTTGAAATTTTTATATTTTTGTCAAAGGGTCAAAGTAAACATTTTGTCAAAATTTTATGAAAATTAAACGAGCCAAATTAATATTAGTCAAGGTGTTGGGTACCACCTTAAGATTGTGACACGGTGTTGACTGTTGTAACCCTATTTTGACATTTTTACCTATTATGTCTGTTTGTTTTGTTCACGCATCGTTGTCAGTATAATGGAATTTGATGCGACTGTCATACAAGTGAGAGGTTATAGCACGCCAGGTTCAATCCACCATTTTCTACATAAGAAAACGCCTGTTCCAAGTCGGGAATGTGCCAGTTGTTGTCCATTCGTTTGATGTATTTGTGCTTTTTATTTTTCTATTTGATTAGGGACTTGCCGTTTTGAATTTTCCTCAAAGTTCAGTATTTTTTTATTTTACTTTTTGTTACCTATTCTGACATCGGACACGCACTTCTTTTAAACTGAGTTTTACTGTGTGTATTGTTGTGTGTTTTTTTTCTACATTGGCTAGAGGTATAGGGGGATGGTTGAGATCTCAAAAACATGTTGAACCCCGCCGCATTTTTGCGCCTGTCCCAAGTCAGGAGCCTCTGGCCTTTGTTAGTCTTGTATGATTTTTAATTTAAGTCTCTTTTATATATTTCGGAGTTTAGTATGACGTCCATTATCACTAAACTAGTATACATTTTTGTTTAGGGGCCAGCTGAAGCACGCCTCCGGGTGCGGGATTTTCTCGCTGCATTGAAGACCCATTGGTGGCCTTCGGCTGTTATCTGCTCTTTGGTCGGGTTGTTGTCACTTTGACACATTCCCCATTTCCATTCTCAATTTTATTTGAGACAACATGTGATTTTTAATTCAGCCATGCTGGATCTATATGCGATCACTCTGTTTTTGGAGATGGTGCAGAATACTAAGTTGAGGACATATTATGAAACTAATTATGTGTTTTTATGACTTGCAGAAACTTTATACACCATTTTAATCATCAACTAGCAATTTTTGACATGTTATTTGCCCCTAAATTAAGAAAATATTGATCGAATAGTGACTTTATTTTAGATATACACTTGCACATAGTTCCTTTCTAAATCAAAATTTATAATAATTAAATATTTATGAATTAATGTGAAAAAATAATATACATCAATTTAATCAATTGATAAGAATTTTGAAAGTATTTTATTAGTATCTTATGCCTGTGTAAGTTATTGGAGAAAATTTGGGTCACTCAAGATGTGTATTGATATATCTATGTTGATTCCCACACTCTTTAGTCCCCTACCGACGAAGTCGAAGGGGACTTTAGGTTTGCACTCCGTCCGTCTGTCTGTCTGTCAGTCTGTCTGTCCTTCTGTCAGTCCGGCAAATCAGTTTTCAACACTTTTTTTCTTCATGCTTAAAGATATTGATTTGATATTTGGAATATTGTTTTATCATGACAAGTTACAGATCAAGTTCGAATTTTGTTCCGGTCTGATAATTTTATGCAGAGTTATGGTCCTTGGACTTGGAAGATTCACTCAAATATTCAGTTTTCCGCACGTTTTTTCGTCATTCTTGAAGATATTGATTTATTAATTGGTACATTGTTTTATCATGACAAGTTACAGATCAAGTTCGAATTTTGTTCCGGTCTGATGATTTTATGCAGAGTTATGGTCCTTGGACTTAGAAAATTCACTCAAATAATCAGTTTTCCGCACTTTTTTTCGTCATGCTTGAAGATATTGATTTGATTATTGGTATATAGTTTTATCATGACAAGTTACAGACCAAGTTTGAATTTTGTTTCGGTGTGATGATTTTTTTGCAGAGTTATGGTCCTTGGACTTAGAAAATTCACTTAAATTATCAGTTTTCTGCACTTTTTTTCGTCATGCTTGAAGATATTGACTTGATATTTGTTATTTAGTTTACACCATGACAAGTTATAGATCAAGTTAGCATTTTGTTCCAGTGCAATTAATTTTTAACCTGTAGGGGACTATGTATTGCCATGCAATACTCTCAGAATGCTTGTTTTGAAATGCTTTTACTCCAATTTTTCCTTATTGATACCAGAGACATATAATACAATTGTATTATATGTCTCTGTTGATACTATACCAGTATGATTATCAACTCATGATTTTCGAACAATTGCACTCAATTAGGTGTAAGTATAAATTGGAATCAACTCCAGTCTTAATTCCCCACAGTTAATATCTCATGACCTGTTACATAATTAAATAGACACAATATATTACACACCTAACTGAATACACAAATTATTGACCTCAATATTAAACCTACAAATATATTATTTATTTTGATGTACACTACATTGAAATATTCTGTCAATTTTGTGTGTAAGCTAGCTGAATGATTAATCAAATGTGGGGTTTTTTTTCAAAGAAAAGACAAAAATGTAAAAAATGTAAAATAAAAGGCAAGCAAATTTCCTTTCGCTTGTAAAATCAGTGTCATTATCATCATAATCAAGTTCTCTTTTTATAATGAATTTCTTTTTATTTGCACATGAACACATTTATCAAGTTCTAATTAATTAGTTACAATATATTATCAGAAATTTGGTTGAAGCAATAAACTAAAATTGCATAACTCTTAACCTGAGCATATTCTGCAATAACATTTATTTGTTTGTTCTCCATTCATTATACTGCTATTTAACAATAAATGGAAATATATGTATCTCAGCATTAGGTATTTGTACATTAAAATTCGCCTCTCGACGTTTCTTGTCGCTTCTTGTCTCTATTTAGTGAGACCAGAAATAGTTCTCGATTGTCGCCCTTTGTTTTGGTCATAGGAAGACTGGACAAACAAAAAGAAATACTGTCAGTGCGAGTTGATATTTATATTTAAAGGTAGTAAATCTGTTTTGCCACACGTGTTATAGTAGTCTCAGCATAAGGGAGCTACCATTTGATTTTTATGGGGGGGGGGGCTAGGATGAAAAATTTTGTCCTGCCTACAGAGCTCCAGATAAGAATTCACAAATTGGGGTTTTACCCACCATTTTTTTATGTAATTGGGTGATAAAGTTTTTAAATTGCATTATCAATTCCAATTCACCCCTCAAGCAAATATCAAATTGGGTTTTTCACCACCAAGCCCCTTAATGTATTGGTTTTTTTCATCAACACAATATTGAATGTTTAGGCATGTTATAATCACATTATATCAACCCCATGCAGATGTTTTTCCATCTTAAATGTGTTTCTTTCTTTGTATATATGCTAGCTGTTTTATTTGGTTTATTCACTGACGAACAATTGACGTTTAATTTGTGTCCGATTTTAAACGTTCTGCCAGTTTTGTATTTTCTCACAACTTATATAAACTGCAGCTGGTGTCACTAGTTGGACAGTTACTAATTACCTTTCTAGATCCCATATGATCACCCCACAGTTTAGTTGGGGTAGGCGTGGCTAAGTGTTTAGATTTTTATGTAATATATGTGAAATTTAGGTGCTGTAAGAAAGTTTTGCCAGTCCTTTCACCTATTTGCCAGATCTACTTTTTAATAAAAATAATAAGTAGTTCCCAGATTTAAGATATACCCCAAAACCTTGACCAGCTTTATAGGTTTAATGACGGAGACCACATTCAACTTAAATTTACAGAGTTAAATTTACAAATAATTCTGCAACATCAAATAAATAAATGACAATGTGAAACTGCACTTGCCAATAAGACAACTATCATAAGCATACAGAACAATAAGACCAAAACAAAGAAAGTGTCAAGATGCATTGACGTAAAAATGGATATGTCATTATGTGTATTCACTCATCAACTAAAATGAAAAAAATAATATATAAACTAAAATTATACTTGAATGTTTTTGTTTAATTTAATTTACATAAATCTGGGTTAAGTTGTCCCAGAACTATTAGATTAGAACTTTTGGTGTCTGATGCTTTCCAACTACATATATCGACATAATATCGTGTCATAATTGATTTGGCCTTTCACTTTTTCCAACTGATTTCGTTCTTGACAAAACCCTGTGTTTATCGTTCTAGCAATGTTCTCGTTAAGGTACGCAAACGGGTCTTGTTATCATCATAATAACTTTCCCTAAAGTATCAAAAAGAAGCTGAAAACATGCTTCCATTCAATATTTTTATCGGATATTTACTTTCGTTTTAATTCATTGTATGTTATGATAAATCCCGAGCAATTCGAAAAAAAAATATGACAAGACAAACGCTAATTGGATAAACGCCGAGAAGATTGAAATGTTTTCATAAACACGTGTATATACCTTTTGAGCAACAGAAAATTCCAATAGGGACCCATTTCGGCTACTTGATGCAGGGCTCTATTTTTAGAACGAAAGGACATTTCCAATTATAAATATTATAAAAATAGATTTACCCGACAACTGTAATCAGATAAGGGTAAATAACGCAAACGATAGCGAATAAAAGCGTTAAGAACTCATGGTTTTGGCATATAATTGGGTTTTCCTTTGAATGAATTGGGTTTTTGAACCCTGCAATGGGCAATTGCATTGGGTTTTTAATTATTTGTTTTGCGTGATCACGCAAATACGCAGCTTATCTGGAGCTCTGTGCCTATTTATTTTTCCCTCTATTCGGTCCTGCCTTTTTATTTTTCACTCTATTCGGTCCTGCCTTTTTTTTTTAGTTTATCCTGACTTTTTTTTTTTTACATAAATTGTCATCCTGCCTTTTTTTTTGGCAAATAATCTCATCCTGCCTTTTTTTTACTCAAAACTCCTGTCCTGCCTATTTTTTCCAAATTTCATCCTAGCCCCCCCCTCCCCCCCCCCCCCCCATAAAAATCAAATGGTAGCTCCCTAAGTAAGTAAGTAAAACTTTTTTATTTTGATTCGGCATACAAACATAATTATATATAAGCTCTAATGAGCTTTTCACCGAATATAAAAACATTAGCCAGGTTGGGAACAAACCCTCTACATGGTGTTTTTACCTGTAAAGAGGGATAATCCTTCTATACAGGGATAAAATTATCTCTCTATAGAGGGGTATTTTTGTTTATACTGGATGTAAAGCGAAATAGGGCAGATTGGCATTTTCTAGTTATATTGGGGGCAATTTTTTTTTTCATTTCAGATTTCAGAAATTAAAAGTAAAATTTCTTCAAATATTTCTTTTTGCCAAAAAAGGGGGGGGGGGGGACCCGCCAAAAAAAATTTTTTTTTGGCGGGTGGGGTGTGGGGGGGGTCAATACGCAATAGCATAGTGTATTTCACAAAAGCAATAAAAAAGGGGGTAAATTTGTTTTGGGGGGGTCGGGGGTTCAATTTCGCAAAAGCATAGTGTATTGCACAAAAGCAAAAAAATTTAATATAAATTCAAATCATATAACCAATTCTAAGTTCTTTGACTACAGTTATTCGGTGTGTGTTAAATATTTATTTACAATCCAATTTTAGACCTGTATCAAGCGCGAATATTGTGTCCATTTTTGCCCCAGCTGTTCATCGTTGGACCTCTGCGGTCGTATCCAGCCAATGCCAGCTACGCTCAGCGAAGCATTTTATTTTCCACTATTTACACGAATCATTATTTAGGACAATTGCTTTAATATATGGCTACAGACCACAATTAAATTCCTCTATTAGTTCTTTATAACGTTTTGTCTCATTAAAAAAATGCACCATGACTTTTTGTCAAATATTTTGTGTGTGTAATGTATAGTACTAGTCCAAAAATATATCCAAAATTCAGAAAGATTGAACCAATCACTCTTACAAATTTAGCCAATACACATCCATACCCCTATGGACGAGTCAAGAGATGTTCCGAAAACTGTAAATATGACCTTTTTGCACCTGGCCTACATGGCCTAATCACTCTTTCCATATCAAAATCAGTTAAAATACAACATCCAATTCACTTCTCTTCTTTCATTTCCAACCAAAAAAAAACTAAGAAATGAAAGAGGAAGGGAAAGAAAAAAAAATAAGAAAAAATACACTCTAATTAAAAGGAACTATATTCGTGGACAACGAAAAGCGGGGTCGTTAATTGTGGTCTTGGGCCTATTAGGTGTCTAAAACTTGACCACTTCTAATAAAACTTGGCATGATTTAAGTTTAAGTGTATTATGAAACAGTTTACAAAGTTTCAAAGCCATATGATACCAATTATAAAAAATGTGGCATATTTTATATCAGAACTTTGGGTGCTGAATTGTGGCGTTGAATTAGAACAATTTCAACTACACAATGTATCAAATTTGGGCTTCTAAAAACCAAAAGATACAAAAACTTGCACTTTTTAATGTCTCTATGTACATGATGTATAAGTTATCGCCTATTAAAAGCAACAGATAGCATACTTCATGTTTCAGACTTATAAAAAATGGCCAGAAGTTAATTTTATATGAGCCTGTGCCAAAAAAAAGAGGTTTTCAAATGAAGTGAGGCCTTATATGGAATGTAATATTTTTCACTTACCACAATTTTCTGAAGTTGTTAAGTTATAAAATCATGATTGTACTTTTAAGGGAAATATAAGTTTCAAATAGCATAACACATGTGGAAAATATGGTCTCCAGCAATGATAAGCTTAAAAAAACAGTTTGTCAATTAAGGCCATTCCCAACATTTGCATATTAAAAAGCATATAAATGATATGGGAGATGGAAAGATGCTTCTTTTTGCTCAAATCTTTGCTTAGATATGATAAAACATGAAGCCTGGATGTAACAAGACCATGAAGACTGTTGCTTTCAACTGTAGACAGTATGGTCTGATGCAATGTTTATTCACTTTACTTTTTAAAACTGGCCTTAAATTTCAGCCTCAAAAGGCCAATATTTTAACCACTATATCAAACAGAAGAAAATAAAGGTAGTCTGTGAAACAGACATGTAAAACAACCAGTAATAAGTGCTTTTGAAACAGACTCAGTGAAATCTTCTAAAAGAAATTCAACCTGAGGCTGTATGTGCATAGAACCTCATTTTCACTTGCTTTATACTGACTGTTAGATTAAGACCATTAAAACAGCACCTTTTGCACTCTTATTCTGATTTTATCTCCTTTTTTTGTGTGTTCAGAGTTCAAAAATGTGTACAACGTCTAAATTAAATACAACAAACACAAATAAAAAATCAGAAAAACCTGTAAGAGAGAAAGTAAGCATGCTACTTTTGTAAAAATATTGAAACAACCGAAAAAAGCTCAATTTTGGGCATTTAAGCTGAAATGTCACTTTTTAACAAAATTTCTATCAAATAAAAGCGTAAATCATTTATTCTCATGTAGTTCGATAAATCAATACAATTAGATCATTTAAGGGAAGTTGTCAAAATGGAAATTCAATATTTCCTGAAATACACCTCTTAGGGGTCTAAAACTTGACCAATTGTAATAAAACTTGGCATGATTTAAGCTTAGTGTATTATGCAACAGTTTACAAAGTTTCAAAGCCATATGATACCAATTATAAAAAATGTGGCATTTTTTATATCTGAACTTTGGGTGCTGAATTGTGGCGTTGAATTTAGAACAATATTAACTATCAAATTTGGGCTTCTAAAAACCTGCACTTTTTAATGTCTCTATGTATAAGTTATTGCCTATTAAAAGCAACAGATAGCATACTTCAAATTGGTCTACATTAAGGTCAAAAGGGTCCAAAATTAAACTTAGTTTGATTTTAACAAAAATTGAATTCTTGGGGTTCTTTGATCATGTTGACATGCTGAATCTAACCGTGTATGTATTTAGATTTTGGATATTGGACCATAATAGGTAAATTAAAAACTTTTAAGTTCTTAGACCACATTCATTCTGTGTCAGAAACCTATGCTGTGTCAAATCTGATTATCAAACAGAAAAAATTGAGTCCAGAAAAAAATTCAGAAAAAACTGGACTATTTTATTTCCCTCCATGTTCATGCCCAGGAAACTGGAGTTGTAATACAAGACTGGTACCTATATATATATTGAGAACATTTATCTATGGAACGCCCAAATAACATTTGTATTAACAGTAAACAATAATTAGAATCTTTTTAACACCAGTTTGCCAGAAAAGCATGCAAAAGGATCCAAATGCAATGTTATCATATTGACCATGTTGACCTGAAATTTTGCATATATATAGATACCTAGTTGAGAGGGTTTGGCCTGCTCTTCCACTCCAGATCTTCTGACAGCAAACTGTCTATACAAAGAACCAATAATTTCAACAAAAGACGGATATATCAGAAACCTTAAGAAATGACAAGAGGTGACGATTTTGACAAGCAATGTATTTTTGTAGGATTTAATAATGTCTCCTATGAAATAATGTCCACTGGACATTATTTCATAGTAAATACTGTCCATGGACAATATTTTCTTATTTAGATGTGTCCCGGACACAATTTCCTAAGAAAATATATCCTCAGGTATGAAAAAGTGTCCATGAACATGGACATTATTTAATACTATAATTCTGTCCAGGTGGACATTTTTTCACAGGACATTAATTATGATTAAACATGTTAAAGTATTAAATGATATCCATTGCCTTGTTATTACTGGACGTATTTTAACCTATAATTGCGAACTTTTAATACATTGTTACTTTGACAGAGAGTTGTCTCATTGGCACTCATATCATCCTTATCTTCTTATTTATATTTTTTAATATTGTACATAAATTCAAACAAGTAACAGATGTTGTTCAGTATTATTTTCCATGGAGGACACAATTTAATAACAATTACCATGATTACTAAGAAAAATTGCCCTGGACCATATTTCATAACTTTTGCTGTAAAATGCTGTCCACTTAGGGGACAATATTTCATGGCAATGGACATTATTTAATAATACCAAAATTCTATATTTTCTTTTGCCTTCTTCTAATAATAAATAAAGTAAAGTTCTTAACATTTGATTTTATACTTTACACACTTCCTTTAGCTTCTTATTGTTCTTCTTTCATTGTCATTAGCATTAATTTAGCTAACGGTATTTCTTAGAACTTAAATGTCTCTATATTCACTTCCATCCATTATTCATGTTATTTGTTTGTTTACATTTAATTTGTATATCAATAATTAATTTCTAGTCAATCTTTAAGATTTGATTAAAATTCAAGTATAATAAAACTTTTTGATGACCTTTGTATCACTTCCCAAGTGGAGGACACAATTTAATCATGTTAATAGCAATTATTAAGTCTCCCAAACGAAGTTTGGGAAGACTTATTGTTTTTGCTCAGTTCTTATTATTATTATTATTCTTCTTCCTCTTCCTCTTCCTCTTCCGCCGCTTTTAAATTTGAACTTGTCCGCACCCGTTCTCCAAAACCGCTTGTCAGATTAACTTAGGGTTTCACAATATGTTAGACTAACATGTCTAGTGGTGCAATCAGGGTTTTGTTTGTGCAATGGGGTTTATAAAGGGGTACTTTGAGGGGCAAAAAGAAAAGAGGGTTTTACTATAGAACCCTATGGGATTTTATTTTTTAAAATTTTCAAATGATTATAAATTGAAAACCGTTTGTGATAGATACAATCTTTTTAATTGAAAATGTTCTAAATGACAAAACCCATTAAATGAAATACAGGGTTAGTCCCCAGGGGTCATCCCCACCCCCTGCCATTTAGGAAAGTTCTAATACCTTGTAAGTGGTCAAGATCCCCACCCCTAAACCATATATATTATGGTTTGTCATGCTAAGATGGTTTGAATGATATACAGGGTTAGTCCCCAGGGGTCATCCTGACCCCCTGCCATTTGAGAAAGTTCTAATATCTTGTAAATGGTCGAGATCCCCACCCCTAAACCATGTATATTCTGGTTTGTCATGCTAAGATGGTTTGAATGATATACAGAGTTAGAACCCAGGGGGTCAACCCAACCCCCTGTTGTTTGAGAAAGTTCTAATATCTTGTAAATGGTTGAGATCCCCACCCCTAAACCATATATATTATGGTTTGTCATGATAAAGCACATGAAATGAAATACAGGGTTAGTCCCCAGGGATCACCCCCACCCCATGCCATTTAAGAAAGTTCTAATATCTTGTAAGTGGTCAAGATCCCCACCCCTAAACCATATATATTCTGGTTTGTCATGCTAAGATGGTTTGAATGATATACAGGGTTAGTCCCCAGGGGTCATCCCGACCCCTGCCATTTGAGAAAGTTCTAATATCTTGTAAATGGTCGAGATCCCCACCCCTAAACCATATATATTCTGGTTTGTCATGATAAAGCACATGAAATGAAATACAGGGTTAGTCCCCAGGGGTCACCCCACCCCATGCCATTAAAGAAAGTTCTAATATCTTGTAAGTGGTCAAGATCCCCATCCCTAAACCATATATATTCTGGTTTGTCATGCTAAGATGGTTTGAATGATATACAGGGTTAGTCCCCAGGGGTCATCCCGACCCCCTGCCATTTGAGAAAGTTCTAATATCTTGTAAATGGTCGAGATCCCCACCCCTAAACCATACATATTCTGGTTTGTCATGCCAAGATGATATGAATGATATACAGGGTTAGTCCTTAGGCATCACTTATGCATATAACTTTACTGGACCAAACCAGTTTTCACTGGACTTTGCCCAATGTCAGGCGACCCTGGGAATTACGAATTATGGGAGCTTCGTTTGGGAGACTTCGTAACAGCATCCTGTTACAATCATTTCTTGTTTAAAATATATCTACAAAATATAAAAAAAAATCCAATTTCAGCAAATGATCATAGAACTCGATGTATTTTTTTTTAGTTTAGAAGGAATTGTGGTTTATAGCAGGTGTTATCTTATATTATTGATAGTCTGATAAATCTTGATACACAACTAAAATATTTAATTAGCACATCTCATACAACTTTCACATTGAACATGTTGAACTCTTCAGTGGTTCCAGAGGAGTTGCTGACCCAAGGTAGTTACGCTACACCATTACTGATATTCTTCTTTCTGGTCCAAAGCTTCCCCATAAACCCTCATTAGATAAAAAAAAAACATATGGTGCACAATTTTACAACCCCCACAAAGACATGATCATTAGTTTGGTTTAAATCCATTCTGTACTTAATGATTGTAAATATATAACAAACAAACAGACAGACAGACAGACAGACAGACAGACAGACAGACAGATCAACTGACATTATGAATATTATATATATATATCCCCAAGCTATCACTAGTATGGAAGTTTCTTTACAAAAGGATCAAATTGATTCAGGACAGCAAATAATTACAGGTCAAGCTAGCCCTTAAATAATTTGTTAAAAGAAGAACGTTTTGCAGTGTGTGACGAATCTGTAACCTCTGGAATTTGACATGTGACATGTGACGTATTTTTAGTTGCCTGTACATCCTATGATTTTTAACGAATTAAATACAATGGATTAAAGTGCATATTTTAAAAAGTTTTTCAAAACAGGTACAGCTAAACTAGTTTTCTTCAGGTTTAATTTGTAGTTCTGTGGTAACATGACTATCAGTATGAGCTTTTTGGGAACCAGTTAAGGGTTAAAGAGTCCTTAATTATTGAAATAGCCCCAATATTTAGCTGAAATAATGTTAGCATTAGTAGAGGCAGAGGGGTCTGGGCCCCCCTTTTCTGTGAAAAATTTGGCTGATTATATAGGGAATCACTGAAGCATGACCGGAGCGGGCCCCTCTTAGGCAGTCAGTGGGCCCCCACTTACAATGTATGAAAATTTCTTGATCCGCCACTGATTAGGGGTTTCAATATATTGATACGACATTCAGACAATTATTTGGGACAAAGAATATAATTATGATTATGATTGTATGTCAGATAGATTAGATAGTTTATTCATTTTCCATGCAAATGTCGTGATTTGTTCAAATTTTCTGACCCTGTAAAGCACAAAAAAGGTAAATTGATTATGTAAGGGGAACTTAATGCATACATGGAGAAAGAGACAAATTTACCATGTTTACAACCAACTTTGATATATATACACATCTAAAGAATCTTGTTATGTTGCCTACATAATCGGAAAATTGTTTTAAACGAATGTGAGGCATGTTGTAAAATGTGGAATAGACTTTAGAATCTTTTTTCATGATTTTTGTCGAGCCTGCGATATTTTTAAAACGATCACAATTTGCAGTTCGTTTGTCATAGTTTCGTCAAATGATCGTATTTTCGTGAACTTTGGTATAAAACTATCAATTTCAATTAAAAAGATAGAACTTTATTCAAAACGTTCAGAAAATTTTTCACGAGTCAAACAAGTGCTTCCTTTACTGTTTACGATATACTGCGCATGCGTGAAAGTATTTCTATGACTTTATAGACTCTAAAATGTAAAATACGAAATAAATTTAGTTTAAAATAAATAGGAGAGACAAATACAGTTCTTACTAAGCAAATCATATTTCAAAAAAATGATAATTTACTGCCTTTTTTTAAAAACGGACCAATCCGTAGATGAATCTGGATTCATTCTGAATTTATTATCTTATTCTACTTAATTCAAATTGTCACTTCCCGTTTACATTTCATTTGTAAATCGAAAGTAAACGTGATCAAATTCAATTCTCGATTAATTAACAATTTACAGTTATTAGAATCGTTCCAAAAAGAATTTTTACAAATCCTTGTTTCCAACTTTATAGAAATGAATTCTAAATATCGATCTAAACGGTTTATAAGGATAATGATTATGCAGTTTAATGGTCTTACAAAGTTCTACAAGTTCATTTATTCTGTGAATCCTGGTTTAAAAAAAAGGGGCCCAACTTTTGTTGATCAGAACTGTCCCCTGAAACTAATTGAAGTGAAATTTTGAACTACATTTTCAGATCTTATATCCTAATCTTCATATTTAAGTGCCACATCAGTCAAATCATGTAATTACTGCCTAGTAAATTTATGTATTAGTCCTTCAAAGTCTGACAAAGATGTATAGCTAGTAATATACATTCATCCTTGGTCCCTTGTTGTTACCCGGAATAATGTTGATTTTCATCTTTATTTAAAGATGTAAATACAATATTATTTTGAAACAATACACTTGCTATCTTGAGTTCTTATTCCATCAACAACTGCCAGTCAATACTTTACCAATGCAATATATGACAATTTATTGCCTTTCTTGTTTTCAGCATACTGTAGGTGCCCTTTTGTTAACTTTCCATTCACTGTAGGTGCCCTTTATATAAATGTTTGCACGCTCTAGATGCCCCTTTTCCATTAAATTACCATGCCTTTTTTGTGTGATAGGGGAAACACTACGTCAAGGTTCATCATAATCTTCATGATATTTTGGTAATATGGGTGTGTTTTTTCCATCAAGGTTCATCATAATATTTTGGTAATGTGGTTGTGTTTTATTCATCAAGGGTCATCATAATGTTTTGGTAATATGGTTGTGTTTTATTCATCAAGGTTCATCATAATGTTTTGGTAATATGGTTGTGTTTTATTCATCAAGGTTCATCATAATGTTTAGGTAATATGGTTGTGTTTTATTCATCAAGGTTCATCATAATGTTTTGGTAATATGGTTGTGTTTTATTCATCAAAATTTAAGGTTCATCATGATAATTTGGTAATATGGTTGTGTTTTACTCATCAAGGTTCATCATGATGTTTTGGAAATATGCTTATGTTTTATTCATCAAGTTTCATGATAATCTTTTGGTAATATGGTTGTGTTTTATTCATCAAGGTTCATCATAATGTTTTGGCAATCATGATAATGTGGCTGTGTTTTATTCATCAAGGTATATCATAATGTTTTGGTAATATTGTTGTGTTTTATTCATCAAGGTTCATCATAATGTTTTGGTAATATGGTTATGTTTTATTCATCAAGGTTCATCATAATGTTTTGGTAATATGGTTGTGTTTTATTCATCAAGGTTCATCATAATGTTTTGGTAATATGGTTGTGTTTAATCATCAAGGTTCATCATAATGTTTTGGTAATATGGTTGTGTTTTATTCATTAAGGTTCATCATAATATTTTGGTAATATGGTTGTGTTTTATTCGTCAAGGTTCATCATGATGTTTTGGTAGTATGGTTGTGTTTTATTCATCAAGGTTCATCATGATGTTTTGGTAATATGGTTGTGTTTTATTCGACAAGGTTCATCATGATGTTTTGGTGATATGGTTATGTTTTATTCATCAAGGTTCATCATGCTGTTTTGGTGATATGGTTGTGTTTTATTCATCAAGGTTCATCATGCTGTTTTGGTGATATGATTGTGTTTTATTCGTCAGGGTTCATCATGATGTTTTGGTGATATGGTTGTGTTTTATTCATCAAGGTACATCATGATGTTTTGGTGATATGGTTGTGTTTTATTCATCAAGGTTCCTCATGATGTTTTGGTAATATGGTTGTGTTTTATTCATCAAGTTTCATCATGATGTTTTGGTAATATGGTTGTGTTTTATTCAACAAGGCTCATCATGATGTTTTGGTGATATGGTTGTGTTTTATTCATCAAAGTTCATCATAATGTTTTGGTAATATGGTTGTGTTTTATTCATCATTGCCCTTCAACTTTGGACTTTGATTGACCTTTTTAACTTTTTAGCTCGCCAGGCCCAAAGAGCCAAGTGAGCTTTTCTCATCACTTGGCGTCCGTCGTCCGTCGACGTCGTCGTCGTTAACTTTTTACATTTTGAACTTCTTCTAGAGAACCACTGAATGGAATGAAACCAAACATGGCATGAATATTCCTTATAAGGTGCTGACCAAGTGTTGTTACTTTGCAGCCGATCCATCATCCAACATGTCCAACATGGCCGCCAGCGGGGGACTTAGTTTAACATAGGACCCTATGGGAAATACATACAAATGTCTTCTTTTAGAGAACCAGTGAATGGAATGAACCAAACATGGCATGAATGTTCCTTATAAGGTGCTTACCAAGTGTTGTTACTTTGCAGTCGGTCCATCATCCAAGATGGCCGCCAGCGGGGGACTTAGTTAAACATAGGACCCTATGGGAAATACATACAAATGTCTTCTTTTAGAGAACCACTGAATGGAATGAAACAAAACATGGCATGAATGTTCCTTATGAGGTGCTGACCAAGTGTTGTTACTTTGCAGTCGGTCCATCATCCAAGATGGCCGACAGCGGGGGACTTAGTTTAACATAGGACCCTATGGGAAATACATACAAATGTCTTCTTTTAGAGAACCAGTGAATGGAATGAAACCAAACATGGCATGAATGTTCCTTATGAGGTGCTGACCAAGTGTTGTTACTTTGCAGCCGAACCATCATCCAACATTTCCTAGATGGCCGCCAGTGGGTGACTTAGTTTAACATAGGACCCTATGGGAAATACATACAAATGTCTTCTTTTAGAGAACCACCAAATGGAATGAAATAAAACATGGCATGAATGTTCCTTATGAGGTGCTGACCAAATGTTGTTACTTTGCAGTCAATCCATCATCCAAGATGGCCGCCAGCGGGGGACTTAGTTTAACATAGGACCCTATGGGAAATACATACAAATGTCCTCTTTGAGAGAACCACTGAATGGAATGGAATCAATCAGGGCATGAATGTTCCTAATGAGGTGTTGACCAAGGGTTGGTTCTTTGCAACCGATCCATCATCCAAGATGGCCGCCAGCGGGGGACTTAGTTTAACATAGGACCTTATGGGAAATACATACAAATGTCTTCTTTTAGAGAACCACTGAACGGAATGAAACCAAACATGGCATGAATGTTCCTAATGAGGTGCTGACCAAGTGTTTTTACTTTGCAGTCAGTCCATCATCCAAGATGGCCGCCAGGGGGGACTTAGTTTAACATAGGACCCTATGGGAAATACATACAAATGTCTTCTTTTAGAGAACCACTGAATGGAATGAAACAAAACATGGCATGAATGTTCCTTATGAGGTGCTGACCAAGTGTTGTTACTTTGCAGTCGGTCCATCATCCAAGATGGCCGACAGCGGGGGACTAATTTTAACATAGGACCCTATGGGAAATACATACAAATGTCTTCTTTTAGAGAACCAGTGAATGGAATGAAACCGAACATGGCATGAATGTTCCTTATGAGGTGCTGACCAAGTGTTGGTACTTTGCAGCCGATCCATCATCCAACATGTCCAAGATGGCCGCCAGTGGGTGACTTAGTTTAACATAGAACCCTATGGGAAATACATACAAATGTCTTCTTTTAGAGAACCACTAAATGGAATGAAATAAAACATGGCATGAATGTTCCTTATGAGGTGCTGACCAATTGTTGTTACTTTGCAGTTGATCCATCATCCAAGATGGCCGCCAGCGGGGGACTTAGTTTAACAAAGGACCCTATGGGAAATACATACAAATGTCTTCATTTAGACAATCACTGAATGGATTGGAACCAAACATGGCATGAATGTTTCTTATGAGGTGTTGACCAAGTGTTGTTACTTTGCAGTCAATCCATCATCCTAGATGGCCGCCCGCGGGGGACTTAGTTTAACATCTAGGACCCTATGGGAAATATATACAAATGTCTTCTTTTAGAGAACCACTGAATGGAATGGAATCAATAAGGGCATGAATGTTCCTTATGAGGTGTTGACCAAGTGTTGGTTCTTTGCAACCGATCCATCATCCAAGATGGCCGCCAGCGGGGGACTTAGTTTAACATAGGACCTTATGGGAAATACATACAAATGTCTTCTTTTAGAGAACACCTGAACGGAATGAAACCAAACATGGCATGAATGTTCCTAATGAGGTGCTGACCAAGTGTTTTTACTTTGCAGTCAGTCCATCATCCAAGATGGCCGCCAGGGGGGACTTAGTTTATCATAGGACCCTATGGGAAATGCATACAAATGTCTTCTTTTAGAGTACCACTGAATGGAATGAAACCAAACATGGCATGAATGTTCCTTATGAGGTGCTGACCAAGTGTTGCTACTTAGTTGCCGATTTACTGTTCAAGATGGCCACCAGGATATTTTATTAAATAACGGGACCAATATTACCAAATTTGGCCTCAATCATTATTTGGGTATCTGTTATGATTTTTATCTATCTTTACATGATTTCTAAAACCAAAGTAGAGTCAGATGAGCGACACAGGCTCTTGGGAGCCTCTAGTTTGATTTAAGCTTCACTGATGATCCTTTTGTAGACCAAATATGTGTCTGGCTTATAATTTTTTTTATCTTTGATGATTTTAATTGCAATAGTTAAAATTTAGTGCAATTCTGTGCATATGAAAGATTAAAGGAATGGTTTGACTTATGACATAGATTTTCTGCACTATTTTTTTGTAGATTTTTAGTTATCTTTGTTAAATATGATATTTTTGTATTTCAGCATAATTTTTTTAGAATTGCTTATACTGATCAGACTCAATACCAACCATCAAGATTTTACTTCAGTACTGGACAAGCAAGCACAGAAATGGATAAAATGTCTTATAATGAAGATGAAACTGGATCCAAGAGCATCTCAACTGATGAAATTTTAGATATTAAGGTATTGCCATACAAACAAGAAAGGACAGAAACAGATGAAATTTCTGATAATGAAAATAAATCTTACACGATTATCTCTTTTGATGAGGCTAGTGGTCACACGTCACAAGTAAAGACGAACTGCCAATCTGGAGAAAATATTGATACTGTTTGTACTGTCTGTGGTATAGAGTGTAGTAGTACTGCAAATCTAATAGCGCACATGAAAACTCATAGTGGCATTAAACTTTACAAATATAATGTACAAGCTAAATCTTATAAATGTGATGTATGTGATAAAGTGTTTCGTCAGAATCATGCTCTTAAGGTACACATGAGAATACATACTGGAGATCAACCTTTTCGATGTGATGTATGTTCTAAAGGGTTTCGACTAAATCACGATCTTAAGGTACACATGAGAATACATACTGGTGATAAACCTTTTCGATGTGATGTATGCAACATAGAATTTGAAAATAGTAAAGACTTACAGAACCACAGAAGAACACATACTTGTCGTGATTTTGATGAACCTCAACAATCCAAGACATGTGGTAAAGAGTTTAAAACCCCTCATAACTCAGAGAGACACAGAAAAAATACTTGCAGTAAACCTTATAAACATGACAAATTTGACGAGGAAATCTTACAGAATAAGAACTCAGGAACACATACTTTGGAAAAGCCAGGAACACATACTTTGGAAAAGCAATTTGAATGTGTCGTGTGTATGAATAGAAGCTTTACTAGTTCAAAATGTTTAGAGGTACATTTGTTGACACATATATATCCTTATATATGTGGTATATGTGATACAAGATTTTTTGAGAGTACTGACTTAGAAAGACACATGAGCATACACGCTGGTGACAAACCTTTTAAACGTGATGTATGTTCTGAAGGGTTTTGTCAGAATCAGGCTCTTAATGTACACATGAGAAAACATACTGCTGAAAAACCTTTTGGATGTGATGTATGTTCTAAAAGATTTCGCCTCAATCAGCATCTTCAGGTACACATGAGAATACATACTGGTGATAAATCTTTTCAATGTGATATATGTTCTAAAAGATTTCGTCTGAATCAGCATCTTAAGGTACACATGAATACACATATTGGTGATAAACCTTTTCGATGTAAAGTATGCTCTAACAGATTTCGTGTGAATCAGGCTCTTAAGGTACACACGAGTACACATACTGGTGATAAATGTTTTCGATGTGATGAATGTTCTAAAAGGTTTTGTACGAGTCAGGCTCTTCAGAGTCACATGAGAATACATACTGGTGAAAAACCTTTTCGATGTGATGTATGTTCTAAAAGGTTTAATGAGAATCAGTCTCTTAAGCTACACATGAGAACACATACCGGTGATAAACCTTTTCGATGTGATGTATGTTCTAAAAGTTTTCGACTGAATCAAGCTCTTAAGGTTCACATGAGAATACATACTGGTGATAAACCTTTTCGATGTGATGTATGTTCTAAAGGGTTTCGACTGAATTACGATCTTAATATTCACATGAGAATACATACTGGTGATAAACCTTTTGGATGTGATGTATGTTCTAAAAGATTTCGTGTGCATCAGGCTCTTAAGGTACACATGAGAATACATACTGGTGATAAACCTTTTGGATGTGATTTATGTTCTAAAAGATTTCGTATGCATCAGGCTCTTAGGATACACATGAGAATACATACTGGTGATAAACCTTTTCAATGTGATGTATGTTCTAAAAGGTTTTGTCAGCATGAAGCTCTTAAGGTACACATGAGAATACATACTGGTGATAAACCTTTTCGATGTGATGTATGTTCTAAAGGGTTTCGACTGAATTACGATCTTAATATTCACATGAGAATACATACTGGTGATAAACCTTTTGGATGTGATGTATGTTCTAAAAGATTTCGTGTGCATCAGGCTCTTAAGGTACACATGAGAATACATACTGGTGATAAACCTTTTGGATGTGATGTATGTTCTAAAAGATTTCGTGTGCATCATGCTCTTAAGGCACACATGAGAACACATACTGGTGATTAACCTTTTCGATGTGATGTATGTTCTAAAAGGTTTGGTCAGAATCACGCTCTTCAGAGTCACATGAGAATACATCCTGATGAAATCCGATGATAAACCTTTTCGGTGTGATGTATGATCTAAAGGGTTTCGAGTGAATCGCAATCTTAAGAGACACATGAGAATACATACTGGTGATAAACCTTTTCAATGTGATGAATGTTCTAAAAGGTTTTATGAGAATCAGGCTCTTATGGTACACATGAGAACACATACTGGCGATAAACCTTTTCATTGTGATGAATGTTCTAAAAGGTTTTTATGAGAATCAGGCTCTTATGGTACACATGAGAACACATACTGTTGATTAACCTTTTCGATGTGATGTATGTTATAACATATTTTGTCAGAATCAGGCTCTTTAGGTACACCTGAGAACACATACTTGTGATAAACGTTTTCGGTGTGATGTAAGTTCTAAAGGGGTTTGTCAGAATTAGGTTCTTAAGGTACACATGAGAAATCATACTGAAGATCAACCTTTCCGATGTGTGTCTGTGATGTATGTTCTAATAGCATTGGTCTGAATTATACTCTGAAGAGAATTATTGAATTTAGATAAAAATGTCACAAAAAATTATGCCAAAATAAGAATAAGTAATAGTATGCTGTTTTGAACGCGGTTGATACAATACATCAGCCGTAGATAATAGAGTGTGTCCTTTCTGCCATAAAGAGGTGGAAAATGGATTCCATGTTTATCATAACATGTACAGAACTTAATAAAACTAGGATCAAAATGTTTAATGAAATTTCTAATATGGTCCTCTGTTGTAACATGTTTAATTCAGTGAAATATGTCATAGTTCAAGATCCATCACCTTTCTCAGGCCACTGTCAATAGGTAACTAATATAACATGTAATATCACATGGATCATACGATCAATTGGTAAAAAATGTAACATGTAATATCACATGGATCACATGATCAATTGGTAACTAATGTAACATGTAATATCATATGGACCACATGATCATTGGTAACAGATCGCATGATAAATTAATCACCATGGACATACACTGAATATCTGGAATTAATACAAAGTGTCTGACTGTCCAGAATATAAGCAAAAAACAAAAAAAATATCTCTCTTTGACCAAACATTAAAATTATGTTTTACTATAAACAATTGAAAAAGGCCTACAAATTCAAGTGGAAACAATATAAACAGAATATATTTTAAAAAAACTTTAAAACTTTCTCCAAAAGAAAGGAACAGAATTTTGGAATATTATAAAAAGAAAAAATTACATAAAAGAAAAACAGATCCACTTATTTTGTATCTTAAATAAAGGCAAAGGTAGTAAACCGCTGTTCGAAAGACATAAATCGATTGAGAGAAAACAAATCCTGGTTACAAACTAAAACCGAGGGAAACACATCAACTATAAGAGGAAAACAACGAAACAACAGAAACACTGAAGTGCAACAAAAAACCAGACGACAGTGCAACACATAGAAACGAACTATAAGATAACAACTGACTTGGTACAGGACTTTTTAAGAAAAAAATGGTGGGTTGAAACTAGATTTGTGGCTAGCCAAACCTCGCGCTTTTATGGCAATGTTAAATATATCAGTTACACTAAACACATGCTAAAAAGACAACATTACATGACAGAACTACAGTGCAAATAAATGCAAGAACATGCAGGACATGCTTAATGTGCTAGCTCTAAACACTTTAAAACATATTCATATTCATATGGAAATACCGCGATGTTGAGTATTATTGTCTTTGTCCATTGAATAATGAAACTGTTTTATGAGTCTTGGTTATTTGTTATATGAGCGAATGCATTGCTTGGCGCAATCGTCACCTCTTTTCATTTCTAGGTTTCTGATACCTGTCGTTTCTTGTATTTGTTGGTTCTTGTTATTGTCAGTATGCTGTCCGAAGACCTGGAGCGAAAGCACAGGCCTTAACCCTCTCTACCAGTAAGGTAAACGATTGAGCAAATGGGGTGCTATTTCATGAGACAAAATATGAACGGAACATCCATTTACATAGAAAACTCCGTTTAGGGAGCTACCATTTGATTTTTTTGGGGGGTGCTGGATAAAAAATGTTGTCCTGCCTTTTTTAATTAGTTTATCCTGACTTTTAATGCCCCCGCCGTAGCGGAGGGGGCATTAAGTTTTACCCTTGTCCGTCTGTACGTCAACCCAACACTGTTTTTAAACAGTCTACACTGTAAATGCTTGAGCTTTTAATATAGAAAGCTTGCTGGTCTTGCACAGACCTCACCACTTACTGAAAGATGACATTGTTTTATATAGAACAAAATGTCCACTATCTTCAGTCTTGCTGGTCTTGCACAGACCTCACCATATTTTGTCACTTTTATGTGAATTTTAACTTATTTACATTTGAATACTTTTATCTTTACAAAATTGTTGATATTTGCTAAATTGTAATTTATTAATAAACTATGAAAACTTGCTAGTGTTAAGTTCTACAAAGCCAAATATGAAGGATCAGAGACTCAGGATTCCGATACCTACTCTTCATACATACAGGGGTAAAAAGTTGACTCAGAAAATACACAACATAAAAAACGGTACCTCGAATGACCAAATAACACCGTTATTATCCAAATAACACTTGTAATGACCGAATAACACTTGAAATTATAATATTAGCACATATTGGTGACATTTAAACATAGATTATTAAATAAAATTATATTATAAGTGTATTTTATCACTTAAAAATGATTTACAGAAAGCAGGTAAGTTCATAAAGATCATTATAAATATTAGTGTGTACATCCAACATGGCGACCAAGGAAAACACAATGGGAAGAATAAAAGAATGATTGCATATGCATTCAAAGGGAAATGTTATGAAAATAAAGTATTAAATAATGTACTGTATATACAAAGTTTTGTCTAATAATTGTTTTTCAGTAAGGTTTTGAAAAGTTAACAAGTACACCAAAGCCATGCAATTACTCCAATCATCTATTAGTTTTCTTAACGATTTACTCAATATTGAATGAAACGTAATTAAGAATTTTCACATATTTAACTTAAATATAATAAAAAAATTGATTATACTTGATTCTTTTATAATAAAAACAAAGCAGCTGAATGGATGATTCGTATGTGTGTTGTAATAACATTTTCTCAAAAAGAAATTAAAGATTTTCATTGGCAAATATAAATGTTTTTACAAGTAACTAAAATTTGGTATAAAAACCTGTGAAGACATATGTGCTGTCTTCCATTTTTGAAATGGCTTTATATCCTTGAAAAATGTGATAAAGAATGTGTTGATTGCACAATTCAGTGCAGTAGTTGTGATCGTTGGGTTCACAGTGCTTGTGTCCCAATGAATGATTCAATGTTATCGGCCTGGTCAGATGTGTCTCTAAAGTTCCTATGTAAGGACTGCTGTTTTACAGACAACAAGTACGACATGGCCAAGGCCATAGAAAGGTAAGTAATTTTATAAAGTATATTTTTAACATAATTTTTATTAGAAGGTATATTTAATTTTAATAAAGATATTAATTTCACTAATTCGATTATATTTAACTTATTTCTTATTTCATTTTCCTTTCTATTTAAAATTAACATTAAAAAAAAAACTTAACTCATCAACAAAGCAATCTCTTTTGTAGATTGAGTGGTGTAATCGGGAGTAGGCCCAGAGAAGTGAAACCTATTACAAAATCAGACAGTCTACTTCTATAAACATACGGTCAGGTCATGCCCGATCCTATTAATCCAGGCTCAGTCCCAAGCGTAAGAGATGAAGTAACAACTGGCATTCTCCGTAGGTACCATCCAGTTGTTTTAGAAGAGCTGTATCCCGCTAAGACACCCGGTGATGGTATTTGTTTTTATAGGGCAGTTTCGCGCGCGTTAACCGGCACAGAGATTTACCATTTACTACTTAGAGTGTATACCCTATCGGATATACTTAGCTTCCCTATGTTCTATGATTGTGATCATACAAGGTTTGTTGACCTAGTCCAAGATAACAGAATAGTAGTTGCTGCATATTTACAACTAGCTCATGATGTTGGATGTGTTGGTACATACGCTGACATGATTCATATGTATGTAATATTAAACAGAAAATGATAGACGATGGAATCGACAAAAAAGATAGAGAGTCCGTACTAGACAGCATCTTCGGTGATCAAGGACTAGTACATTCCGATGACGACATTTGTTTTGATGTGAAGTGTGAACAGATCGAGGACCGGACAAATTAAGGAACTGTCAGCTTCATTCCACCGATATTTCGCTACTCGTGTAGCACGTACAATTCGTGATTTATGGGAGGGAACGACACCACCAGGTTACTTTGACAACGGCTGGACCAACAACAACAGCGAATCACTGAACCATGTACTGAAATCAGCCATAAACTGGCAATCAAAACCGTTACTGGACTTGATGGTGATTATTGAGGAAACCGTGGAAACACAATTCAAGGACTTGTAGCGTGCTTTGGTATCCAGGGGCCAGTACTGTGTGGCTGATTTGCATAAACATTTCGAATTAACAGCAACTTCATGGGTAAATAAAACCGTACAAGAAAGAGAAAGATTGACCAAGAGATTCAAGAGCTACATTCCTCCAGATAAGCGCGTTATTACATCCACAGATGGCAGAATGAATGTCATAAAGCCGAGAGCATTGGGCAAGAAAATCGGACAACGCAAAAGAAAGATAAACGAGAGAACAGCAACCTTCAAAAAGAAGAAGGACTAAACTGATTGTGTATTTAATACTATAAATGCATTACATTATTATTACAGCAGTGGGTAAATTATGACTTGTTTTAAAAAAGTTAATTGTGTTATTTAATTGTATATTAATTTTACTGCACTTACTTTGTTTGCTTAATTCTTCTGTGTTATTGGTAAGTATATTGTATTGTTGATACTGTTTATTTGAATTGTGTTGAACTTTTTAACCATTGTATGTTTATAACTTACTTTTAACTGCTTTCTTCTTCTGTTTCATTGGTAAGTCTTTTGTATAATGATTATGTATTGTTCATGCTGTTAATTTGTATTGTGTATACTTTTTCAAATTGTTCATGCTTCTTAATTGTTTGTATTGTGTATACTTTTCTATATTGTTCATGCTGTTTATTTTTATTGTGTATATATTTTTTTTTAACTGGTAAGTACATGTATACGTTCCAACCAATGTATGTTTATAATCTATTTTAATTGCTTTCTCCTAATGTTTAAGTAAGTATATTGTATTGTTTATGCAGTTTATTTGTATTGTGTTTAATGCATTTTTCTTTTACTGTTTCCCATTGCTGTTTTATAGACTGGATAAATAATGCATGTATAGTATTGTTGAGCATGTTTTCAGGTACAACTGGAAGAAATATTTTTTAACAATAAGTTCTAAATAAATTGTTTTCGCGGACTATGACAGATAAGCCCGTGCCTTGTGCAGGATATCTTAGTAGTTTTATTTTTTTACAATAAATTCTAAATAAATTGTTTTCGCGGACTATGACAGATAATCCCGAGCCTTGTGCAGGATATCTTAGTAGTTTTAATTTTTTACAATAATTTCTAAATAAATTGTTTTCGCGGACTATGACAGATAAGCCCGTGTCTTGTGCAGGATATATTAGTAGTTTTAAAAGGGCTTGGTTACTCTCCATTTTTAAATTAAAAAAAAATATATATGATCTTTATGAACTTACCTGCTTTCTGTAAATCATTTTTAGGTTATAAAATACACTTATAATATATTATTATTTAATAATCAATGTTTAAATGTCACCAATATGTGCTAATATTATAATTTCAAAGTTCTAACCCATACGGTCAAAAGGAAAGCCAACACAACCAAAACACGTGTTGTCAACAAAAAATTAGAGAGGAACTAGTGGATCAAAGGATCAGAATGCTCGAAACACAAATGGTTCAAAATATGTGTATTAATACAGCTCTAACAACACAGCTTGCAATGCAAGCAAGACCAACCTACCCAATGTCGGCACATCCATCAAATTTGCATTGGGGTCCACCACCGCAAACCATTTTCAACATCCAGTATCACCATTTAGCAATTTTCCAGCTAGCCACATACCTATGCACCCTATCCCATCTTTTCCCACCTTTAATCAGCATCAATTCGTTCCTCATCAGTTTCAACCGCCAGCCTATAACTATACAAATGGACTATATCCAAACAACTAACCATACGCACATCAGTGGTTTGCACGATCGGGTACAACACCCACAGCCACACATCTATCCACAACATGGACTACTTCTTAGGCAATTTCCGTTCTCACATTCTGAAAGTCCAACAAGACAACCTAGATCTCATGTGAATAATTCTCAACAACAATCTCATTCACAATTTTCACAAAATAAGCCTTGCGGTGTGCCAACTAATTCTCACATCATGGATTTTTCTTCTCAACACAAACTTTCAGATCATCAAACTAACCAAGTTCGGCATAAGATTCATCAAAAGTCTGAAAAACTATCTGCAACTGAACAATTTCCTACAAATGAAAGGTTAGGGAAGTCAGGTCAGCCAACAGTGGGATTATCCACGACGTGTCGTCCTGCACTCCCCCCTACACCAACTATAGGAAACAAAACGTCTTTACAATCGTCCTCAAATACCAAAAACTTAGACACAACCATAATACATGATGAAGCAGTCTCTCACTCCTCTACAAATGTTATTTCTCAGGATTCGTCACTCACACCAAGTTTAGATGATACGAAATCAAATGAACTCTCTCTTGACTCAAATGTACAAGCAACATCAAAGAAAAATAATTAAAGGAACTCTGGTCATCCTTTTCGTCAAACCAGCTTCCTCAAACATTCCCCAGATCAAATGGTAATACTGAGGTCTACCAGACTATAAATATTCTTTCTTGCAATATTGAAGGTATCAAGTCAAATCATCAATACCTACACACTCTGGATCTTCAATATACAATTATGTGCCTCCAAGAACACTTTCTTTGGGAATTTCAAAAACAAACTATGTCAAATATAATCCCATCTTTGGAAAATTTTACTAGATGCCATGATGTCAATGAACCTATCTCAAATTTTAAAGCACCAAGAGGACAAGCTGGTGTCTCAATCTTGTGGCCCAGACAATGGTCGAGCAAAATTTAGAAACTGGAGGTAGGAAATGAACGAATCATTGCTATAACTATAGCAACCGATCCTATGCTCTGTATCATCAATGCATATATGCCTACAATAAATACTAACTCTGAGACACAATACTCTGAATGCCTGGATATAATCTTCGACATCATTGAAAAATATCAATCCAAATATGTTATAGTTCTGGCTGGCGATCTTAATGGGACCCTTCTTCAGACTAGAACAAACAAACATGATAGGTTGTTGAGGGAGTTTGTTCAGGAAGTTTCTCTTTTTCGACCCGATATAGGCAACCAACCTACCTTCTTCCATCATGCTCACCATGGATCCACACAGATTGATTATATTCTTTCCAACAGGAATAATTTATCTAAAAAGTACTGTATTCTAGACAATTCCTATGCCAACACTTCAGCACATTGTGCAGTTATTCTACAAACAAATATCAGCATTCCTCTTCTTGTCCACAATACAAGTCAAAAGAAAATCACAAAAATGAAAGTCTTATGGGGAAAAAGGGATGAAGAGAAATATAGGGAAACAATCCTAAATGAGTTGCTTCATAAGGATCTTCCAACACTGGAAATTGATCAGCAAATAGATATTATCTCAAATTCACTTATAAATGCTCAAAAACAGTCTATTCCGTCCAAAATTACACAGTTTAAAGGCCCAAAACGGAAGGCTTCCCCTGAAGTTACAGTCTTACTTAAGATGTGTAAAGTTCTCTACAACAAATGGGCAGAGCTGGGCAAACCAACTGGACATCCGTTATCTCTTGAATCAAGGACCCATAAAAAAAAGCTTCGGCAACGCCAACGAATGGAACAAGCTATCGACAGAAATACCATTCATAGCCAAATTATGAACACCTCTAGCTCACAAATGTTCCACAGAATCATCAGAAGAAATATGGGTGACAACTCTCAATCAGCAATAAATTGTATAAAAACTGATGAGAATGAATATCTGTTTCTGGCTAAAGACCAAAAGAAAGCTTTTGCAAGCTATTATGAAGACTTAAGTGCTCCAAAACCTGAACAACACGATGGTCTATATGTAAATTTATGCAAATTCCGTAAAAACAAAATGACGAAAACTTTTGAAGACCAGGAAATACCTTCCAACTATTTTACAGCTGTTGATATGATTAAAGCTATCGAAGAATTAAATATGAATAAAAGTATTGACGAATTTGGACTATGTGCTGAACATCTCAAATTTTGCAAAAATGAAATAGTACCTTATCTAACTAAACTTTTCAACAATATAATAGTAACTCTAAGGACTCCAGGTACCTTTAAAACTGGCATTCTCTTCCCCGTCTTAAAAAAGGACAAGGATCCTTCTGATGTAAACAGTTACCGGGGTATCACAGTAACCCCAGTTCTAGGAAAAGTCTTCGAATACTGCATTTTACCAAAACTCAATCTTCAAAACATTACGGATTTACAGTTTGGCTTCACTAAAGGCCTAAATCCTCTTATCTCTAGTTTTATTATATCTGAATCAAAATATGATCAAACAAGGAAAAACAGTGAATTGTATATGGGTTTCTTGGATGTCAAATCAGCCTTTGGCGTGGTACAGCATGACATTATTCTAGATAAATTATTAGACTCAAATATTCCCTCCTTTCTATGGCTGGTGATTAAAGATCTATATTCTAATTTGACAACAAAAGTACAATGACAAGGCGATCTTAGCGAAAAATTTTCTGTCCACCAAGGCGTACGACAAGGTGGAATGTTATCAACTCATCTTTACAAAATCTTTGTACAAGATCTACTCTTAGAACTAGAAAGAAACTCTTAAGGCTTAAACACTCGAAATATTTTTGTCAGTTCTCCTACCTGCGCTGATGACATGGCTTTTATTGAAACAAATAAAGACAATCTTCAAATTATGCTCAATGTTTCAGAAAGATATTCTAATCAACATCACTACAAAATTCATCCTACAAAAACAAAAATTGTCACATGTGGAAAGGTCACAAACCCTGATTGGACTCTATCCAAGGGAATTTCTCGCTGCATTGAAGACCTGTTGGTGGCCTTCTGCTGTTGTCTGTTCTGTGGTCGGGTTGTTGTCTCTTTGACACATTCCCCATTTCCATTCTCAATTTCATTTAGGTATAACTAGAAGCTGGAAAAAGGAAGAAGAAATAAATGTAGCAAATAGAATACAGCTTGCAAGACGAACATTGTATGCACTAATGAGCTCTGGGGTGCATGGGACAAATGGTTTGGAACCAGTACGTAACGTCTTATAAAATCTACAACACATATGTTCTGCCAAGACTCCTTTATGGTTTGGAAGCCATTCCTTTAAATAAGACCAATATAACACAGCTGGAATCTTTTCATAGAAAGAATTTAAGACATCTCCAATCTCTTCCTCAACGTACGGCAATAGCTGCAATATACTTTTTGATCGGCGGACTCCCAATCGAAGCTGAACTTCACAAAAAGCAATTGTATTTTCTTCACAATTTACTTTCTTCGAACGTTCGAATTCAAAGAGTTAAAGATATCATCATTAGACAAATGTCGGTTAACTACGATAACCCGAACAGCTTTTTCTCTACAATTTGAGAAATCTTATTGAAGTATGGACTGCCTCCGATTCATCTTCTTCAAGAATCTCGAGCTCTCCGGCCCTTCAAAAATGAAATGGAAATCGTTGGTAACGAAGCAATTGAACACCTACTGGCTAAATACTTTAAAGGACGATGCTGAATCTAAATCAACTCTAAGATATATGAAAACTAAACATCTACTTTTTTGGCAAAAATCATCCAGTTTGGAATATCTTTGACAAAACAAAAGCTGAAGTTCGAAAAGCCATTATTAAAACTAGAATAGTTTCAGGAATATTTATACTAAATTCAGATAGAGCAAAATTTAATTAATCACCTTCTCCAAAAATTTGTCAATTATGTAACCTTTTTTAGGAAAACATTTCTCATTTTCTCCTGGATTGTCCTCTGTTATCTAGAAACTAGAAATACGTATTTTGAACCGATCAAGGACTGTGTTACTCAACATACAACAGAAGAAGTCTGGCACAGTGGCTTTCAATACAAACCAAACATTATCAGGCTAATTATAGACTGCAGTCATTTTTCACAAATATTAACAAATAAAAATATAATGAACACGATAGAAGCCAAAACTAGGGAGATGTGCTATAAACTATATATAAAACGCTTAAAGTTGCTTGAGGCAATGGATGGTTGACGGTCTGAAATAAACAGTTTTTAGTCCGTATAATTTGTGTTTTATTATTCATAAATGACAGTTGGATTTTATGTGTAAATAGAAGAGTTTTACTGTGTATATTACCCTTGGACATTAACTTTTAAAGTATATATTATATTTTACCGTGTAAATACTACTTTTACTTGGATTTTATCCTTGGTGTTCCTTAATTATAAAGGAAGCTAATACATTTTTTTGTACATAGAGAAGAAGAAAGCACATATGAGTAAAGGATATGTTTTGCAGATAAAGGTACATGAAGAATAAACAAATTTGAACATTTATTTTTATTTAGAACTGGGACTATTATACTATTAAACATATTATGTCCCAGTTTAGAACGAGTGAATCTGCATCATGACGGATTTGCGCTCCTTAAGTAGAAATAGTTGTCGATTGTCGCCCTTTGATTTGGTTTAATGAAGACGGGACAACAAATTTTACAAACAAAGAACTGTGTGAGGTGATATTTATATTTAATTACAACTAATGATAGCTTTTACGATTCGAATTATACTGGACATTCTTCTTCTTCTTATTCTTTCGTTAATCAGCAAAGGAAAATTCTATCACACTGGATTTATTCTTTATTTTTCTCGCTCGAGACTTGGAGGGAAGACTTCAAAAAAATATTTAAATGATCAAAGATAGTAAATCTGTTAATAGCAGTCTCAGGACAGCGGGAGAAGACTTATTCTCGCATCTATACGGATGTTGTGTTTATTGTTATTTGTAATGGGTTTGATACTAGAACATTTAGTTACGCCCACATTTACCATTGTTTACAGAAAACAGTGTAGAGGACATTTATCTATGGAACGCCCAAATAACATTTGTAGTAGTACATTTGTATACAAGTATTATAATAGTTAAAAAACAGTAGGTAAATTTCTTCTCTTCCGACTTCGGTCTGAACAAAACAAAATGCTGTGACAAAAAAAATAGTGGTATATATCCCCTATATTATATAATTATATATACCACTTGGACTTTTTTTTTTAATATTTGGATCACAAAAAATTCAAGCGACTGTAGGTTAAGGTTTAGGTTTAAGGCTAGGATGAAAATTTTTGTCCTGCATTTTTTTTTAGTTGTAATCTCTGTCCTGCATTTTTATTTTTCTCTCTATTCGGTCCTGTCTTTTTTTTTATTTATAGTTTATCCTGACTTTTTTTACATAAATTGTCATCCTGCCTTTTTTTTTTGCCAGGTTGCTCATCGGACATCCTGCCTTTTTTTTCACTCAAAACTCCTGTCCTGCCTTTTTTTTTAAATTTCATCCTAGCCTCCCCCCCATAAAAATCAAATAGTAGCTCCCTTAGATCAAACATTTTTCACCCGTTCGCTCAACATGTTTTGGAAGTGAACAGTAAATTTGGTCCAGTAGTAAAATTTGTCCGCCAGACTTATTTTCCTAGTTAATCAAGTCCATGACCATTATTTTACTAGGAATGTATGTCCCAGGACAAATTTTCCTAGGAAAATAAGTCCATAGCTAGTAAAACATGTCTGGCACTTATTTTCCTAGGAAAAATTGTCCTACGACTTGTTTTTCTAGTAATTTTTATTATATTATAGAAATTAATGAAAAAAAAAAAAAAAAAATATTTTCTTAGTTAAGATGGGAAAGTTTTATTTTGTTCCCTACATGGACGTTTTTACCTAGGAATATTAATGACATGGACATGATTTCCTAGGAAAATTAGTCTGGGGACATGAATTTTATTAAGATATTTATGCACAACTCTTTAACAATATTAAAACATAAAAATTGAATTTCCATTGTTTACATATAAATAATTTGTTTCATTAGAATTTTCCTTTGAAATAAAAGACATAAATGTTTTTAACTCGGCATATTCATGACTTGGACAAGATTTCCTAGGAAAATTAGTCTGGGGACATAAATTCTATTAAAAAAATTGATACACAAATCTTAAACAATATTAAAACATAACATTTATATTTACCTTTTAAAATAAAGGGCATGGACGTTTTTCCTAGGAATATTTATGACATGGACATGATTTCCTAGGAAAATTAGTCTGGGGACATACATTTTATCAAAACTATAAATACACAACTCTTAAACAATTAAACACAACATTTAAATTTCCATTGTTTAAATGTAAATGAATTGATTCATTAATATTTTTTCCTATAAAAAAAAGGACATGGACGGTTTTACCTAGGAATATTAATGACATGGACTTGAATTCCTAGGAAAATTTGTCTGGGGACATAAATTACTAACATCGGACTAAAATTACTAGTAAATTTTGTAACCATGGACTTTTTATACTAGTAATATATGCCCGCCCGGACATATTTTACCAGGACAAATTTATTTCTTACAAAGATGCTTATATTTTAGTCACGTGATAATGGAAGTCACATGACAAAATCAATTAACTACCGTCTCCCGGAACTGGCCTATTGCTTTTCAACTTTGTACTTAAATTTGCCTTTTTATCATTTTTGGTTCAGGCTTCACTGTTGAGTCTTTTGTAGACGAAAATCTGGCTTGTAAAATTTTAATCTTGTTATCTATGATGAGTTTAGTTACACTGTTGCACATGTAAATGTAACAGCCACTATCATAGGCAGATCCAGGGGGCCCCTGGGGGGCCTGGGCCCCCCTTTTGTGGGAAAAATTTGGTTGATATACATGTATAGGGAATCACTGAAGCATGACTGGAGTGGGCCCCCTCCTTAGGTCAGTCAGCGGGCCCCCTTATGAAAAGTTCTGGATCCGCCACTGACTATGTTCCGTCAGTTACTTTGTTCCGGCGAAACTTTTCAACTAGTTATTTTGTTCCAATGGAACTTTCCAACTAGTTGTTTTATTCCGAGTGCAGTCGAAAAGTTGCGGGAAAAAGTAGCTAGTTGAAGAGTCCCTGAACAATGTAGCTAGTTGAATAGTTCTGGCAGAACAGAACAACTAGTTACATCGTTCCGAATATACCATAGTTCGTCCTTTTTGTAGAAAGAGGGGGAAGAATGAGTATCAGTATATATAAGAGCAAATCATTAATTTACAAGAATACCCAACGCACTGAAAGGGGTTTCTTTGGGGACAAATATGCAAAATTTAAGTTGTATTTCATAGCTCACATAAAACAGAATAAGTTGCATTATCATACAAATTTAGTATTCATAGTACCCTCAAGAGAGGGAAGAATACCCCCCTCTTCATGTGGTTCTTTGCATCAATTCTCCAAATGGAACTTTGTGACTGGTTGATAAGTTCCGTTGGAACTTTTGGGCTAGTTTGTTAGTTCCGGTTTTGACTTATTTGCCAAAGAGGAACTTTGTGGCTAGTTGATAAGTTCCTTTTGACTTTTGTAATCAGTATCTTGGTTTCCCTTTGAAAGGTTCAAATATAATATGTTGCGCTTTTACTTTGCATCAATTCTCCAAATGGAACTTTCTGCCTGGTTGATAAGTTCCGTTGGAACTTTTGGGCTAGTTTGTTAGTTCCGGTTTTGACTAATTTGGCAAAAAGGAACTTTCTAACTAGTTGATATGTTCCGTTGGAACTTTTCAATTAGTCACTTTGTTCCGGTGGAACTTTTAAACCAGAGGAAGAACAAAGTAACTATTTAATAAGTTCCTCCGGAACTTTTCGGCTAGTTAGTTCTTTCCGCCCGGAATTTTCCAATATCAGAACAAAAGAGCATTTACATAAAAATACTCCAATTCTGTGCATATGAAAAGTTTAAAGAAATGGTTGGACTTGTGACTTAAGATTTTGAGCACTGTTTTTAAATTTTAGACCATCTTGTTGATTCTTCAGGTTGGCTATCTTTCTTAACATAGTATTTTTGTATTTCAGCATATTTTTATAGAATTGCTTATCAGGATCAGACTCAATACCAACCATCAAGATTTTTATTCAGTACTGGACAAGCAAGTACCGAAATGGATAAAATATCTGATAATGAAGATGAAACTGGATCCAAGAGCATCTCAACTGATGAAATTGTAGATAAGATATTACCATACAAACAAGAAAGGACAGAAACAGATGAAATTTCTGATAATGAAAATAAATTTTACACAATTATCACCCTTGATGAGGCTAGTGGTCACACGTCACAAATACAGATGAATTGCCAATCTGGAGAAAATATTGATACTATTTGTTCTGTCTGTGGTATGGAGTGTAATAGTAATCAAAATCTAGTGGCACACATGAGAACACATAGTGGAATTAAACTTTACAAATATAATGTACATGGTAGATCTTATAAATGTGATGTATGTGATAAAGTGTTTCGTCAGAATCATGCTTTTACGGTACACATGAGAACACATACTGGTGATAAACCTTTTCAATGTGATGTATGTTCTAAAAGGTTTTCTGTGAAACATAATCTTAAGACACACATGAGAATACATTCTGGTGATAAACATTTTCAATGTGATGTATGTTCTAAAAGGTTTTGTCAGAATCAGACTCTTAAGGTACACATGAGAACACATAGTAAAGACTAACCTTTTCGATGTTATGTATGTTCTAAAAGGTTTGGTAAGAATCAGGCTCTTAAGCAACACACGACTCGAGAACACATACTGGTGATTAACCTTTTCAATGTGATGTATATTCAAAAAGGTTTGGTCAGAATCACGCTCTTCTGAGTCACGATCTTCAGAGTCACATGAGAATACATGCTGGTGATTTTTATGTGATGTACAATGTATAAAATAAAGATATTAAATTGAGTCGTGACCTACAGAGCAACAGAAGAAACCAAACTTGTCATGAATGTGATAAACTTTATAAATCTATAAATTAGTAACTCTTGTACAATGTTTTTATATGACAACTTTGACAATTAGTTAAAAAAAGAAAAAGAAATTGGGAAAACAGACTTTAAAGATATGTATTAATAGAAACTTCACTACAACAATTTATTTTAGAACCTTGAGTCGGGAATTAGTACATCTATCAGATAAATGTATGATAAAAAGCCAAAGAAAAAACACCATGGATAGACAATGAATATCTTGATAAAACTTTCCAGACTTAAGTTATCTCCCTTTGACCAAACATTGAATTTTTTTTTTTTACTATTTGAAAAAGGCCAACAAGTTTAAGAGGAAACAATATAAACAAAATATATTAAAAAAACTTAAAAACTTTCTCCAGAAGAAAGTACAGAATTTTGGAATATTATAAAAGGCTGGGAAATCAATGTAATTCATTGTAACCAAGGTCACAATAAAGTAGTTTCATTGTTGTGTAGTAAGGGAGATAACCTGTAAATTTTTTGTAATAACTAAGATATATATACATGTATGATAACATATGGGACTTAACCATGTTAACTCAGCCATGGCATTAGTGATGATAATTGTTCACTGTATTGTTGTTTACATAATTTCGTTCTATTTGTAAACCGATATATGTATAAGTTCATTTGTAATTGTCATGTGATGAAAGTCTAGTGTCAATAAAAATTACTTACAATGTAATACTTACTTATTTACTGCACAACCAAACTATTGGATGAACTTGGTATGACTGGTATACCTCTGTGAAAAATATAATTCATGAAAATAATATAGAATGATCAAAGATAGACTATCAAACCTGGAAAGGGTTAGGGTACTTTCACTTATTGCTGTGTGTTTGTTTTTACTTCATTGGCTGGCGTCGTTGTCGTACAAAAACACATTGGTTCGCACAATAATTTTAGTTTAAGTGAATGGATCTCTATGAAATTTTACCATAAGGGTTGATATCCCACAAAACATGTTTAACCCAGCCGCATTTTCATGAGCCTCTGGCCTTTGTTAGTCTTGTCTTGTATGATTTTGAATTTTAGTTCATTTATATGTTTTTGAAGTTTAGTATGGCCTCCATTATCACTGAAATAGAACATATTTTCGTTTAGGGGCCTGTTGAAGCCTCCCTTTTCGGTGCAGGATTTCGTCGCTATGTTGAAGACCCATTGGTGGCCTTCAGCTGTTTTTTATACGACCGCGGTCATATATTGGTATGACGTTGGCGTCGTTGTCGTACAAAAACACATTGGTTCGCACAATAACTTTAGTTTAAGTGAATGGATCTCTATGAAATTTTACCATAAGGTTCAATACCACAAAAGGAAGGTTGGGATTGATTTTGGGGGTTATGGTACCAACAGTTAAGGAATTAGGGGCCAAAAATAAGCATTTTTGTAACTTCCATTTTAGGAATTAGGGGGCAATAAACAAGCATTTTTCTAGTTTCATGACAATAACTTGTGTGTAAGTGTATGGATCTTTCTGAAATTGTACTACAAGGTTCCATATCACAAAGGGAAAGCTGGAATTGAGTTTGGGGGTAATTGCCCAAAACGTTTAGGAATAAGGGGCCAAAAATAAGCATTTTTCTAGTTTCCAGACAATAACTTGTGTTCAAGTGACTGTATGGATCTCTCTGAAATTGTACTGCAAGGTACCATACCACAAAGGGAAGGCTGGGATTGATTTTGGGGGTAATTGCCTCAAAACTTTAGGAATTATGGACCAAAAAGGGGCAAAAAACAAGCATTTTTCTAGTTTCCGGACAATAACTTGTGTGTAAGTGTATGGATCTTTATGAAATTGTACTACAAGGTTCCATATCACAAAGGGAAAGCTGGGTTTGAGTCTGGGGGTAATTGCCCGAAACGTTTAGGAATTTGGGGCCAAAAAACAAGCATTTTTCTAGTTTCCAGACAATAACTTGTGTTCAAGTGTATGGATCTCTCTGAAATTGTACTGCAAGGTACCATACCACAAAGGGAAGGCTGGGATTGATTTTGGGGGTAATTGCCTCAAAACTATAGGAATTATGGACCAAAAAGGGGCAAAAAACAAGCATTTTTCTAGTTTCTGGACAATAACTTGTGTGTAAGAGTATGGATCTTTATGAAATTGTACTACAAGGTTCCATATCACAAAGGGAAAGCTGGGTTTGAGTCTGGGGGTAATTGCCCGAAACGTTTAGGAATTTGGGGCCAAAAAACAAGCATTTTTCTAGTTTCCAGACAATAACTTGTGTTCAAGTGTATGGATCTCTCTGAAATTGTACTGTAAGGTACCATACCACAAAGGGAAGGCTGGGATTGAGTTTGGGGTGATGATTCATAAGGGGGTTCAAAAATTAGGGGGAGGGATTTATTTTCCATTTTAAGTTGGTTATTTCTGATTTATATATAAAAGCAAATAATAATGATATGGTTTGAATAGGTATATTAAAAAAAATTAATTCTTAGACCACATTCATTCTGTGTCAGAAACCTATGCTGTGTCAAATATTTAATCACAATCAAAATTCAGAGCTGTATCAAGCTTGAATGTTGTGTCCATACTTGCCCCAACTGTTCAGGGTTCGACCTCAGCGGTCGTATCAAGCTGCGCCCAGCGGAGCATTTTATTACTCTTTAGTTTGGTTGTTGTCTCTGACACATTCCCTAATTCCATTCTCATTTTTACTACAAAAAATGTAAATTAAGGGTATATAAGTGACCATATTTTGAAAATTAAAAGGGGGGAGGTATAGAAACATCAGAATAGAAGGAGGGGCTTCAGAGTTGCCGAATGGTCTAAGTTGTCCAACTACTGTATCACTAGACAGTCAACACTGAGAGTGTGAGTTGGAATCCCGCACGGGACAGGTGCACTCGACTCCAATCTTAATTGAGAATGACTAGGAATGTCACGGTTTTCCTACCGAAGGTCAGTGGTTCTCTCCAGGCACTCCGGCTTCCTCCACCAATAAAAACTGACCGCCACGAAATTGCACAATAATGTTGAAAGTGGCGTTAAACACCAATCAATCAATCAATCAATAAAAAGAGAAGATTATTTATGTCAACGGTGTTCTTTAAATAAAACAGATGATGAAGATTATTTCTTATTTAAATGTACATAAGATCATCATCATGAAAACTTGAGACTTGAATGCTTAAAAAAAAATCTATGCAAATTATATAGATGCTATGGATAACTTCGATAAATTGGTTTTATGTCTTTCATGTCCGTCAGTTTAGATAAATAAACAGATGATGAAGATCATTTCTTATTTAAATGTACATAAAATGATATGGATAATTTGGATAAATTGGTTTTATGTCTTTCATGTCCGTCAGTTTAGATAAAACAGATGATGAAGATCATTTCTTATTTAAATGTACATACAATGATATGGATAACTTGGATAAATTTGTTTTATGTCTTTCATGTCCGTCAGTTTTGCAGTATGCTGCTCCATTAATTAAAAAGTCATGGTCACTGAGGACAGTGGATTTATAATATAGACTGTCCCAGTAAAGAATGTCCCTGGTGGATTCAACAACTGCATGATATGTACATATATAAGTTCGTGTCTTGTATTTTATTATTTTTGTGATGTATTATGACTGTAATGTGTTATTTTGTTAATTTTCATGTATACCATCAACCCCATTGGGGTATAACTGTGCATTATGTAAATAAACTATACAAATTCGAACACGTTAAAGCGACATTTTGAGAACACAAACATGAACTAGAGGGAATACTCGCTTACACATATGATAAATGTGCTAAAAGATGTGCAACACCCGGTCGCGAACCGTCCGTTATATTTCGATTTTGTGGTTGTCTATCCCATCCCGTAAATCTACATTCATTTGAATTATCTATAAAATGGTGTATAACACGCCTATTTCTATTATCGGAATCGTTCGTAATAGGCCTTCCAAGTATGTCAACCATTATTATTGAGTCTTCTCACAGCCCTTTGGAAATATTAATCTCGCAGTGAATGATTAATAATAAAACGTATTTCCCAAAAACCTGTTAGTTTTTTTTCTGAATAGAACTTATCATACAGCTAGTAAACTTGTAAAAGATTCCGTGAACAAAAAAAAAGTGTTATTTCAGGTATGTCTAATGAGTTACGAGTTTCTATTTTAGACTCAAATTTTCCCATTCCATCAATATCATTCAGACTCTCTCTGGACTTTACATATAAAATTGAGATAACTCCAAAAATCATTTAACTTGAGCAATAAGATTTGACCAATAGGAAACCGAGATATGTATGTCGTGTACAAGTTGAATTTTGTACATGTTATAACATGTACTGAAATATTGTAATGTTATAACTTGCACAATGCAAATATACAAGTTATAACATGTACAAAAGTACCTCGTACATGTTATAACATGTACAAAAATATTGCTTAAAAATGGTTTTAACTTGTACAAAATTTGAAAATAAAGATTTGTTTCTATTATTACAATACATGTCATTGTATTTTCATTATTTTGTTTATTGTAAGTGTGTTTTGTCCCTTTTAATGCAGTTAATGACCAGATGAATATGTTTTATAATTACTTAAGTTATATATATACATGTAGCACGCCTTTTACGAATTAACGTAATATTTAATTCACGAAAAGCGTAGCTTTGAGGATTAAATATGTAAATGAGTAATGCGTGGCTATATATGATTTGTAACATTAATGGGCGATGACCCATGGCAAAGGTAAAACTTAAAGTGTACTTTTCATGAATTAAATATATCAATCAAAATAGTGACGCTTTCTATGACAAAACGTCTCTTATTTTCAGAAAATGAACACGTGAATCGAATTTTTTAGTAGGATTTGATTTACCCGTAATGATAGATGTACATGTAAATGAATTGTTACCGTGATACTTTCACCAAGGCTTAAAGACCAGAGAGCGATTTATGTGTCATTGGAGTGACCCCCCCCCCCCCCCCAAACCTCCCCTTCCCAGGGGCTAAAATTCTTAAGGGGATAGATGTATACCATGCTGCCTGCTTTCAAAACAAATAGGATGTTTAGTTTTAGAAGAGGTAAAAGAAGGAAACGTTTTTTGAGCTTATTGTGAAGGTATTCCGTCTTTCCCAACACCATGACAATGATCTATTAATAGATGGGCTGTTGATTGCGTAAGGTCAAGACATAAATATTTTAAGCATGCTCAATTCACGGAGATATATCTTTTAAAAGTGGAGGAAAAGAAACGACAATAAATCCAGCGACAATTTTTTTTTGAATATTTATTTTGACACGATAAAAACAAGTAGCCATCAATTTATCAATATCGCCTCTTTGTTTATAGACCACGTTATTCCTTTTTGCAGCTCTCCTCGGGCATTCATTTGTTTCAAGTATAGGAAACCATTTTTAATTTAGGATTAGGTTTACAAGTTTGGCTAGTGTTAGGGTAAGCCCCCCTTTTTTATATATTATTGTTGTATATGCATTTTTTTAAAATTTGTTAGGACATTTAATGGTCATTTATTTCATAGTTTACTTGGCCAAGAAGGCGGAGCAAGACAGTGAAATAACAACTTCTGAAATGGAAGTTAGAGCACTGGTCTGAGCTCCTCCCATTCTTTGTTTTTCTTATGACAAGCGACACACGACGGGACATTATTCAGTATTCTCATCTGATGAATTATAAAATCGTCTGATTTTATTTTAAGAAGACAAGTTGACTTTATTGATTATCAATCATTCCCAGACAGTGGCTATAAGTTGGTGTTACATTACCAAAACCACTTTACCAAATTCAGTATTTGAGCTTACCAATTCATTATGGTCTGATCTTAAAATTATCATGGTAGATCACGTCACGAAATGGCGAATACTGATGTAAAAGAAATGCTTGCAACATGACTCAGTGAAAATAATTCTACACAATGGTCTGAACGATTAAGATTTATCCAATTTCGGAAAAGGTGTACATTCTGCTTTATTTAAATTTATTTTCAAATGTTGTACAAGTTAAAACCATTTTTAAGCAATATTTTGTACATGTTATAACGTGTACGAGGTACTTTTGTACATGTTATAACGTGTACGAGGTACTTTTGTACGTGTTATAACGTGTACGAGGTACTTTTGTACATGTTATAACGTGTACGAGGTACTTTTGTACGTGTTATAACTTGTATTTTTGCATTGTGCAAGTTATAACATGTACAATATTTATGTATAACATGTACACAATCGCAACTTGTACACGACATGTTTAAGAGAGGGGAAAGATACCAAAGGGACAATTATTATTAACCAGTTAAGTGCGAGATTATTTTTACAAAGGGCTACGAGAAGACGAAATAATTACGGTTGACATACTTGGGAGGCCTGCTACGAATGATTCCAACAACAAAGAAAGGCGTATCATACACCATTGTGTACTAGATAATTCAATGTCTACGAATGATTCCGACAACAAAGAAAGGCGTATCATACACCATTGTGTACAAGATAATTCAATGTCTACGAATGATTCCGACAACAAAGAAAGGCGTATCATACACCATTGTGTACTACATAATTCAATGTCTACGAATGATTCCGACAACAAAGAAAAGCGTATCAAACACCATTGTGTACAAGATAATTCAATGTCTACGAATGATTCCGACAACAAAGAAAGGCGTATCATACACCATTGTGTACAAGATAATTCAATGTCTACGAATGATTCCGACAACAAAGAAAGGCGTATCATACACCATTGTGTACAAGATAATTCAATGTAGATTTTACAGCATAACAAGTTTTAGTGGGATAGACAACCGATGAATCGAAATATACCGAAAGTTCGCGACCGATTGTCATTTTTCAAAAATGCGAGTTAATTAGTACATTGTGTTATATTAAGATCTATTAAGGTATATAGGGGGGAATTCAGAGACAAACGCGTGTGCGTAGACGCACTAGACTTGTCATGATGTATATGATCTCACCTCATCTAGTCGGCCTCGTAATTCCATCAGATACCTTTCTTTTATCTGCAGACCCAAGAACCAGAAAATTTCCGTCAACTCACATTTGGATACATACATACATCCAAAAAAACATACAGGCATTCGTTCTTTCCGTTTACAATACCTCAATCGAATGCATTAGCCATTTCAATAGTTCAGTCTCCGTCATTAGACATCTTTAGAGAACAGCTCACTTCTGCTGTTCTCTATGCTCGCATTTAAATATTTAATTTTTTGTACATACATTTAAACCACTTCATTCGTTCATCTAAACTACCAACTAATTTATACAAAATAGCCCTGAATTTTTTTTGTTTCACTTTGATGTAAAAAAGTTTGTAAATAGACCACGCATGCAGTAAATAATTGTCAGCCTGTTAAATAGTATTTTGTATACCAAAAGATGAAGAGAGTGATATAAGTGGGGAAGCGTTTTTTAAAGAAAGTTTCTGCAGACATTTCAAGGTTTGCTTGAGACATGTACTTTTCAGATAGTTTCTAATTTGGAAGCTTTTTTCAGAGAAATCTTTTTGGTGTCTAAGGATTTGGCCACGAAACGACAGCAACAGAAGCAGAAGACACATCTCAGCCTGGCGAATGAACCCATTTAATATCGTCATGATGATAAAAGGCCTAGTCATTCGTCCTAAGACGTGTAAAGATCAGTATATAAAAAGAAAGGCGGAACATACCGGGATACCAAACGGCTATCAAATTAGTCACAATGACATTGCTACGACAACAACGAATAAAACAAAAACCGGGCTACAAAGCACAATGAAGGTCCCAACATCCAGACCCTCTCCATGTTTGGCCTTGCTTTATATTTTCATTCTTGTCCAAACACATACGAGATCAAAGGTCACAAGCTGTTAAAAACAATTATCTTTCATGTTTTCTGGTCTTTTCTATTTAAAATCTTCATTGTTTTTACTCCCTTTTCTTTCACTTTACACCAAAGCAAGTTATAACAGCAATCATGATTTTCAAACACATTACAATAATACCTAATTAGCTTTGTAAATACCAATTAATAGTAATCATAAATAATTAACATTTAATAATTAAACATGTAATCACCTTAAAAAATATTTCATTTAAAAAAATCACGAACTTTTCATGACAATATAGATATATTGATATATACATCTGAAAATACATCTAATTCAACCTGTATTTGAATAAAAAAAATAGGGTGCGAACGAATCCAGGGGGACGAACGTGTAGGGTGCGAATGTGTTTGGGAGCGAACAGACCCGATACCGGATTAACCATACATGTAGCATCTTAAGGGGGGTGCCGCTCCCCTTAATCCGCCTCTGATTATAAGTACGACACTTAATCGCCCACACATGGAGAGGCTTTTGAAGTGGGCGCTGATCCCTTGTTTTTTGTGTCAAACTCTTAACTCTAGCCACATAAATTGATATAAGCAACTTAGCAAGCCTTTTAAGTAAACAATAAACCTGTTACCCGTTTATTTTTGGTATTGAAGATAAAAGTAGAGTACATGTATTTTGCTCTATTTGTTCGAAGATAGATTTGTACTAGTCCAAATAATTATGACGCCTTAAAAGGCTATTTTATTTTTTTGCCTTGACGCCTTCCCGCCTGCAGGAAGGCGTCAAAGCAAAAAAATAAAACAGCCTTTCAAGACGTCATTATTTGGACTAGATTTGTACAAGTTGTTTTATTTGTGCTTTTATTATGTGAAACTCTAGAGGAAAAGTAACTCCTTTATCAGGGGGACTCAAAAGGTTGTACAAATAGCATTAAAATAGCATTTTAGAGGCAATGAACCTCAAAACATCTCCAGGTACTTAGTGTCCTTTTTGTTGTTGGGATAAACAAGTACCCGGCCACGTCTACTCTGTGTTTTTGTTGGATGTAGTTCTATTTGTATCCATATGATGAGTTAAGCCTTTTTCAACTGATTTTTATAGTTTGTTCTTATGTTGTACTGTTACACCACTGTCCCAGGTTAGGGGAGGGGGGGGGGGGGGGGGGCGCCCGTTAAACATGTTTAACCCCGCCACATTCTGTATGTATGACTTTAGTATGTGCCTGTCCCAAGTCAGGATCCTGTAATTCAGTGGTTGTCGTTTGTTGCTGTGTTACATATTTGTTTTTCGTTCATTATTTTGTATAGAAATTAGGCTGTTAGTTTTCTCGTTTGAATTGTTTTACATTTGTCATTTATAGCTGACTATGTGGTATGGGTTTTATTCATTGTTGAAGGCCGTACGGTGACCTATAATTGTTAATTTCTATGTCATTTGGTCTGTTGTGGAGAGTTGTCTCATTTAAGCAATCATACCACATCTTCTTATTTTTATATAGATTTCTAAAACAGCATTGTTTGTTGTGAAGTGTTCTTTCTCCAAAAAAGGGGATTTTTATCTAAGTTGCTTGTCAAAAAGACAATCAAACAAAGAGTTAGTTCTTACCGTACTCTTCATGGTCGTAAATTCGATTCCTATATACTAATCCATAAATCAGTAAATATGTAGGAAAATTCAGGTCAACATCTCTCAAGGGAAAACCCCCTAAGAATCGTAAAGTTTGAGGTCTGAAAATTGTTACTGTAAATGTTATTATTTAACTTCCTTAGATCTAAAATTTGTTTGGATTAAAGAACTATTATTTAACCTCACTTTTTAGCTCACCTGACCCAAAGGGTCAAGTGAGCTTTTCTCCTCGCTTGGTGTCCGTCGTCGTTCGTTAACTTTTACAAAAATCTTCTCCTCTGAAACTAATGGGCCAAATTGAACCAAACTTGGCCTAAATCATCCTTAGGATATTTTGTTTTAAAAAATGTATCCGAAGACCCCGCCTACCAACCAAGATGACCGCCATGGCTAAAAATAGAACATAGGGGTAGAATGTAGATTTTGGCTTATATCTCTGAATCCAAAGCATTTAGAGCAAATCTGAAGGGTAAAATTGTTCATCAGGTCAAGATCTATCTGCCCTAAAATTTTCAGACAAATCAGACAACCCGTTGTTGGGTTGCTGCCCCTGAATTAAAGTAAAATCTACAAAAAAGTCAATATGACCAAAATTGTCAGATGGCCCCTTCCAGGAGTTATTGCCCTTTAAAGTCAATTTTTCACTATTTTTCGTAAATTTTTGTAATCTTTTACAAAAATCTTCTTCTCTTAATCTACTTGGCCAAATGGAATTAAACATAGCCATAGTTATTATTAGAGTATCTTGGTTGAAAAATATATCTGATGACCCTGCCCTACAACCAACATTGTCACCATGGTTAAAAATAGAATATAGGTGTTTACTATAGAAGTCTTTGGGAAAAATGCAAAAAAACAATTTCAAATAGTCACAACCTGAAAACTAATTTAAATAATGATAAGTGGTCTTCAATATAACTACTGTAAGACTACAATGGGATGACTTGATTTTTTTAAGGGGGTGGAGGGTTGCTAATAATTCCTCCTTGATATGTTCCATTCTCAGAATTATTCAGTGTTACTTTTTCTAAAAACCATTATTATATATTTTCTTTCAGCATACTTATATCGGGTGAATGCCCCCAGACCAGACAGGTTAGTCGGGGTCAAGACCCTTGCCCAAATTGTTTTTGATGGGTGTTAAAAAACATTTAAAGGCATTTCCAGCATTATACAGGCCTGGGTGAAATAAATTTTGGAGCGGAGGAAAGGAAATTTTGCATTTTTTGTTTATTATCTTGAATATCATTATAGATTGAGACATACTGTAAACAGCAAAAATATCAAGCAAAGAAAGATATACAAATAAGTCAACATGACCAAAATTGGCAATTGACATCTTATTGGAGTTATTGTCATTTTTAAGTACGTCTAAACAAGTGACAACTCTAGGACAGATCCATCCAATTTTTGTTCTTCCCTCGCCGGGATTCGAATTCATGCTAATCGGATGTCGTGACAACACTGCCTGCACTCTGTCCAGCGCTCTAGATCACTCGGCCACCTAGTTTTAAGTGTCTATTGTTTGTCCTTGTGTAATATAAAAGTAAGGGTATGTGGTTTGCTTGCCAATGAGACAACTACCACCAAAGTTCAAATGAAGTGGATGTAAGCAATTATGGGCAACCGTACAGCCTTCAACAATGAGGAAACCCCATACCGTATAAAGCTATAAATGGTCCAGACATGAAAAATATGAAACAATTCAATTAAGATATTGTCAATAATAGTAGTATCTGTTTTCTTCAATATTCGCATTTTGAAATTGACCTTCAGCATCACGCGCATTTTTAAGAGACATTGACGCCAGTTTACTCTAAAATTACCATGCAAAAAATCTATTCTTTTAGTGTTATGCACAGTCAGATGGCCTCAACAATTTTTTTGACTTAACCAATGAATGGTAGACAAACCAAGCGTTAAGTCCAGTAGAAGGGAAATCATTTGCCAAAGACTAACGTTGGACAAGACAGACACACAGTGTCTTAGATACATGATTTTTTTATTAGGTGTTTTTAGCTTTGAACTAGTTTCAGTAACTGCAAGTATTCTCAGATCTGTACTTGGTGTTTTTGTTGTAATGAGGGATGTATAAAAATACCCTGCCACGTTGTTTTATTATAAATTAGGCCGTTATTTTTCTCAATTGAATTGTTTCATATTTTTCATGTGTGGACCATTTATAGCATTATACGGTATGGGGTTTTCTCATTATTGAAGGCCGTACGGTTGCCTATAATTGCTTATATCCACTTCATTTGAACTTTGGTGGTAGTTGTCCCATTGGCAAGCAAACCACATATCCTTACTTTTATATTACACAAGAACAAACAATAGACACTTAAAACTATTTAAACCAACGTATATATATTGACCTCCATTGGATTTTGTGTTTTAATGATTGTTTTTCACCAAAATATAAAAATGAAAAAGAATCCATTGTGATACATACAGCCATGCATTAAGAATATTGACCTAAGTGGTGGTGGAGGCTCCGTTGACACATTTTCAATAAAAGAATATACGCTGGGGTTACGACAAATTACCCTGTCTCTATTTTCTTGTCTTTCGTGAAAAAAATTAACATTTTGCTACGGATCCCAGGACAATTTCTGCATACAACTATATTAATGTTGTTGGACATCTTTGGATACAACTGTTTGGGGGCATGCTTGGTTCCTTGCATGACAGCCAATTAAATTCAATAAAAAAGAAGTCCCAGTTAGCAATGGTCCAAGTTTGTTATGGTCCGAGATGTCCCTATAGCTCGAAATAACCCGCACATAGAATAAATGGGAATACCAAGGCATCGACATTCAACTATTGTAAGAGGGGGGATGCATAGTTTTTTTTTCTAGAGTCTATTTTTTTCCAAAAAAAATACAAGGCAAAAAAAAGATTTTAAATAGTTAGCAGCAGAAGCAAATTATTTCAAGAAAGTAATATTTGTTTAGAAACAATATTTATTCAACAGGTACACAGCGTTCAAATCAAACACTTTTTTGGGGATTTATTTATGAATAAGATATTTTTTTTTCAAATCAAACAATTAAGAAAAAAAAATCTCCCTCCCTCACAAAAGATAAATGGTCGGTGACTTAAAGATTTACGAATTTCGGACGATTATAATGATTTAAGCTGATTGGATGATCTCGGTTAAGATGCTGTACAACGTACCATTGACTGCTTTTTTTTTTTTTTAGAAATCACATGTTGTCCACCAAAGAAGATTTCTAAGATTTCCATCAATTGGTCATTACCATAAAATTTGCATAATCAGGGGATCACTGCATACAATCTATTTTAGGAAAAGTAAAGGGGCTCTGGTCTGGATCTTTATAATAGATCTACAGCCCTGAAATTTCCAGAGGAAGTAGAAACTACATTCGAGTCATGAATATTGTTTGAAACGTTCACACAGATGGTGAAGGGCCTATAAAAAACTATACAGAACATATCAAACTCTTATGTTTTACTTGTGTTTGTATTGTTATTTTCCATGCACATATTTCGCTTATATATCTTGTTATTTTACACTCACTTCATCAGGACCCTCGCCCTCAAGGGACTATTTGCTATCCCTGTTGTACATGCAATTGTTCGCGTGTACTTTTTTGTCCTTCGATAACTCCCCAGCTCCCCCACCCCACCTGTATAACTAAAGTGGCATGTTTTTTTCTAGATTTTACGATAAGCTCGGGATATACCCCTAAATATATATTAAGTGTCATCTCTATGTCTGAACGACCGTTATGTATGGAAGTGCCGCGTACTGTCTATGTATTTCGTGGATTCATGTTCCCGAACATGACATTCATCAAACGCACGGTGGGTGTCTTGGTAGGAGCACTAGTTGCTCATCTTTTTGGAGAACCTTGTTCGTCCTATTTGTCATCTATTTTTTCCTGGGCCCTGGGTTTTTATTTGACTCGTGATTTTCCTTATTTTAAACTGACGCTTCATTTGTCGCCATTTTCCGCGACAAAATTAAATAACACTTAGTTGAGAGATACACGGAGTTGCAAGTGTTACGACCGAAGAGGACGGGTAGGGTTATCCAACTCTAATATATTTATTTATGTAGTTAATAGTGGTGAAATTTCACTCCCTTGATACGTAAGGGGGAAAACCGAGAGTCAAGAGACAAAAACAAAACCGGGGACTAGAACAGCACAGAATGACAATGGACACACAAACGCCGAAATATAAAGACAAATAAAATACCCGAACCCGTAAAACGAAAAGGGGGAACGAGGATAAGGACTCATCAGTTGCAATAAGCATGATTATCAACTCTAAGGCACTGAGACAAATATCCTGCATGAGAAGAATAATTGGAATCTGAATGGACAATCACAAATATTATCGAGAACGGATTTGGTCTTTTTTTCTCGTACTAGGAACAACAAAATTATTTATTTTGTAAAAATTTATTTCCGTACTCCATGTATACCGTACAACAAAATTATTTTTATTTACCTGTGTACGTTATTTTATTTGGCGGCATTTTGTCCAAGGTTATGGTTATCTTTCTGATATTGTTTTAAATCTAACCCCCTTGTTTTATTAACTTTGTATTTACATTGTGTCATAGATCAAATTTATTCGCTCAGTGTATGCTCACTTGTTTTTGATTCAGCCATGCTGGATCTATACGATCACTCTGGTTTTGGAGATAGTGCAGAATACTAAGTTAAAGACATATCATGAAACTAATTATGTGTTTTTATGACTTGCAGAAACTTTCTACACCATTTTAATCATCAACTGCAAACTTTTGACATGTTATTTGCCCTTAAATTAAGAAAAGATTGGTCGAATAGTGACTTTATTTTAGATATACACTTGCATATAGTTCCTTTCTAAATCAAAATTTATGATGATTTACTATTTATGAATTAATTTGAAAAAGTATTTGTACATCAATTGAATCAGTTGATAAGAATTTTGAAAGTATTATATTAGTATCTTGTGCTTGTGTAAATTAGTGTTCATTGAAATGTAGGTCAACATGTGTATTAATATATCTAAGTTGATTCCCACACTTTTATGAAATGGTATTACTCCATTTTTTTCCATAGGCAGGTAAGAGTCAGAATGATTATTAACTGTCATTATTTTCAAATAAGCATTAATTAGAAACAACCCCAGGCTTAATTCAAAACAGTTAATATCTCATGACCTGTTACATAATTAAATAGACACAATTTATTACACACCTCACTGAAAACACACATTCTTGACCTCAATAGTAAACCTACAAATGTATTATTTATTCTGATCTACACTAAATTAAAATATTCTGTAATTTTGCTACCTAGCTGAATGATTAATCTGATGTGGTTTTTAAAAAAAAAAAATAATTAAAATGAAAAAAATATGTATAAAAAATGCAAGCAAACTTTATTTTACCTGTAAAATCTGTGCCATTATCATCTGACATAAGTCAGTTCAGTTCATTTTCTTGTATATTCCTCCATTAATTGTGGAGCACTACCCATAGGGTATAATTGTAGCAACTATATACACCTTAGAACATAAGAAAACATTTAATTATGTACAGATGACTGAATTTAGGCAATAACAATTACTAAATAATTAATACTATAATTAATTCATAGGACTGTCATCATAAAATTTTAAAAATAATATTCATAATGTGCTGAGGTGTAAGAACAAGTTAAGTAAGAACTGTATATATTTACAAATAAGAACTTAAAATTTAAGTGGTCTTAAATTACACTTTCTTATAATTGTTAGTTAAAGGTGCTATACGTACATCAGAATTTATAATGAGAAGGTTATTTTATAAGACTTATGTAAAAGGGTTGGGGTTTAGAACAATTCATCATATATACATAAGTTTTCCTTCACAGTTTAAAATTACCTTATTTCGGATCTTATCATTATTCTTTAAAGGTAACTGGATATCTTAAAACTTTGCAATGTTGCAACATGGTTTTAAATGCAGGAGCTCAGGGGGACCATATATTCCTTTATCCTTACTAACCAGTCAATAATCAAGTTCTAATTAATTAGTTACATGTACAATTATCAGAAATTTGGTTGAAATATTAAACAAAATTGCATAACTCTTACATGAGCATTTTCTGCAATAAAATTTATTTGTTTGTTTTACATTTATATCCCATTACATTGCTGTTTAACAGTAATTGGAAATATCTCAGCATTTGGTATTTGTACATTCAGATTTGAATACAGGAAATGTATTTTTTCTTAATGAAGAATGAACACCAATTTAGATAAAAAATAGTTATTATTTGTTTTAATTTTTGTTGTTGAGAAAGTGCATTTATAAGGCCTCTTTCTGGAAATTATTAAACCTGTCATTATTAATGCAAATAAAAATAGATTTCTTGTTTGACGATTTTCCTTTCCATTCTTGTCAAAAATAAAATCTGACAGAGTCTAAAATTGAAAGACCAGTATATATATCTATATTTGCATCAATATTGCGAAATTCCCTACCTTTGGACAATACCATAGAAATTTTACAGTAAGATTGGAAATGAAAAGAGAAAACAAATTAGAAAAAAGTATGGTCAGAAAGAATATCAGACTAGCTATGAATATGGCTGGATCACAACATCAACGATGCTTTGATTGTTAATATGTCTTTTGTTTGAGTTAAGCCATTTCAATTGATATTTTATAGTGTGTCTTTCTATGTTGTAATGTTACACTTTTGTTTCAGGTAGGGTGAAGGTTGGCGCCTATTAAAACGTTTAAACCCGCTGCATTTGTTTGCACCTGTCCTAAATAAGGAACCTGATGTTCAGTGGTTGTCTTTTGTTGATGTGGTTCATAAGTGTTTCTCGTTTCTCGTTTTTTATATAGATTAGACCGTTGGTTTTCCTGTTTGAATGGTTTAACACTAGTCATTTTAGAGGCCCTTTATAGCTTGCTGTTCGATATGAACCAAGGCTGCCTGTTGAAGGCCGTACTTTGACCTATAATGGTTTACTTTTACAAATTGTGACTTGGATGGAGAGTTGTCTCATTGGCACTCATACCACATCTTCTTATATATATTTGGAGAAAATTTACCCATTCACTTACGACAGATGCAGTGTCGGAATAATAAGGTATCGGAATAATGGGATGTCGGAATAATGGGATGTCGGAGTAATGGGCTGTCGGAATAATGGGATGTCGGAATAATGGATGTCACCGTACTGAAGCCTGAGTTACTGGAAACAAGTGATGGTAGTTACTCATTCTTTGTTTTTTCATAAATGCCCTCTGGGGAAACTGTCCTAAACTTCCTTATCCAAAAGGCAGTGTCTGCGCGTACCCGCATGTGGGTACGAATAGCCAAATTGCCGTTCGTAGGCTACGCGTACCCGCATCTGGTTTTATAATAAAATGGCATCGGATCGGGAATGAAACGTGAAATATATACGGAAATTATCGCAATTAGTGAATAAATTGATTAAAACTACTTAGAAGTTTCATAAATATTTATATATAGATAAGTGAACAGTTTTTCTCAGTTAATAAATATTCTAAAAACGGAAGAGAGTGATATACATGCGGGGAAGACATTTCAAAGTTATCACGAATAGGAACAATTTGTTCAAAACTATCAGTTGATTAATTTTATAAAATTGTATAAAAGAAACTCGGAGTCAATTGCAGCCGCAGAGAAAAGAAGAACTGGAAACACAAAAATAAAAGAGGAATTAAAGTTTAACAGAATAAATTTTTCCTATATTCACGGAGGCAACTTGAAAAATTCTAAACAAGTTCGACAGGAAAAAGGCCGAATACATTATTTCTGATAAAACAAAGGCCGATGCCAATAATCTTCTAGAAGCTTCGTTAATAAATAACAAAATATTTGACGAAAATGTAAACCTTCTGCGCATCAAAAAATATTTTACCTCTGAAGCGTGGAAGCAACTTAAAATTCGGATCAACTAAAGAAGAGAATCATGCGAATGGACATGTATCAAATGTCAAAAACCTACACGATCAGGAATCTTTGGCCTGTGATTGTTATTTTGGACTATCAACATTTGAAATATGTGCCAAAACAATCCTACTGGATATTTAAAATTTGTTCCAAATCTTAATTTACTTACATGAATCTTTTAAAATTGGTTTAATTTGACGCCTTTATAACTTGCTTCTTTTATTTTTATATAGACACACAAGCTTTAATTTTAGTCGTTTAAGATATTTTAAAATTTCAGTTCTGTTTTACATTTTACTCAAAGATTAATTTTAAATCTCATATAGGTATTTTTCAAATTCAGTAAAATTTAAGTCTTTAAATTTGAATTTACATTTAATAATAGTATTAATTTTTTTTTCATGTTTACAGGTATATAATATATGCCTTTGCATTATATATTCACTATTTAAAGTTTTCATGCTGATATTTTCATTATATTTTAATGCGGGTGGCACATTGATAATAATAATAAAAAAGCAAAAATAGCAAAATAAGTAAAAAGAAAACAGAAATAGAAAATTGAACTCGGGGGCATTATTTTCATTTTCAATCAGTGTGCATTTAATTTGCAATGTTTATTATGTATTATTAACTAATAAATACAATTTGAAAATATTATTTTTCATACTCTTCGCTCGTTCTACACGAAATCCCCATATTATCGATAATTTCTGTATATATTTCACGTTTCATTCCCGATTCGATGGCATTTTATTATAAAACCGGATGAGGGTACGCGTAGCCTACGAATGGCAATTTGACTATTCGTACCCGCACCCGCATGCGGGTACGCGCAGAAACTGCCTATCCAAAAACTTTCCCGAGCAAGTCTGTCGGCCCTTGACCCTCGTTGTGGTCTATGATAGTGATGGTAAGGTTTTTCAGACATTTTATATATATATATTTTGAAAATTTAACATTGTTGTGCGGAGTCATTATGAATATAATATGTTTTCAGCCGTGAATCACCTTCACTGCTGATCATCCAATGGATGGATCTGTCGTAGAGTTGTCACTTATTTAGACGTACTTATCAAATAATTATTTCTGTGACTGCATCTTACGATCCTATACAACAGATAATTTAGCTAATCTGCAATAAATTCCATCTTCATGCCTAATATATCATGTACTGTGTTACAACTCTAGATTATACTGACGAGGAAAGGCAACACTAGGCGGGGTCGCCCCGACATTACGACACCCCATTAGTCCGACACCCCACTGGTCCGACACCCCATTATTCTGACGACCCAATAGTCCGACAAAAGTTAACTACCGTAATAGAAAATATATTTCATGAGGGTGTAGATGGGGTTTTACAGAATAAAGAATAACGGACAAAAAGTATAAAGAATAGAGAAAAATGGACAAAAAAATTAAGAATAGAGAATAATGAGGTGCTGAAATATAAAAATTAGAGAATAATGGGAAAAAAGTATAAGGAATAGAGAAAATGGCCTGAAAAATTAAAGAATACGGAAATGAAGGACCCCCATCCAAACCCTCCTTCATAGAATCGTTGTTGACGTTGTATTCGAACTACTCTTTCTTATAAGTATATCACAGAAACAGATAATACCATACCACCTATCTGGTATTAAAAGAATACCAAGACCATATGCTTATAAAGCAATCTAGAACCTTGCAAGTTTTGGTTAACTAATACAAGGTGTGTTCTATATGGGAACACATTCTACTAAAAAGGAAATGTAAAGATCAGTCATCAGCAGTGAAGTCTCTCATCGTAAAGAATAATGTTCACGTGATTAGGTCTCGGAAACTGTCCAAACTGATAAAAGTGTTATTTTACCACAAAGAAGGACTACTATTTTAAAGCATTATTATTTCCATTCATCTACACTGTACACGAACATAAAGATCGAAAACTTTCAAAACTGAGAGCTGTCGAATTGTTAATTGATAATATACTCGAAAATTGGCAAGTTTAAAAGTTTGTTTACAACATCGATAGTAAAATTGTTCAATCGATGATAATTGTTTCTATACAAAATAGACTTTATTGAGGTTGAAACTTCGATAAAAACGGATGAAATGTGCTGTCAGAATGAACTTGTATTGAATAGTCATGAAACATTTGCCACTTGACATTAGACAAACAATTAAATATCAATCATGTACAAATAGCCATATACATGTACTGTAATTGCATATTCATAAAACAACAAACCTTTTTTCTGTACATAGTTATTTTCATTCGTGTTCTTTGTTATCTCTTAAAACCACCACTTATCGATTGTCTTTTGAACAGCACAAGCAAACATGCGACATGAAAATAACTCTAGCAACCCACACCACTGTCGGAATAATGGGATGTCGGAATAATGGATGTCACCGTACTGAAGCCTGAATTACTGGAAACAAGTGATGGTAGTTACTCATTCTATGTTTTTTCATAAATGCCCTCTGGGGAAACTGTCCTAAACTTCCTTATCCAAAAGGCAGTGTCTGCGCGTACCCGCATGTGGGTACGAATAGCCAAATTGCCGTTCGTAGGCTACGCGTACCCGCATCTGGTTTTATAATAAAATGGCATCGGATCGGGAATGAAACGTGAAATTATCGCAATTAGTGAATACATTGATTAAAACTACTTAGAAGTTTCATAAATATTTATATATAGATAAGTGAACAGTTTTTCTCAGTTAATAAATATTCTTAAAACGGAAGAGAGTGATATACATGTGGGGAAGACATTTCAAAGTTATCACGAATAGGAACAATTTGTTCAAAACTATCAGTCGATTAATTTTATACAATTGTATAAAAGAAACTCGGAGTCAATTGCAGCCGCAGAGAAAAGAAGAACTGGAAACACAAAAATAAAAGAGGAATTAAAGTTTAACAGAATAAATTTTTCCTATATTCACGGAGGCAACTTGAAAAATTCTAAACAAGTTCGACAGGAAAAAGGCCGAATACATTATTTCTGATAAAACAAAGGCCGATGCCAATAATCTTCTAGAAGCTTCGTTAATAAATAACAAAATATTTGACGAAAATGTAAACCTTCTGCGCATCAAAAAATATTTTACCTCTGAAGCGTGGAAGCAACTTAAAATTCGGATCAACTAAAGAAGAGAATCATGCGAATGGACATGTATCAAATGTCAAAAAAACCTACACGATCAGGAATCTTTGGCCTGTGATTGTTGTTTGGACTGTCAACATTTGAAATATGTGCCAAAACAATCCTATTGGATATTTAAAATTTGTTCCAAATCTTAATTTACTTACATGAATCTTTTAAAATTGGTTTAATTTGACGCCTTTATAACTTGCTTCTTTTATTTTTATATAGACACACAAGCTTTAATTTTAGTCGTTTAAGATATTTTAAAATTTCAGTTCTGTTTTACATTTTACTCAAAGATTAATTTTAAATCTCATATAGGTATTTTTCAAATTCAGTAAAATTTAAGTCTTTAAATTTGAATTTACATTTAATAATAGTATTAATTTTTTTTTCATGTTTACAGGTATATAATATATGCCTTTGCATTATATATTCACTATTTAAAGTTTTCATGCTGATATTTTCATTTTTTTTTAATGCGGGTGGCACATTGATAATAATAATAAAAAAGCAAAAATAGCAAAATAAGTAAAAAGAAAACAGAAATAGAAAATTGAACTCGGAGGCATTATTTTCATTTTCAATCAGTGTGCATTTAATTTGCAATGTTTATTATGTATTATTAACTAATAAATACAATTTGAAAATATTATTTTTCATACTCTTCGCTCGTTCTACACGAAATCCCCATATTATCGATAATTTCTGTATATATTTCACGTTTCATTCCCGATTCGATGGCATTTTATTATAAAACCGGATGAGGGTACGCGTAGCCTACGAATGGCAATTTGACTATTCGTACCCGCACCCGCATGCGGGTACGCGCAGAAACTGCCTATCCAAAAACTTTCCCGAGCAAGTCTGTCGGCCCTTGACCCTCGTTGTGGTCTATGATAGTGATGGTAAGGTTTTTCAGACATTTTATATATATATATTTTGAAAATTTAACATTGTTGTGCGGAGTCATTATGAATATAATATGTTTTCAGCCGTGTATCACCTTCACTGCTGATCATCCAATGGATGGATCTGTCGTAGAGTTGTCACTTATTTAGACGTACTTATCAAATAATTATTTCTGTGACTGCATCTTACGATCCTATACAACAGATAATTTAGCTAATCTGCAATAAATTCCATCTTCATGCCTAATATATCATGTACTGTGTTACAACTCTAGATTATACTGACGAGGAAAGGCAACACTAGGCGGGGTCGCCCCGACATTACGACACCCCATTAGTCCGACACCCCACTGGTCCGACACCCCATTATTCTGACGACCCAATAGTCCGACAAAAGTTAACTACCGTAATAGAAAATATATTTCATGAGGGTGTAGATGGGGTTTTACAGAATAAAGAATAATGGACAAAAAGTATAAAGAATAGAGAAAAATGGACAAAAAAATTAAGAATAGAGAATAATGAGGTGCTGAAATATAAAGATTAGAGAATAATGGGAAAAAAGTATAAGGAATAGAGAAAATGGCCTGAAAAATTAAAGAATACGGAAATGAAGGACCCCCCATCCAAACCCTCCTTCATAGAATCGTTGTTGACGTGGTATTCGAACTACTCTTTCTTATAAGTATATCACAGAAACAGATAATACCATACCACCTATCTGGTATTAAAAGAATACCAAGACCATATGCTTATAAAGCAATCTAGAACCTTGCAAGTTTTGGTTAACTAATACAAGGTGTGTTCTATATGGGAACACATTCTACTAAAAAGGAAATGTAAAGATCAGTCATCAGCAGTGAAGTCTCTCATCGTAAAGAATAATGTTCACGTGATTAGGTCTCGGAAACTGTCCAAACTGATAAAAGTGTTATTTTACCACAAAGAAGGACTACTATTTTAAAGCATTATTATTTCCATTCATCTACACTGTACACGAACTTAAAGATCGAAAACTTTCAAAACTGAGAGCTGTCGAATTGTTAATTGATAATATACTAGATAATTGGCAAGTTTAAAAATTTGTTTATAACATCGATAGTAAAATTGTTCAATCGGTGATAACTATTTCAATACAAAATAGACTTTATTGAGGTTGAAACTTCGATAAAAACGGACGAAATGTGCTGTCAGAATGAACTTGTATTGAATAGTCATGAAACATTTGCCACTTGACATTAGACAAACAATTAAATACCAATCATGTACAAATAGCCATATACATGTACTGTTTACATAAGCAATAACATTTGTAATTGCATATTCATAAAACAACAAACCTTTTTTCTGTACATAGTTATATGTTCATTCGTGTTCTTTGTTATCTCTTTAAAACCACCACTTATCGGTTGTCTTTTGAACAGCACAAGCAAACATGCGACATGAAAATAACTCTAGCAACCCACACCACTTCTCTTGACATTGACACAGAAATGTACATGTTTTCATTATTGCTATTTATCAGCACATTTTTTGTTGTTGTGAACTCATATACTCAAAACAGATTCCGTACGGAGAACGCGCCAAACTTTACAAATTCAAGGAATTAACTTTATATAAATCACTCTTTAATTAAGTACACACATTGTTGCATACAGACAAACTAAACTGACGTTCTTCTCAAAATAATTCTGTGCACTGAACCAAGCATGATACATACAATCGTGTAAGCAGTAAAGCCTAGTTGGAGCCTTGACTTTCTTAATTCTCTGCTTTGGAAGAGATACACAGCTTCGTATCATCATGTTAGTAGTTAAACAAATTTTCACAAAGTATATTTAGTTTGAAAAAATGTTCCCTCTCTGCACGTTAAGAACTATTGCAACAACTCTTTGAGGAGCAGTCGATGGCCTGTCTGAGCCTGTTGCAAGGAAAAAATTATGTCCGTATCCAATATACTCTCATTGTCCAGTGGCAGTCCAAATTTCCTTGACCTTTTTTCGTGGCCTCTTTTACAGAAATTACCTATTGTATTTATTGTTAAATTGTTCTCGTCCTGAACATGCATGTAATATTTGCCACTGGACGTTAAGCAAACATATATGCTTTTTCATTAACATCTATATAAGTGTAAATTGTGTATATATCATTATAATATTGTATGCACTATATAAATATGTAATTATTATTTTGAGGACTCTCAGGAAGATTAGTTTTAACTAATGGGATTATCCTCTTGAAATACAATCTCCCATACAGACAGAGTTGTCGTCCTTTCCTACTCAATCGAGGAAAGGACGACGACTCTGTCTGTATGGGAGATTGCTTGAAATAAAGATTATTTATCTATTTATCTAAACATCAATCAATCAATTATTACTATTAAATGGACACATCACCAGGCCTAAATTTAAAAAAATATATAAAATATTATTCAATAATTCAGTGTCGGACTATTGGGGTGTCGGAATATTGGGGCGTTAGACCAATGGGGTGTCGGACTAATGGGGCGTCGGAATAACGGGGCTACAATGACTCTAAATATCAGCACAACAATGATAAATCTGCAAATTTGGGGAAGCAAACTTTTGTTCTTCCCTCGCCGTGATTCGAACTCGTGCTATTGGGATATGTGTTCTAGTATATATATATATATATATATATATATATATATATTTATATTTTTTCGTTTGGGCTTGTATTATATTTGCCTTCGGGTTTATATGATCCGTTCATCTTATTTTGACACTTCAAAATTCAAGAGTCAATCCCAAATTGAGGTAAATTATATGGCCTTCCAAATACCGTTTCGATTCCTTACATCTCTGAAGAGACATTAATTGTCGAAATCCGGATATAGTGTACAAATTTTTGCACCTCATGTTTGCGGTTTACCATCTTTTCCGCAAGTTTATTGTTTTCTGTTTGGTATTAAATTAAAAATTAAGATCCATTTTTACATCTGGTGATCCGTTTATTTGGCAATCGCCATGGCAGTCAGCAGGGTTTAAGAACATCCGTTGTTCGACCTGCTAGTCAAATGCGTTTTGTTAAAATATACTTTTTCACTTTTTTTGGTCTTTGGGAAATGTTGTTTGTGCTGTATTTAGACCACTCTACCAAGAAATTTGTTTTGCATGCACACGTATAAAAGTTGCGGTTTTTATCCAACGCAATCATAGGTTTGAACGTTGTTTTCAATTTAGACTTGTATATATATATATATATAGAGAGAGAGAGAGAGAGAGAGAGAGAGAGAGTAACAATTCATAATTGATTTTCATATTTATAAACATAAATATGTAATCATGCTTTGAAAAATGTAGGAATAAAAAGAGATGTGGGTATTTGTCAATGAGACAGCAACCCAATGACAAAATCCAACAGAGGGCGTGATAGTCTCAGATTACTTAAAACATGGACAGGTGTTTATACAATATGGCAAGCTGTATAAAAGTTGTAAAACAATGGACAGGTGTATATACAATACGGCAAGCTGTATAAAAGTTGTAAAACAATGGACAGGTGTATATACAATACGGCAAGCTGTAAACAAGTTCTGAACTAATGGACAGGTTTTTATACAATACGGCAAGCTGTATAAAAGTTGTAAAACAATGAACAGGTGTTTATACAATATGGCAAGCTGTATAAAAGTTGTAAAACAATGGACAGGTGTTTATACAATACGGCAAGCTGTAAAAAAGTTGTAAAACAATGGACAGGTGTTTATACAATACGGCAAGCTGTATAAAAGTTGTAAAACAATGGACAGGTGTATATACAATATGGCAAGCTGTATAAAAGTTGTAAAACAATGGACAATTGTATATACAATACGGCAAGCTGTAAAAAAGTTGTAAAACAATGGACAGGTGTTTATACAATACGGCAAGCTGTATAAAAGTTGTAAAACAATGGACAGGTGTTTTAAAATATAGCAAGCTGTATAAAAGTTGTAAAACAATGGACAGGTGTTTATACAATACGGCAAGCTGTATAAAAGTTGTAAAACAATGGACAGGTGTATATACAATACGGCAAGCTGTATAAAAGTTGTAAAACAATGGACAGGTGTATATACAATACGGCAAGCTGTATAAAAGTTGTAAAACAATGGACAGGTGTATATACAATACGGCAAGCTGTATAAAAGTTGTAAAACAATGGACAGGTGTATATACAATACGGCAAGCTGTAAACAAGTTCTGAACTAATGGACAGGTGTTTATACAATACGGCAAGCTGTATAAAAGTTGTAAAACAATGAACAGGTGTTTATACAATATGGCAAGCTGTATAAAAGTTGTAAAACAATGGACAGGTGTTTATACAATACGGCAAGCTGTAAAAAAGTTGTAAAACAATGGACAGGTGTTTATACAATACGGCAAGCTGTATAAAAGTTGTAAAACAATGGACAGGTGTATATACAATATGGCAAGCTGTATAAAAGTTGTAAAACAATGGACAATTGTATATACAATACGGCAAGCTGTAAAAAAGTTGTAAAACAATGGACAGGTGTTTATACAATACGGCAAGCTGTATAAAAGTTGTAAAACAATGGACAGGTGTATATACAATATGGCAAGCTGTAAAAAAGTTGTAAAACAATGTACAGGTGTTTATACAATACGGCAAGCTGTATAAAAGTTGTAAATAAAATTACTTGAGTCCACTATAAAATAAATTGTTAGTGTGATCCTTATAATTAAAAGCACCTTCAATTTTAATATGATTTGTAAGAATGAATACTTTTTAATATTTTGGAATACAGTTTTATATTGAGTTATCATATTATACATTTACCTCTGCAAAATGTACAATTATAATGTTCTCTAAGCATGCTATGTTGGAAAAACTTGCATATATTCACAAGTCAGCATTAAGAGAATTTTTTTTTTGAGATTGCTAAATCAAAAATATTAGAAAATACTATTAAATATGAAAACGAGAGATGTATAAAAACTGAAATTTGAATTTTCTACAATGCCACATGAATGTATGTATTATTTTATAAAAACAACATCATTTACTTTTATAATTATATATGTGCTGTTTCTTTCAGGAAAATGTATAGTGAATCAATGGTTTAAAACTACCAGAATGTAATTAGAGATGTCAAGTAATGAACAAAAGAAGTAACATGAAGTTAGACAATATTACTTAAGGTGATAGATTTTGTGCTATTGTTATTTGCAGATGTATTGATGAATTTTGTCAAAATGTGAACTGTCATGACAGTAAACACACAGGGATCGAATGTGTTATTTTGTAGAAAAGATCAAGTTTCCCAAAAAGTGTGAATTTAAGAAATAAATTTTCATATCTATTTACTGACTTTATTGATGCCCCAAAAAAGGGTTTTGTGCTTTATTGCAACATATTTTGTCATAAATTGATTTTATATCTTTTTATGACAGTTAATATTGATTATTAGGGCCCAGTTGTTGACATGTGCCCGATACAATAGTCTCTCTGTTCATCTGTCTGTCAACACTTCTATGTCGTACGATAAGTCAAGATTGCCTCAATAGATTCAAAAAATCAAATATGGAAAGTGGAAATTTAAAAGGAAGGTCCCTTGTGTACTGCAAAAGTTGGGGGAAAATTTGTTAAAAAACTAATTTTGAGAAAACCTTTCTTGGGCTAAAATTTCCTCAAAATTTGATATCTTAGATATGTTTTGCTTTTCAAAATTGATTCTCAATGTTAAATATTGATTTGTGTTATAATTTAGGGACTTAGTTTTTTGTCTTTCATGCAATTGCGATTCAAAGCCTAGGGATTACAACCCACTGACAGCGTAAACTATTTCATACAGCTTTATATTTCCGCGAGTAGAAGACTATGATGCTTCTTACAGTATACAAATACTTTAAGTTTCCCTCTGTCATATGTCTATTGTCTTTGACGGTTCAGAGACTATTTGGAAATTTATTATAGTTTTTATACGACTGCAAAATTTTTGTGGTCGTATAATGGTATGACATTGTCCTCGTCGTCAGAAGCTAAACATTTGGTTTCCAGACAACAACTTCAGTATAAGTGTATGTATCTCTATGAAATTTAACCACAAGGTTTCTTACCATAAAAGGACGATTGGAATTGATTTTTGGGGTTATTGCCCTAACGGTTTAGGAATTATGGGCCAAAGACAAACATTTTTCTTCTTTAAGGACGATAACGTGTGTATAAGTGTGTGGATCTCTATGAAATTGTACCACAAGGTTCCATACCATACAAGGAAGATTGGGATTGATTTTGGGGGATGTGGCCCAAACCGTTTAGGAATTAGGTGCCGAAAAACAAGGATTTTCTGGTTTCGGAATAACATGAGTATAAGTCTATGGATCTCAATGAAAATGTACGACAAGGTTCCATGCCAAAAAAGGAAGGTTGGGATTAATTTTGGACGTTATAACCCTTGCTGTTTAGGAAAACGGGGGCTGAGACAATACATTTCTAATACTTTGTATAAATTGCTTATTTCTTGACCAATTATACTAGTGTTTAATACAAAGTTTTGAATTCTTGGAGTTCTCTAATATGCTGAATCTAACAGTATATTTAGATTTTGGGTTTTTGGCCCCATTTTAAATTGGTCCACATTGAACTCTGTTTTATTTCATCAAAAATTTAATTCTTGGGGTTCTTTGATATGCCTCATCTTACAGTGTATATAGATTTTGTTTTAATTTTTGGGCCCCGTTTTCAAATTGGTCTACATTAAGGTCCATATGGTCCAACATTAAACTTATTTTGAGTTTAACCAAAATTGAATACTTTGGGTTCTTTGATATGCTAAATGTATTTAGATACAATACACTATCATTAGATTAGAATGTGTGCATTCAATGACTAAACATTTCCCTATAAAGATATAAAGATAAAAAAAAAAAAAACTAAACATTTCCCTATCAAGTTATAAAGATGATCTGCTACACAACTGTTATACATATATTGATATTATAAAAAAACTAACTAGTTTAACCCCACCACATTCTCTATGTGCTTGCCCCAAGTCAGGAGCATGTAATAAAGTGTTTGTCATTTGTTTCTGTATATCATACTTGTTTTTCGTTCATTATTTTGAACATGAATCAGGCCGTTAATTTTCTCGTTTGAATTGTGTTACATTTGTCATTTCGCGGACTGTTATAGCTGACTATGAGGTATGGGTTTTGCTCATTGTTGAAGACCGTACGGTGACCTATAGTTGTTAATATCTATGTCATGTGGTCTCTTGTGGAGAGTTGATTCATTGGTAATCATACCACACCTTCTTAGAACTACAACTATGCAATACTCCGTGTTTAAACAGTTTAAATGTATACTCGTTCGTTATGTCCGTGTCTGTTGTGACGTTTTGGATTTTAATGAACGTAATCTATGTATTGGTAAATTATTAAGTCAGGGATTTCGTTACCACAAGTTACTTAAAAAAACCTTTACTAAATTTTTCCATAGATATAAAGATTTGGTTTTGAAGTTTGGTTGTAGAAAACTTTTTTCAAACGGGATAGCATATCCTCTTTTTTACGGAAATGTTGTCTACCGAGCCCGGAAATTTATAAACGATCCGGGTAAACTTATCGATCCTTTAAATAAACTTATTCTAAAAGGTTACCAATTAAAAACTGTAATTAGATCTTTGAATATTGTTTTTATTGGTATTAATATTCAATTTGATTTTGTTATCAGTAAATTAAAAGCAAACTAAATATTATTGTTATATACATACATGTATGCACATTCATTGCCGTTCTACAATCTGTCGATACCTGTATCTTGGCATTGCACAAGGTCATTTTTTTTTCTCTGACTGTTTATGGCGTCTTTATACTAAATCCATTGGATGTTGGATGTGTAATGATTGATAATTTAGTCTTAGATGCATGATTTTTTTATTAGTTGTTATTGACTTTGAACTAGTTGTTAGTAACTGCGATTACTCTCAGATCTGTACTCAGCGTCTTTTTGTTGTTGGGATGTAGAAGTACCTGTCCACGTCTACTCTGTGTTTTTGTTAGATGTATTTCTATTTGTATCCACCTGATGAGTTAAGCCTTTTTCAACTGATTTTTATAGTTTGTTCTTATGTTGTACTGTTGCACCACTGTCCAAGGTTATGGGTTGGGGGGTTGTGCGCCCGCTAACATGTTTAACTCCGCCACATTCTGTATGTGCCTGTCCCAAGTCAGGAGCCTGTAATTCAGTGGTTGTTGTTTGTTGCAGTGTTACATATTTGTTTTTCGTTCATTATTTTGTACATAAATTAGGCCGTTAGTTTGAATTGTTTTATATTTGTCATTTCGGGGCCTTTTATAGCTGACTATGCGGTATGGGCTTTGTTCGTTGTAGAAGGCTGTACGGTGACGTATAGTTGTTAATTTCTGTGTCATTTGGTCTCTTGTGGAGAGTTGTCTCATTGGCAATCATACCACATCTTCTTTTTTATACTCAATCAAACTACAAATTTTATAAGAAGCGGAGAAAACAGTCATGTAAGAAAACCCCTTGTTAAATGCGCATTAAAATACACAGCTACGAATAAAAGATAAGTTTAATAAGGATGATATGTTTAGTATTACTAGTGCCTATAATTGCTTGCATCCACTTCGTTTTAACTTTGGTGGTTAGTTGTCTCATTGGCAATCATACCACATCTCCTTATTTTTATAGTAAAATGATATGGACAATATACACCACGCCCTCTCAACCGGCGTCGTAATTTGTTTTTCAACTTGTCACGTGATTTCTTCTTATGTTCTACGAATAACAATGTTTGTTATGGTTCATAGTTCTGTTATTTATTTTCACAATCCGTAGTAATTATTTAAAATGTTGACTTAGCATGCCATCCTTGATAGAAATGCAGACGTTAAAAAAAGCACTTCACTAAAGCCGGTACATTCCACGGAGGTTACACTTCGACGATTTCGTCATTTACAAAACAAAAAAACAAAATACGTGTGTCTGAAGGAAAATTTGTGTTAAACTTTAATGTTGACACCGATATCGATCAGCTGGATGAAGAAAACCTACGGCTCTCATTTAAAACTGCCCTATTTTTGTTTGTATAGCAAAGACCGGGCTTATTATGACAAACCAAGTAACGCTGAAATGGACTCTAAAATAATTTGCAAATTCACAATAATTTTTATTTCCACCAATTTGCCTTGTTTTTCTAATAAAAACCGTTGTAAGAACTAGTGGGTAGGGCCTCAACAAATTGAGATGTACGGACAGTAATGTAACTTTATAGAAAATATAATTGTCATATGAAAGTAGTTCCTATCAAACTAACTAAACCAGAAAACTTAACATTGAAAATTGCTAATTAATTCAAATATACTGGACTATGACCTAGAAGGCAGGGCCTCAAAATATTCGTCAAACTGATATGTACTGATAGTAATGCAACTTCATACAAAATATCATTGATCTATCACAAGTAGTTCATATCAAACTAACTAAAGCAGAAAACTTAACATTGAAAATTTCTAATTAATTCCAAGTCACCGGACACAGACCTAGGGGGCAGGGCCTCAAAATAGTAATCAAACTGATATACGTACTGATAGTAAAGCAACTTCATACAAAATATAATTGATCTATCACACGTAGTTCCTATCAAACTAACTTAAGCAGAAAACTGAACAATCGTTGACGCCGTCGTCATCGTCGCCGTCGCCAGAAAAGCAATTCCTGTGTCTCGCTATCCGCGACTTTCGTCGCAGGCGAGACAAAAAACAAAATGTATTTTCAAAAAATCATATATATGTTCATACAATCTAATTAAAATATAGATCTCGGATTTCGTTATACTACGTTATACTACATACGAAGATCTAATAAGTACCCTACAAGGTTTCACTTTTGTGACCTTATATAACGTAATATTTGACCCCAGAAAGTATTTATATCGACCAATCAGAATGCTCCTTATAAACGCGACCTAGGACCATGTTGAAGATGGCGACGTAGAAATGGAAAAACAACATAGAAAATGCATTAACTGAAATTTTGCCTTAGTACAAAGTGAAAGAATTGAAATTTGAGAAGAGAAAAATTTTGGAAATCAAAGATTGCATGGTCAGGCTACCAACATGCTTCAAACGGGCTATGGAAAGAGTTTACATACCAGATATCTGCTACCCGATATGGCGATAATCAAGTCTGCATTCAAAGGTAAATTCTCGAAAATAGAGTATTATTAAAGGTTGACATTTTTCTATCATTGGGCAACTTCTCGAGTGTTTATTAAAAAAAAATATTTGTGGAGGATTCACAGTGTACTTTAAAAAAACATGACAATATCCCAGAAAATACATTGCAAGTCTTCATTCTCCTAATTCTCCTACCAAAAAATTATAATTTACAAAGTCAATGAAGATATGGGATCAGATAAATCTAAATTCATTGGAAATAGTATATAAATCATAATGTCATCTTATTAATGATATTCTACTGTGTACTTGCAAAGATATACATGTACCGGTATACTTATGCCAGCACATGCAGAAAAAGTTTTAATATCAGCATACTTTTTTTACTTCTGTCACACACTGCTACATGTTGATATCATGTGGTGCTCCAGATAATTGTTAGGGGAAATTTTCTGCCAAGAAAGAAATTAATTGTTCACTACTCTTGGACTCGGCTACAGTGGGTCAGAATGATAATTAGTGTTTCAGTGTTCATTAAATATTAGTTTAATGCTTTGTGAGAAAAATAACTTCATCCTGTTTATGTACATATAAACAAGAAGATGTGGTATGATTGCCAATGAGACAACTCTCCACAAGAGACCAAATGACACAGAAATTAACAACTATAGGTCACCGTACAGCCTTCAGCAATGAGCAAAGCCCATATCGCACAGTCAGAAAAACGTAGTATAACGAAATCCGAGATCTATATTTTAATTAGATTGATGTTCATAAAATACAATATATGTTAGTGCCATAAAAAATATATGTTCAATAATTTGCATTATGGCGGATACCTTGTATGTATGTACTGGTAGATTCCGCAGTTATTCGGAGCACCCCTCAAGAGCTGCGAGGCACGTTACTGTAACAGTGGAATCCGTGTACACTCGATCCCTATCAGTGTAGTGGTTAATATAAAAATAAGGAGATGAGGTATGATTTCCAATGAGACGACTATCAAACAAAGTGCAAATAAAGTGGATGTAAGCAATTATAGCCACCCGTACGGCCTTCAACAATGAGAAAAACCCATACCGTATAGTCGGCTATAAAAGGCCCCGACATGAAAAATATGAAACAATTCAATTAAGAAAACTAACGACCTAATTTATAACAAAACAATTAACGAAAAACAAATATGACAGACATGAACGAAAGACAACCACTGAACTACAGGCTCCTGACTTGGGACAGGCACAAAAAGAATGTGTCGGGGTTTAAACATGTTTGTGAGACATGGGACAGTGGTGTAACAGCACAACATAAGAACACACTGTAAGATCGATGGCTGCAGTCTTGGAAATTTCAGTACATTAGACGGGTGATTTTCACTCTCCCACATACATCTCTAGTACTTAGACCGGAGTTTAAACAAAAATGGGACTTCGGGGCCTTTGTTTTGAATAGTATACGTTCAGTGATCAGGACTAGCATATTTTTTGCATCATGTACTTCTCATTGCAAATGTGAGACTAAAATGCAATTATTTCAATAACGTATTTGAGCATCATTATTTGGGCATCAATTATACATAATTTTGTTCAAGCAGTGGTTTTGAGAAGGGAAAATCACACACCGGACGTCCCGCCGATAGTAACGTTTTCAGGAATTTAAACGCATAAATAACATCGTGTTTAGAGTTACATCTTCGCCAGCCAAGGGTTACGATCCAGTCCCCTCTTCTCCACCCTTGGCTTATTAAGATAGAATTTCGAGGTAAGGATTTCCTTTGGTCACAGATATAACTGGCTGCACCCAATCTAAAAGCACCTTTAAGATGATCACGTGTAAATGTAGAAAATGTGAATAAACAATTGCCACGTGCTGATTGTGCAATGACAAAGTCCAGTTTGGTTCAATTTTGTAAAAATAAGCTAAGAAACATCGCTGATGAATTATTCACTTGCAGGTGAATAATTCGACCTCATTGAATCCATATTCATGTGACCTTCAATTTAACCCCTTAGCTAGAGATGGGTTACGCATGAATTAGGCGTGTTCAGTTATTAAAAGGAAAAGAATGTCAACATTGAAAGTGAAACAAGGATAAACACTTTGATTGACTGATTCGATCCAAAAAAACTCATTCTTATACAGGTAAAAACGATGATTAACGTATATTTTTAACCTATCCAGGTTTAATACAATAAGATAGAAAATAATAATGAAAAAAATAACAATGGGCAAACGATGGACATTGAAGAAATGGCAAAAGCTTACAATAGCCCTTTGTCTTTTGTGATTTACAATAGCAATGAAGAGAACAAACAACGACTGAGTAATCATTAGGCATGGTGTTTGACTGTGGTACAGAAAACTGCTGTAAATAAAAAAATATGTCAAACAAGTGACACTGTATCTCCAGAGCTAGTTCTAGGATCGTTCGGATTATTTTGATTATTTATCCTCAATCAGCAAACGATTCGTTGTCTCAAGCTCTAGTGTTCGTATAAAAATTCAAAAGAGAACCAAGTGTTTATTTTTCATTAGTTTAACAATTTTAATTTACACCAGCGGGCAAAATGGCTTGAGTCATTTGAAAAATATGCAAACATCTGCTCTCCTATTCGTTCCCTAGCTCGACAGACTACTTCGTCCGGACCATAAGTTTGAAACTCACCACTCGAGTAATCAAACACTGAAACTGATCCATTAAATGGAATTTTCAAAATATCACTTTGTATTTTGTTCTGTGTGAACGGTCCCTTTAATGCATAGTGGGCAATCTCGCACTTAATATATTTTTCTTTACGTTTCATAACATTAAGAACCACTGAACAGTGTTGAAGTTGCCAATATCTTCTCAAAATTATGTCTCCTTTTTGTATGTCGTCCTTTTGTAGAACTTTCTTTCTTGTTACACCAAGCATCTTCTCATTTCTCTCAAAGCACATTTTACAAAGCATACCATGTTCATATTCGACCTGGTTTCTTAACAGTTCGTCACTTAGACCACGGAATCCTTTGTGTAACTGAACCAATATTTTACGAACAACTATTACTTTTCTTATTTGAATACTGAGTCTTCTTCCAGTTACGCACCAAGAAGCAAAATGTTCGCAATTATTATCAAAAACGTTATACCGAAATTCCTCCTTGGCACCACGTAAAGCCCCAATTGCTCGTTTAACTACTTGTCTTGGAGATCTCGTTTTGATACTTCCCCAATATTTACAAATCATTACTATGTCCGTTTTTAAATTGACAGTTTCAGTTGTATCTTTTAATTTTGCTAGTGTTCCTGTATGAAGTATACGATCCCTTATTGTCTGATGAATCAATTCCAAACTAATCTGCTGACTGTTATCATCCTCTGGTGGAATTACTCTAATTACAATTGCATGATGGTCATAAAACCTCCTTGAAAGGATAATATGGTCGCCTTGGTTGATTTCCTTCCAGGTTTTAACTTGCACTGGTTTAATACAATCCATACAACTTCCAGCAGCCTCACTCCCATCCTTTTTTAGCGATTGTAAAGATGTCTGTAAATCTTTCGAATCCGTATCATCATCGGGAACGCCACAAGACAATCGGTCTCTTTTTGATTCTATCTCATCATCGTTCATTTTTCCAAATAAATAATCGGTTTTGTCCATCTTGTGTATTGATTCCGAATTGGATTCAATATTTATGTAAAATGTTGAGTTTCCTATCCTAATGCCGTTTTCAGCAATATCATCAACGTCCAAATTACTCACCAGTGTTGTCTGTGAATTATGTCTAGATAATGTATCTACCTCTTCATTTATCGAGTCCAAATCCAATGGTTTCACTTCTAATGAATGTGTGTTTGTGTTTGTCCATTTAGCAATAGTAATGTGTGACGGGGCTCTTTGCATTATTGGAGAATCTTCTAACATTGAAACTTCTATTGTTGGGTATATAAAATTCAATTCGTCTGACGATTTGTCAGTTTTAATATTATGATCCATTTGATTTTCTTTGTATGTTTCGGTTACTTGACAAACTTCGTTGTCATTTGACTGAATTCCTCTACTTCCGGCATAACATGATTCTTGTGTTCTTTCTTGTTGATTTTCAATGTCCATAACCATGTCAGGTTCAGACTCATCATTTATATTTAAATATACTTTGACATGTGACTGGTTTACAGAATCGTCGACCTGTGTTTCGCCATTCCAACATTTAACCAAATGAATATGTTCATCTTCGGAGTCTATCGGGTTAGTAGTAGTCTGTTGCGAGATGTTTGTTGCCAAGTCGCTAGTTTGATCTTCAGTAGCATCTCCCGATTGGTTTTCTCTTTCACTTGAGTCATCTCCTGGATAAATTTCCACAGAAGTTTCTGATTTATTCCTATCCCCCATGTTGTCTCCTCGTTGATGTTCTGATCGTATTAATACCTTTTAGACGATTGAACTATCTTATAACGACTCTGGCTTATTGTACGTTGTATATTTATGTGAACAACTGATCGCTGATTTATTTCGAAATCCTGTCTCTCAGACAACAAAGCAGTGTCAACATACAAAGTATTTTTTGTCATTCTATGTCACTTGTCATCTGTAAGTTTCCTAGTTATTAAAGTTTAAAGGATATTCACAGTATTCCTTACTTATCTGGACTTTTCATTCGAGCCCGCCAGTAAAATACTTGGTATTTTTGCAGTTCAAGTGTATATCTTTTCACTGAAATGATAAAAAAAATCACGCGTTTCATATACATGTTGCCTTGTGTTGGGTGGGTTTCCACTCCATGTTGAAAACCATAGGGCACTAAATTAGATGTGATTAAACAAGAAGTGTGTGGTACTGCTCTTTTAAATAATGCATACCCCGCTCCTGTTCTTTTATATAATGTATACCCCGCTCCTGATTTTGAAACATGCTGAACAAAAAATACATATACAACAGAAGGGACATGGTACGAAATATGAAGAAGCTATGATTTGTAGTTGATGCGGAAAATGTGACAAAATGTCTTGGACTCGCATTATTTCAAAGAAAATAATATATACTCTGCTAACAGAAGAGTCGGATCTAAAAAGAGGTCGAAACAAGATATAGTTATGGGACTTGTTTCTCAAAGCTGTCCTATAATCTGTCCTAAGTCATATCTTTTATAAAATTGGGTTTTAAAATTTGGATTATGATGGAACAGACTTATCACATGTCTGAGCATGCACATTAAAGCTATTTGAGGACTATCATAGTTAGGATGTCCTACTAGTAAAAGAAAGTAGGAAATTAAAAATGAAAATGTATAAAAAATCATTATAACCTATTAAATTATTTTGCTCTAATTCTTACCTGTTTTATCCTTTTCCGGACCTGTTGATTATTTTTATCTCATCAACAGGTGGTTCGTTTGATCTCAGTTTTTCATTGGTCAAAATTCTATTATGTTGTCAAATTTTCTTACGTTACTCAAAAATTCCTATTGTGACGTCATGAAAAAAGGTGACCATGCCTGATGACGTCACATAGAAAGAACACATCTTTTTGCAGACCATTCGAAAAGAAGGATTATATTTGTCTGAATATCGTCTAAAAATCATTAGAGAAACAGATTCCACCACCAATTATCGTGCAAAACGATATTTAGGTTTCACCTCTGTAAATATAGACAATGCAATTTCCCATAGGAGCTCTCTTTACGGCTAAAACTGTGCCACTTTTACAATGAAGTTTCGTAAAAAATTATATCCTAGAATGGAAAGTTGATAGGTACCAGTCTTGTATTACAACTCCAGTTTCCGGTGCATGTCAAAACATGGAGGTAAATAAAATAGTCCATTTTTTTCTGAATTTTTTTCTGGACTCAATTTTTTCTGTTTGATTAAAAGTTTATGCTGAATTGAAACATATATATAGATTTTTAAAAAAATCTTGCATCTTTTTGGGGATATCAATCCAAGAAAGTGGAAGGATATCATGTTTACTGGAAGTGGTGCGGCCTAGTAAAAACAGCAAACAGAAAGTAGGAAAAAAATGTTTTGACTTCAGGGTTACGTAACTTTTTATTCTTCGTGGCATGACCCACTTTTTTTTCGATTAAATCACAATTTCACATTAGTACATACATGATATGAACATGAAAAGTTTTTTCTATGTAGCATTTTTTATTTTTTTATTTTCAAAGATCAGCTGTTTTGCATGTAAGCCTATGGAGCAGTCAATTACAAGACTGCAACCTGCATAGGGTAATTTTTTCCTATCTTCACTGCAAGGAAGTAGCTCATGTGGACTTTTGTGTGCCCAGAATGACAAAACATCATGATTAAAGGACGTTTTAAGAAAAAAAATCATGGGGTATCAAGTTACAATGAAAAACTTGAAATTATGTAATAATTTTGATTTTTGATACAAGACACCATTCAAAAGTATAAATAGATATAAAGCACATCAGTTTGAGGTAAATTGAGATTCTGGTAGTATTAAATACATGATGTTTAATTAAAAAGAACATAGAAAGATTTCTTCCTCTATAAAATCTTCTTCTTGTGATGAAAATTCTAGTTGCGCAGTTTCATTGAAAATCAGTGTAAAGTTGAAGGGACAGCTACTTACAAAAGTAATTTTTTTCTTTATGGTTATTATTTTTATGGCTCAATTGTTGGCATATAGATAGAATATGTATAAAATGAACTTTTGGTGAAAAGATTTTTACAAAATGTTCACTTTACAAGAGTCTATGACCTCTTTTCCTGTTTGCGGCACTGTATGGTTAATTGAAAATTCCATATTTGGGTAAAAATTTGTTCAAAAAGTAGAATTTTTCTAAAACTATCCATCATAACAAGGATGTTTGTGATTAGGTGTGACAAGTAATCAATATTCTTACCAAAAACACCAACTTGAGTATTCATTTTGTTTTTTCTTGAATTTTATTGCAAATTTTATATGCATTGGGGTGTCAAGTACAGTCTAAAAACCATCATATAGTAGGCATGTATAAAGACATGTATAGTAAAAAAAGAGAAAGGTTTGGTCATTCTTGTCTTTAGATAGTTGAATTGCAACAAATTCTTCAATATGAAAAAGTTTTGGGTAGTTTTTCAATTTTGACTTAAACAAGAGGCCCACTTGGGTAGATTTCATGGAAAAAAGGGGGAGGGGTAAACTATTGAATGTGGTTCAATCAAATAGAAGGAAAAAAATAAAAATAAGAGATAAGAATTCTCTTCTAGCTTCACAGTATCCAAATAATAAGAAAACATTCATAAAGATAGATTAGAATGAGATTTACAGATCATTTGATAGGCATGACTTATTTCAAAATTTTGCCTTTTTTCAGAAAGAGGTACTCCTTTAATATTGGGATTATATTTATAAATACAACTCAACAATTCTTTTAATGGCTTTTTTATGTTCAAATATGGCTACTTAATGAAAATAAGTAAATGATTTATTTTTTTTAAGACATGTCATTATAGTTATAGGGTAATTTTTTCCTATCTTCACTGCAAGGAAGTAGCTCATGTGGACTTTTGTGTGCCCAGAATGACAAAACATCATGATTAAAGGACGTTTTAAGAAAAAAAATCATGGGGTATCAAGTTACAATGAAAAACTTGAAATTATGTAATAATTTTGATTTTTGATACAAGACACCATTCAAAAGTATAAATAGATATAAAGCACATCAGTTTGAGGTAAATTGAGATTCTGGTAGTATTAAATACATGATGTTTAATTAAAAAGAACATAGAAAGATTTCTTCCTCTATAAAATCTTCTTCTTGTGATGAAAATTCTAGTTGCGCAGTTTCATTGAAAATCAGTGTAAAGTTGAAGGGACAGCTACATACAAAAGTAATTTTTTTCTTTATGGTTATTATTTTTATGGCTCAATTGTTGGCATATAGATAGAATATGTATAAAATGAACTTTTGGTGAAAAGATTTTTACAAAATGTTCACTTTACAAGAGTCTATGACCTCTTTTCCTGTCTGCGGCACTGTATGGTTAATTGAAAATTCCATATTTTGGTAAAAATTTGTTCAAAAAGTAGAATTTTTCTAAAACTATCCATCATGACAAGGATTTTTGTGATTAGGTGTGACGAGTAATCAATATTCTTACCAAAAACACCAACTTGAGTATTCATTTTGTTTTTTCTTGAATTTTATTGCAAATTTTATATGCATTGGGGTGTCAAGTACAGTCTAAAAACCATCATATAGTAGGCATGTATAAAGACATGTATAGTAAAAAAAGAGAAAGGTTTGGTCATTCTTGTCTTTAGATAGTTGAATTGCAACAAATTCTTCAATATGAAAAAGTTTTGGGTAGTTTTTCAATTTTGACTTAAACAAGAGGCCCACTTGGGTAGATTTCATGGAAAAAAGGGGGAGGGGTAAACTATTGAATGTGGTTCAATCAAATAGAAGGAAAAAAATAAAAATAAGAGATAAGAATTCTCTTCTAGCTTCACAGTATCCAAATAATAAGAAAACATTCATAAAGATAGACTAGAATGAGATTTACAGATCATTTGATAGGCATGACTTATTTCCAAATTTTGCCTTTTTTCAGAAAGAGGTACTCCTTTAATATTGGGATTATATTTATAAATACAACTAAACAATTCTTTTAATGGCTTTTTTATGTTCAAATATGGCTACTTAATGAAAATAAGTAAATGATTTATTTTTTTAAGACATGTCATTATAGTTATAGGTACCAGTCTTGTATTTCAACTCCAGTTTCCGGTGCATGTCAAAACATGGAGGTAAATAAAATAGTCCATTTTTTTCTGAATTTTTTTCTGGACTCAATTTTTTCTGTTTGATTAAAAGTTTATGCTGAATTGAAACATATATATAGATTTAAAAAAAAATCTTGCATCTTTTTGGGGATATCAATCCAAGAAAGTGGAAGGATATCATGTTTACTGGAAGTGGTGCGGCCTAGTAAAAACAGCAAACAGAAAGTAGAAAAAAAATGTTTTGACTTCAGGGTTACGTAACTTTTTATTCTTCGTGGCATGACCCACTTTTTTTTCGATTAAATCACAATTTCACATTAGTACATACATGATATGAACATGAAAAGTTTTTTCTATGTAGCATTTTTTATTTTTTTATTTTCTAAGATCAGCTGTTTTGCATGTAAGCCTATGGAGCAGTCAATTACAAGACTGCAACCTGATATGCACTACTTTTTATTCAAGGGTCAAAATATAGGGCTGTGCGGCATATTTTTAACATTTATATTATATATCTCCCCAAAAGAGGCGTGGTTTGTGAAACAGCTGTGCAACCATTATCCACTTTCGACAGTTAAATTTTAAATTTTTGAAACACTCGGCGAGCCTCGCGTATTAAAATTGAAAATTTAACTGTCATGAGTGGATAAATGTTGTATCACACTCAATGCAGTGGAAGAATCTACATTTATAACATTAATCAGTTAAATATTTATATAATTTTGGATGAGTTGAATTTGAAGTGTCACGGTTTCATACTTTACAGATTACAAGAAACTGGTACGAATATTTCTTGTACACGAAAAAACATGCATGCGGATTTAATTACCTTGTGGTGCCACTTCCTATGACCGGCCCAGTGGCCGGTACTTTGGTACTGACATGAAAATACGGATATCGTGTTATTAAAAATTTATGCAAAGTTTTGGAAATTATTTTAGATAAAGGAATAATATCCCGCGTGCATGCAAAGCTCTGATTCCTTGTCGTCTTCGGCTATACTTTTTGTCCTTTTTTGTTTATAAGCTCTAAATTGTTTCAATACGTTTTTGGATTTACAATGTTTTGGCCTCGAGCAACACTGAAGAGACATTTATTGTCGAAATTCGCATCTAGTGCACAAACATTGTGCCGTTTATTTTATTCCTCATAGAGAGACCAGATTGTCATACCATATTTCCTCTTTTTTAAAACTTATGGGGACTATGTACTTAGATCTTCATGTTTATGAAATATCTGTATTCGTATGCATAAAGCAAACAGGAAGCAGTGACAATTTAGAACAATATGAATGATGGACAGACGTAAGCACGAACGAACGAACAGACATTATATTCCCTCCTTTGAAGATGTGGTGTAAGCATATTGTCTTATTGCTCGATATCGCTCATTAACTTAATAAATGCAGTACAAATTTCAGATGTAGTTAAATGTTTTATTTTCCACAAATGAGATTTACAACGACTTGGGTAAAACTTTTCACTAATGCATAGATTTCCTATCCCAATATACATACTAAAACCTCAAGACTTGACACCATGTTGATAGAGTCGTAAAGACTCATCGCCTATTAACTAGTTTTTTTTTAGTTAACGGTGTTTTGAGATTTTTTAGCAAATTTCTATGACATACTAAGCAAGAGACCCTTCACAAAAGTCTCCCTATCTAAAAGCCTTGTTTTTATAGGTGTTCTTTTAAATTTTTAGTGCGTTTATACGCTATAATAGGCATCTTTTAGAATTGTTACAATATTCATCTCTTTGCAAAATCTGCCAAAATTCACATGGATAATTGTATGACAGACGTAGTTCATCTATATATCTAATAGATAGATCGTTCGAGAGTTTGCCATGCAAAATTTCAACAGAGTACACGAAATATATTCATTAATTAAACGATATAATTTCTGCAATTTCCCGGAAGCATGTATCAGTTGAACGCAACCAGTTGAAACATGACATAGAGACTGGTTTTCTTCTACATCTCACTAAAAGATGATGACAGTCCATGACTGTGTTGAAAATAGTTCGTACTACCTACCTAATGTTCAAGTCGTTCGTACTACCTACCTAATGTTCAAGTCGAGCTATATGGTTATACATCTGTACATGTTTCCCATGTCAAGGTTTATACATGAAATAATCGGTAAGATCTACACACATTTAAAAATAACTCCTTTAGTAGAAACATCCGGTAAAAGGCGACACTTACCTCATATACATATAGAAGGCACACATTTATCTCACATGTATATAGTATGGACTTTTCATATCTAAAATTCATTCCTGATAAACTGGAGATGGAAAACATAGCTGATTTATAAACCACCCCTCTTTTGGGGAAAATACTCAATATAGTATTGACTTGTCATGTTTGTATCTCATTTATCTCACACATATATAGTATTAACTTGTCATGTTTGTATCTCATTCATCTCACATGTATATAGTATTGACTTGTCATGCTTTTATCTCACAGTATATAGTATTGACTTGTCATGTTCATATCTCATTTATCTCACATGTATTTATCTCATGTTGTCATGTTCGTATCTCATCTATCTCACATGTATTTATATCATGTTGTCATGTTCGTATCTCATTTATCTCACAGTATATAGTATTAACTTGTCATGTTTGTATCTCATTTATCTCACATGTATACAGTATGGATTTGTCATGTTTGTAATTCATATTCATTCCTGATAAACGGGAGATTTAAAAATAGCTGACTTCCAAACCACCCCTCTTTTGGGGAAATCCTTAATATTCATAGTTAGTTTGTTTTATAAAGAGAAGATGTGGTATGATTTATTAACCTGCTGGTCCCAGATATGATCTCCATGTATAATCTCATAGAGACTCAAATTAGAAATTTCACAAGTATAATGTACTAGTAAGCGGAGAGCGTGATTTGACTTCCAAAATAAATTACTGTACCAGCCAAAGTTCGAACCAAGACCCTTCGCACAGTCAGTATTTTACTAGAGCTGATAATGGAGGGCGGCAATATAACTACTAGGTATTGAAACGCACCGCTAAACCTCCCAACATCAAATAGTAATTATACTTAAACGACGATATCTTCATCACTTCTCCTGGCTACTGTTTAGTCCATTTTTTATAATATCCTTTTGACGTTGCTCGGTATTTTTACATCCCGCCATGATTGTATTATTGTGCTATAATCATTTTTTGTATTCTTGTCTTTCATTTTTGCTTATGTGCTTTGACTATAGAGTGTGTCTATATGCCAATTTTATTGTCTTTGTTGACATAGTTGTTTGTTTTATAGTTATTACGATTATAACACAAAGTTGACTGCTGTACCTCAATTTTTTACATTTTTACCTATTATCTCTGGTTTTTTTTGCTCTCACATTGTTGTCAGTATAAAAGAATTTTATCCGACTGTCATAACAGTCATACAATTGAGAGGTTTAGCTAGCTACAAAACCAGGTTTAATCCACCATTTTCTACATAAGGAAATGCCTGTACCAAGTCAGGAATATGACAGTTGTTTTCCATTCGTTTGATGTGTTTGAGCGTTTGATTTTGCCATTTGATAAGGGAGTTTTCGTATTGAATTTTTCTTGGAGTTTGGTATTTTTGTTATTTTACTTTTTCCTTTTAGTTATTAGTTTGGCGTCAATTTTGTAACCGGAGACGTAATAAGCCGCCCAAAATTAATAACTACACCTGCCGGGAGTCGATCCTGGGACCCCTCGCACAGTAAGCCATCGCTCTATCAAATGAGCTAAAGGAATATTTCAATAGCGGAGCTTATGGAGGGTGATTATATATCTACTAGGTAAAGAGATAAGTACAGTTGGATATCAGTCAAACTGAATTCTAAGAAAGACTCAAAGTACAGGGAGTGCAAAATGTTAGTTGAAGCCTGAACTCTAAAAAATGAAAACAACACGTTAAATAATTTCATGCGTCCGAAGCGCTTCTCTGGATTTACCTTCATCAGGAACGCTCAACGCCGAATATTAGAATGCCGAGGATGTACAAGAACCGAAACAGTTGAAGAGCTATATGGCCAAAAAATACCTAAAAATAGCAAAATCCATCTAAGGTCAACTTTGCCTGAGAGAGTTGAAAGCATAGTTTCTTTATAATTTCAAAATTTATGAACGGTAAATTTGAAAAAGGTTTGTAATAAATCATGTCAGTACCGGAGTACTGACTACTGAGCTAATGATACCCTCTGGGACTGATAGTCCATCAGCAGAGGTATCGACCCAGTGCTGTAAAAAATGAAAACAACACGTTAAATAATTTCATGCGTCCGAAGCGCTTTTTCTGGATTTACCTTCATCAGGAACGCTCAAAGCCGAATATTTGAAAGCCGAGGATGTATAAGAACCGAAACAGTTGAAAAGCTATATAACCAAAAAATACCTAAAAAATAGCCAAATCCATCTAAGGTCGACTTTGCCTGAGGGAGTTGAAACCTTAGTTTCTTTATAATTTCAAAATTTATGAACGGTCAATTTGGGGGGAGCAGGAGGATTTTGAAAATAAATGACTCAGCCTTGATAATAAAAAAATTGAATGGTTTGTTCTGTGGTAGTTTGAAAATAAATAACCTGACCTACAATGTATTGAAAATAAATAACTAGGCAGGTCTTTTAAACCATATTACAATGTATTATACATGCATGGTTTAAAGAATGATATGGCACCAGATTCTACCAAAATTCGTCTTTTTTCATACTTTTTTCAGGAAAAACTTCCCAAATCTTTTAATAATATATATACTACACCATATATAAATATTAATGTTTTTTGAAATGTCTGAAAATGGGTTACATTTCACTTGAGGTATATTGTCTCATGAACATTTACCTCTACCTTTTCCCATTTTAACCTATATTGTTTTTGTCCGTATGCAATATATGGGTTTTGAATTCAGAAGATTCACTTCCAGAGGATGATGATAAATTTGGATCAAATGGTACATAATGTATTTCATCTCATCGAATTATATTAAAATCAGTCGGGTCCAGGACCAATCCAGTATACCTTATTATAATCCTTTGTAATGAATCCATTTTCTATGTACATGTATCTAAAGTTATGTAGAATTAGTTTACTCAATGTATGATGGTAATTTTTTGTTATGGAATACTTTTTTAGGCATCTATTTTTGTACTTTTAAAGGAACTCACACGTGCTTGTAATTTAAATAGTGTGTGTATTCTTAAAAAAGAATCACAGAGCAGAGTCTGTGTTCCTTATTATATAAAAGGTGTGTCGGTTAAGGTTGTATGGACCTAGGCTTATACTCATCATGTATCCCTAGCGATAGGTTTTCCTTCTTGAAATATCAACAATTGATCGAATTTGATTTTTATGTATGGGGATACTAAAGATCATAATGTGAACATTTCAAATATCAAATTCCTGTCTCCAAAAATGAGTTGGATGGGGTTATTATCCAGGTTCTAGACATAACTGCCTTCATAGGTGAAAGATTTGAAAAAAAATCTAATTTTAGACATTAAACTATATAGAAAACCGACTGATAATTTTCAATATCTTGAACGAACATCAGTCCATCCTACGTCAGTATTCAAAGGCTTCATAACTGCAGAAATAATTCCCTTTATTAGGTCTTGCAACAACTCAAAGACCTCTATGGAGAAGTTCAACTTCTTAAGTCTAAACTTCTTTAAAGAGGACATTGCGAAAATGAGATCGACAATATTAATAACAAAAACAAGAAAAAAAGAAAAAAAAGAATCTTCAAAATATAGTTATAAAAATAAGAAAGCGGCTCCACCACTCGTTTTTGCAACAAGATTTAATCCGGTATTTAAAAGAATCGGCAGAGCTATAAGAAAACATTGGCACCTTGTCGAACAAAACAGAAAAGCAAAAATATTATTTCCAAAACCTCCGATTATTGCATACAGAAGACATAAAAATGTAAAAGAGTATCTAACACATTCAAAAATTAAAAAGGATATATTAAGATAAAATCAAACAAAAGATGAAATATCATGCATAACAAATTAACGGAAAAAAGATTAAAGCAAAGGAATATAAAGAAAGAAAGAATTATTATCATACATTGAGTAAAACAATTTTTGATAACTCTAGATACATGTACATAGAAAATGGAATTTATTACAAAGGATCATAATAAGATATACTGGATCGGTCCTGGACCCGACTGATTTTAATAAATAATTGTAAAACCCATCCAAAACAAACCCTCCAGCCCCCCCCCCCCTCTTCCCCCCACCCCCAGAATATCAAATGGTCGTCCCCTAAAGTGAGGTGTCCGTTTGGCTGTGCGGGATGTATAAATACGCAGCCATGTCCGTTCAAAATGGAAACTGGAAACTTGAATCCAACGTCTTGTGTAACGCTCTCTTGCACGTTAAATATTTATTGTTTATTTGTTCTAGTCCTTAACATGCATGAAATAATTGCACTTTAAGCAAACATCAATCAATCATAAATACAACTGTTGTGACGTCTTGTGGAAAACATTCTTTGTTTTCAATTTTGCCACACCTCAACTTTAAAACAGACATAGCTTAAAATCATAAATCAAATATTCAAATTTAGGGAAAAGTTATTCCAAACAAGGCCCTTATCACACCCTGTTCTTTAAACGAATTGTGGTCTTTCGGACAATGCATGTCAATCAGCCGACGATACATCTGTTTTTATTCTAAGTGTATGTATAATATCAAAGATGATCCAAGTTTTTATTTTTTTTGGATTAATAATTTCAATTTACACCAGCGGGCGAAATGGCTTGAGTCATTAGAAAAATAAGAAAACATTTGCTCTCCCATTCTTTCCCTAGCTCGACAAACTACTTCCTCCGGCTCATAAGTTTCAAACTCACCACTCGAGTAATCAAATACTGAAACGGATCCATTAAATGGAACTTTCAAAATACCACTTTGTATTTTGTTCTGTGTGAACGGTCCCTTGAATGCATAGTGGGCAATCTCGCACTTAATATATTTTTCTTTACGTTTAATGACATCCAGAACCACTGAACAATGTAGAAGTCCGTAATATCTATACATAATTATGTCCCCTTGGTGTATGTCTTCTTTTTGTTGAACTTTCTTCCTTGTTATACTTAGCAATTTCTCATTTCTCTCGAAGCACATTTTGCACAGCATACCATGGTCGTATTCGACCTGGTTTCTTAATAGTTCGTTACTTAGGCCACGAAATTTGTTTCGTAATAGTATTTTGAGAACAACTGTAGCCTTTCTTATTTGAATGCTGAGCCTTCTTCCAGTAACGCACCAAGAAGCAAAATGTTCGCAATTATTATCAATAACACTGTACCGAAATTCATGTTGATCACCATCTAAAGCCTCAGATGCCCGTTTAACTACTTCGTCGGGACTTTTCGGTTTTATTCTTCCCCAATATTTACAAATCATTACTGTTTTTAAATCGACTGTTTCAGTTTTACGTTTTAATTTGACAATTCGTTCTCTACGACGAAAAATATCCCTAATTGCACCCTTGTTTGTCTGATGAATCAATTCTAAACTAATCTGCTGAGTATTATCATCCTCTGGTTCAATTACTTTCACTACAATTGCGTGATGGTCATAAAAACTCCTTAAAAGAATTATATGGTCGCCTTTGTTGATTTCCTTCCAGTTTTTAACTTGTACTGGTTTAATACAATCCATACAACTTTTACCAACCTCACTCTCATCATGCGGTATCGATTGTAAAGATGTGTCTAAATCTTTTGAATCCGTACTATCATCAGGAACGCCCAAAGACAATCGGTCTCTATTCGGTTCTATCCCATCAACATTTTTTGTTTCGAGTAAATAATTGTTTTCGTTTTCCACGAGTATTGATTCTGAGGTTGATTCAATGTTTATGTTGAATGGAGAGTTCCCCATCTCATTGCCCTTTTCAGTAATATCAGCACTCCCTGAATCATTCCTTTGTTTCTTTTTTGAATCATTTCTTATGAATGTATTGACCTCCTTATCACTTATTGCGTCTAAATCCAATGGTTTCACCTTTCTCGTAGGTGTGTTTTCCCTTGCCCAATTAGCAACAGTTATATGCGATGGGGGTCTCTGCATCATCGGAGAATCTTCTAGCTTAGAAATGTCTGTTGTTGGATCTAAAACATTTGGATCGCCTGGAGATTTGTCTGTTTTAATATTCTTGCCCATTTTATATTGATTTTATTTTTTGTTTTTATGATCAACATCATGATCATTTGACAGAGTTCCAATATCAGTAGCACCACATATGTCTCCAGTTCTTTGTTGTTGAGTTTCGTTTTCCTTAGATATTACAGATTCAGATTTATCGTTTATACTATAGATAAACACTTTGTCTTCTGACTGGTTTACAGTGTCAGTATCGTTTTGACCCAAAGGCTCAAACTGTGTTTCGTCATTTACAGTTTCTAAATGTTCCTCATTAAAGTCTTTCTGGTTGATAACCGCCTGCTGGCCGCTGTTAGTACTAGTGTCCCTTATTTGGTTGTCATCTTCAGTAGCATCTTTCAATTGACTTTCATTTTTACCAGTATCAAGTAAAATATTATCGTCCATGGTGTCTTCAATTTTATTCAGGTCGTATATCGTTTTAGTGCTTCCTCGGTAGTGATTTTAAGTTGATCGTTCTCTTCAGAAATGACTTCAGGCTTTTTTCTTCTTAATGCAATGCTAATTTCTCTATGACTTATCATTTGTAATTATCATGTCCATGTTGTTTTTTTTACTTTCAGTTGCATTGGTTGTGAGTACAGTTCAAGAATTTATATTTCCACTGAAAAAGAATGTGAATGTATATATCTTATAAAGGATGTCTGGTACTCTGTTTCAAAACAACAAGCTTTTTTAAAGACTTTGATACAATTAGAGTATTCATATAACAGAACTAAAAAACAAAAAAAATACAAGGACCGTGTGCTTGTTTTTGAAATATAAGCCATTGAAAATTTCATTGAAATAGTTTTCTCTATATTTTGCATACATTTAAAACTGACACCTTTTTGCTTTCAAAAACTCTGAAAACATAACGATTTTATAAGATTTTCAAAAATGACTTTTTACACCATATGTTTTAAAATGATGAAAAGAAACGTAAGGGTTAGCGGGCAAAATTTTTAATGACACCTCATTGATAAAACCAGAGAATTCCGAATATCTGGCAAATTTTCATCAGCAACCACCATTGATAAGTTATACCTTGTGGCACATTTTTCACATACTAGTATCCTCTTCCATTAGCTAGATCAATGTTTATTCTTTACATTGATGCAAATATTATTTTTCCATGTTTTCTCAGCAACACAAATAAAAGCTTCTTAATTTTGTGTACCAAGATTAATATTTAAGGATGTTCGCTTGTCTTGTTTTTTGACTTTTTGTCACAAGGTATAACTTATCAACTGTGGTAGCTAAGGAAAATGTGTCACAAGTATAAATTATTAATGGTGATCGCTGAGGAAAATGTGCCACAAGATATAACTTATAAATTGTGGTAGCTGAGGAAAATGTGCCACAAGGTTAAACTTATCAATGGTGGTCGCTCAGGGAAATGTGACACAAGGTATAACTTATGAATTGTGGTCGCTGAGGAAAATGTGCCACAAGATATAACTTATAAATTGTGGTCGTGGAAAATGTGCCACAAGGTATAACTTATCAACTGTGGTCGTGGAAAATGTGCCACAAGGTATAACTTATCAATTGTGGTCGTGAAAAATGTGCCACAAGGTTTAATTTATCAATTGTGATCGCTGAGGAAAATGTTCCGCAAGGTATAACGTATCAATTGTGGTCGTGGAAAATGTGCCACAAAATATAACTTATCAATTGTGGTCGTTGTAAATATGCCACAAGGTTTATCTTATCAATTGTGATCGCTGCAGAAAATGTTCCGCAAGGTATAACGTATCAATTGTGGTCGTGGAAAATGTGCCACAAAATATAACTTATCAATTGTGGTCGTTGGAAATGTGCCACAAGGTTTATCTTATCAATTGTGATCGCTGAGGAAAATGTTCCGCAAGGTATAACGTATCAATTGTGGTCGTGGAAAATGTGCCACACAATATAACTTATCAATTGTGGTCGTGGGAAATGTGCCACAAGGTAAAACTTATCAATTGTGGTCATGGGAAATGTGCCACAATGTATAACTTATCAATTGTGGTCGTGGGAAACCTGCCACAAGGTATAGCTAATCAATTGTGGTCGCTGACGAAAATGTGCCACAAGGTATAACTTGTCAATTGTGCTCGCTGAGGAAATTGTGTCGCAAGGTATAACGTATCAATTGTGGTCGTAGAAAATGTGCCATCAGATATAACTTATCAATAGTGGTCGTGAAAAATGGGCTTTAAGGTATAACTTATCAATTGTGGTCGTGGAAAATGTGCCACAAGGTTTAACTTATCAATTGTGGTCGCTTAGGAAAATGTGTCACAAGGTATAATTTGTCAATTGTGATCGCTGAGGAAAATGTGTCACAAGGTATATTTTATCAATTGTGATCGCTGAATAAATTGTGCCACAAGAACACACTAGCAATGTTTCTGAAAGAGTAAACCAATATGAACCTTGGAAACAAATATCATATCTAGAAACTCTGGTTTGTTGTTGCAAAAAAATAGTTGACACAAATGTGTTACAGGCGGACGGACGAACCGACGGATGGACATAGGTAACCCGGTATATCCCTACTTTGGAGATATGATGCAATTGTATGTTCTCATTGCTCAATTTATATTTCTAATAAACTATATATTAGAACGCATAAAATTGATTCCGGTCGATTGATAAGGTTTAAAAAGTATATTCACATATAACCGACAAACCATTAGTAACCATGGTAACACTAGACTGTTTTGATGGATGTGCTTTCTTGAAAAATCTACATCGGGTAAATGATACTGTATTTTACAAAAGACGTGTGTAGTCCCATATCAGGTAAATCAAAATGTTTAAAGTGTTCTACAAAAGATGTGTGTAGGTTCATATATTATGAACGTGGTTAAATCAAACATCAATTGTATCCAAAGTTTATTGACCGTTTGAACATATATGTTATTTTGAAGTTATTCAACTGAAAGTTATAAACAAACACATCGATGTTTTATTCACGCAAACACAAGTTTAACTAGAGTATGAGGTTTTCCTATAATACTATTTGTTAAATGTGTATGTCATCTATATGGGTCAACTATTTAATGAATACCACAAAAATGTATTAACAACCGTACTACAAGGTAAATCCAAAAGGGTTATACAAACTGACAAAACCAAACGCAAGACTATATATTAATCAAAATGAACAGCATACATTAAAAAAACAACAAACAACTCCTTCTGTAACAACATTATAGACATGGAAACAAAGAAAAACGAAAACGAAGAATGGTACAGACAGTCTGAGACAGGCTGTATGATAGCACTCTCAGACATATCTATTATACTCCTTATACCGGTCACTTTATGACTTGAAAGTGTTAATTAATTGTAAACAGTATGACAAGATAAGAAAACATCTAGTAATACATTTAAATGAAAGCATATTGCACAAAATGTAAATTAACAGAAGAGAGAGAGATTGAAAAATCTTACCGATCTACAGCATGGATAATTCAGAATGATTTCTTTCACTAGATATAAATACTAATGCCTTTGATAACTTGTCCCGCAACTGACTTATCCTACATGTTAGTTTACACACATATTCTTTCATAACGACAATCCTTGAGAAAGTCCTGTGAATCATTTGCTACTAAAAATACTCTCTCATAATTATATCGATTTGAGTTTCACAATGTGTTGTTCAAGTACTACTCTGGTGATAAGTCTTATTCGGTAGGTCACATTCGCGGAAAAGAGGACAGGATAGTGGTTTCGACAATTTGAACATAATTGTCTGTTGTCATTTGTAAAACAGATATTTCATAAACTTTACATCCTTTTTATCTGTCCAACAGCAATGTATATCACTAGTTGACACAAAAAATGTTATATTGATCCATGTGAAATTGTGAACTTGTTCCTAAACCATTGGCAAATAAAATAAAGGACGAAAACGAAAAGATGAACAAAAACATTTACATACGAATTTTTAAGGTGCTAGTTAACAAAAAAACAGTCCGCAATAAAATATGCTATGTTAAAACTAACAAATCATCTGATTCCGCGCGCACCAACTAATTTTTGTTTGTCGTATTAAATAAAGATTAAAAAGTAACACATGCCAATTTTCGAATCATGGGGTGCTTGCACGTGGATCGGATAAAACATTTATAAGTGACAAGGTTGCTATACACTATTTTCCGCTAAGGAAAGTTATTTCATCCTCTGCATACCGACTGCCTCGCATAAGTTTAACCTAATTAAAGCACAGATATAACAAACATAACAATCTGGGTATGAATTCATTACTTTTTAAGCCTTAATTTCACAAAATCTTCCAGAAGTTGTAGTATGGGAAAAGGATATAAAATCAGTTTGTGTATTTTAGATATTACATTGTAGTTTTAAAATTAAAAAAAAAATAAAACCAGAATAATTACAAAATATTTCATGTAACTAACATTATAAACGTGCAGTCATAAAATTAAGCAGAACATTAAAGCAGCCCTATGTTGCAAGGGTGAAATTTAAACATATAGATTATACACACAGCATTTAAAATGGTTTATATATAATCTAAAAAAAAAACAACAGTTGTATACATTTAGAAAAATACAGCTAAGAAATTTAAATCTGAATGATGGCACTACATTTATATCAGCTACCACACAACTGTTTAATCAAACTTTTAAAAATGACTTCTTGAAGGTTTAGTGTGTTTCATTCAGTGCATGCAGGTATAGCTTAAAATTTCTATCTTGCTTATATATGCATGTTAAATAACCAATTGCAACAACAAATTGCCCGTCCTTTATCTTATTCGACCTATCGTGCAGAGAATCCGGGTCGGTTCGCCCTAGTTCCAGTTTGCCCTAATACCTGTTCATCCTGGGCCTGTTCGATTTTATATCTGTTCTCCATGGGTCCGTTCGCACTGCTTCTTATTTAATTTTATTTTCTTGTTGTATATTATATAAATAAAGTATGTTATATTGTGTTGATAATTTTGAATATTTATGCTTTGTTGCTGCAACCAGATAATTATTTTCCTTTGATTTGCATTGAAGTCTACACGAAATAAAAGCTTAATATTGAAACTTATATCGTGCAGAAAATGTAAATCATTATGAGAATGAGAATGAGAGGTTGATTAATCTTCATGATCAAATGTATGGATTATTCAAAATGATTTATTTTAACGTGACATACTAATGCCTTTCATTACTTATCCCTCATCCATCCGACTTATCCTGCACCTTTGTTTTACACATTTCAGTCAACTAAGAACATTGCATAACAAAAATCCTCGAGAAAGTCCTGTAAATCAATTGGTTGCTAAAAAGTAAAATAACAAAAATACCGAACTTTGAAGCAAATTCAAAACGGAAAGTCCCTAATCAAATGGCAAAATCAAAAGCCCAAACACATCAAACGAATGGATAACAACTGTCATATTCCTGACTTGGTACAGGCATTTCCTTATGTCGAAAATGGTGGATTAAACCTGGTTTTATAGCTAGCTAAACCTCTCCATTGTATCACCGTCGCATAAAATTCCATTATGTTGACAACGATGTGTGAACAAAACAAACAGACACAAAATAGGTGAAAATGTCAAAAATAGGAGTACAGCAGTCTACATTGTGTTATAATCTTAATCACTATAAAAACAAACAAATATGTCAATAAAGAAAAACAAAAAGGCTGATAGACGAAGCACATTAGCAAAAACGAAAGACAAGAATACAAAAACTTACCATAGCACAATAACACGATGACGGGATATATAAGTACCGAGCCATGATTATGTCGATTTGGATCATATAGTGTGTTGCTCAACGATCTTAATTTGTATTTTATGGACCGTTGTTTGAATGATCCTCTTTTTTAATTAGTTGTTGTTTGTTTTTCTTTGAATTATTTTTTTTATTGCCCCTTCGTTTATCTCCACTAGCTTTCAAGCCTCAAATTATCGGTTAGTAAATTTATTATATTTTACATTTTGATCTAGCCAAGCTAAGTTTTTCAAATCACTCCGAATTATAAGATGTCAGGAGACAAGTGATACAAATCTTTTGATTCCATTGAAAATGAAGGACGGGGTTATTCAACATTGAGTTTAAAAATTATCCTCTATGTTATAGTTTTTTTTTATTAAAGTAATAAAAAATGGATTGTCCCAATAAGATGAATAGTTAGTACGTTTAACTTTAAGAAAATCGTTCTATTGATTTGGAGAACTTTGATAGTTCTAAAGATGTCACGATTAAGCAGGCTAAAACAGCCTAACAATAGGCGAAAAAAGAATTTAAAGAAATGATTGATTGTTTGATTGATTGATTGTTGGTTATGTAAAGGCCAGTGGTAAAGATTTCATGCATGTTCAGGACGAGAACAAATTCACAACAAATACAAGTAGGTCCTGTAATAAAGGCCGTCCGAGATGAAGATCGTGGCCATTTTGGACTGCCATTGGGAAATAAGAGTATATTGGATAGGGACAGAAATTGTTGTAACTTGCAACAGGACCCCTCAAAGAGTTGTTGCTAAGGTTTTTAACTTGCAAAGTGCGTGGCACTATCTCTAAGAGCGGACGTGGCTGCATACGTGTACATCCCGTTCAGCCAAACGGACGCCCCACAAAAGATGTACGGCCGATCAGAAGGAGACCTAAGTGACCATATTTCTATTCCCCAGTCACCAAAGGGGACATTTTGGAAATGAATAGTCTAGACTGGTACTAATCGTAAAAAAATAACCTTGTCCAAGAAATGGTGAAAATGAATATTTTGTTCTACAAAATGCAGGACTTTGCATGAAAAAATTGTGTAAAAATAGTGTGAAAATCATTTTCGCGCTACATAAATAAGCCGTACTATCAAGTGATGTAAAATGAATATTCTATTCGCCGAAAAAAAAAAAACCTCCCACTGAAAATCAAATGGTCCACTAAGGCTATTGAATTTTATCATATTTTAAACCGAGCATTTTTTTTTAGTTTTTGTCATATACATAGGTAAAAAACTTACTTCATAATATTATTATAATAATTCTTATTCAATATAAGTAACTATCCTTAAATATTCATAATGAAATCCAAGTTCCTAATATCTAGTGTAATGTTCGCATAACCCACACAAGGCCTACATAGACTATTGACTGCATGTAGTCAAAACCTGTTTTTTAACAATATGTAAACATTGATGTTTATCAATGGGAACGTAATATAGTTCAGTTTAAGTGTTCAATACACCTACACCAGACCGGGTTTAGCTCAATGGGAACACGGCCTCAGTCATCGTAATCGCTCAGCCTTTTATACATAATACAAAATGTACAACATATATAACATAGAATCAATTTTATTAAAGTTAAAAAAGTTTAAATATAGAAATATGTGGACTGTACCTCCCAAATCTTCCTTAAAGGCAAATACATGTAATAATTAATTCGGCTACAACTCTGGACAAGAAGCCTGATTTTATATACGTGAATTATTGATCATGTTAATTACAGTATTGAAAATACCTAATGAGACTGACACACGATACCCGATGAGACTGACACACGATACCCGATGAGACTGACAAACGATACCTGATGAAACTAGCACACGATACCCGATGACACTGACACAGATACCCGATGAAACTGACACACGATACCCAATGAAACTGACACACGATACCCGATGAAACTGACACACAATACTCGATGAGACTGACACACGATACCTGATGAGACTGACAAACGATACCTGATGGATGAGACTAGCACACGATACCCGATGAGACTGACAAACGATTCCTGATGACACTGACACACGATACTCGATGAGACTGACACACGATACCCGATGAGACTGACACAATATCTGATGAGACTAAAATATGATACCTAATGAGACTAACATAACACCTGATGAGACTGACACTAAATACCTGACGAGACTGACACACGATACCCGATGAGACTAACACTAAATACTCGATGAGACTGACACACGATACCCGATGAGACTAACACTAAATACTCGATGAGACTGACACACGATACCCGATGAGACTAACACTTAATACCTGATGAGACTAACACACGATACCCGATGAGACTAACACTAAATACTTGATGAGACTAACACACGATACCCGATGAGACTAACACTAAATACTCGATCAGACGAACACTAAATACCTGATGAGACTAACACACGATACCCGATGAGACTAACACTAAATAACTGATGAAACTAACACACGATACCCGATGAGACTAACACTAAATACCTGATGAGACTAACACTAAATACCTGATGAGACTTACACTAAATACCTGGTGAGACTAGCACACGATACTCGATGAGACTGACACACGATACCCGATGAGAATAACATTAAATACCTGATGAAACTGACACACGATACCTGATGAGACTAACACACGATACCTGATGAAACTAACACTAAATACCTGATGAGACTAGCACACGATACCTGATGAGACTGACACACGATACCTGATGAGACTAACACACGATACCTGATGAGACTAACACGCGGTACCTAATGCGACTAACACTAGCTACCCGATGAGACTAACACTAAATAACTGATGAGACTAGTACACGATACCCGATGAGATTGACACACGATACCTGATGAGACTGACACATGATATCGTTAATTATCACACGATATCGTTAATTCTGACACATGATACCATTAATTCTAAAATATTTGTAATGTCTGTAATGAATAAAATTATGTCAAGTAAAAGTCAATTGATATCTTCCACTTCATCGTCACTTAAAGTAAAACTTAAATTATGCACATATCGATGCTTTCAAGTTAAAGTGTTCTTAAAGCAACACACACCGTCAAACATGTCCCATAAACTTCCACAGATGATATGAAGTTTACATGCATAAATCGATTTTACACATGTTTATAGAATATGAAATCACAAATCAGTATCTTTAGGGTAGTTTTCTTTATGAAAGTCTGACAAATTTGGCAATAAAAAAAACATCAACCAAAGCAACAAATGGAACAAATGTATAATATCTGTCAAAATTCTCGTCCTGAATATGCATGAAGTAATTGCTAACAGTTCAATTTGTTATATTTCTGACAATATTAACGGTATCGTTTTAAAATTGAAGGGAAAATCATACTCATTAAGCACCGATGATATCTTATATATACATTATTTCCCAAAGATATGTTTACTTTTTTTTCAAATAACTACAACGGACTCATTTTTCTAGTAAAACTGATAAAAGGGACGTTCATTATGTTTATAACTAGGAAACTTAAGTTTCATTACTTTTCTCTTCAAACAATCCCTACGAGTAAACAGTTGTTCTTGTCCTCTGCTTCTGATTTGTAAATTGGTCCCCACACTTTGCTTCCTAAGTATACTAGTCCATGTTCCATGTTTTGCAAGACATATCTTAACAAAAGTTCTCAGAAAATCAATGCAAGACATATTTTACTAACTGCATACTCAAATTATATTTATGTGGACAACTGATCGCTGATTTATTTCGAAATTCTGTCTCTCAGACAACGAAGAATTATATATATACATGACTTTATTGTCATTCTATCTCACTTGTCATCTGTAACTTTCCTAGTTATTATAATCTAAAGTAAGTAACAGTATTCCATAATTATCTGGATTTTTCGTTCGAACCCTCCAGTAAAATACTTGGTATCTATAAAGTTCGAGTACATATCTTTTCACTACTATATAAAAACCACACACGTTTCATATATATGATGCCTTAAGTATCCGTTATAAGTCTATTGCGCAGGTGTTTTCGACTTATGAGTTTGAATGTCCCGTTGGTATCTTTCGCCTCTTTTTTAAATCAACGCCTTAACAACTGGGCAGCAAATCTATTTAATAAATATGATCAAGATGTGTATTTCCTGGTTAAACGTGTGTGTGCGTGTGTGTGTGTGTGTGTTTGTGTGCGTGTGTGTGAATGTGGTTGCTTTTTAAGGAAATTACCTGAAGCAGGTAACTTGACTGTTTGCATTCCTCGTTTAAATGCTGACTTTTAAGTTTTATACAAAAAACGTTAGGTATTCATCACATTCGCACGAAGCTTTATTCATTCTTACATTCATCCTCTGTACAACTTATGTTTGAACACAGCTGTTACAAACCCCCATTCGTCCAACAAAACTTGCAGCTATGATTTCGGATATTGCAAGTCAGTTTTGAATGTCCCTTTGGTATCTTTCGCCTCTCTTTCATAGCCTTTTCAAACCAGTTCGCATTGGTTAAGATGAAAAAGAAAAAAGGTCCTTTCTAAAACTCTCCTTTGCAAAACAAAGGTCTCGATGCCATCAACTTGGTCAATATCCGTCATCATAAATCAGTTCACTCGAAAATACCTCCTTGTTTTAAAGGTCAGTCTGTACATATCATGTCTTACAACTATACCAAACCAATTACAACTAAAATGTGTAACTACAAACACGTGTCGCAGGATCTCAATATTGACGACTTCAAGTTTAAACCTCCTGCTTGAACCTGTGCTAGTTCCCCGTTCATATATAATCCAATTGGCCACGTTATTACTGGTGACCTAAACATTGTCACTTCTCTGCGAAATGTGTTATCCAAAGGCCCATACATATTGCGAGCCTTAATCCATCAATTTGAAACACAACTTCAAAATACTGATGGACTCAGTCGAGGATTATACCAGGCAATGGGTTAAACTCGTTCCGAATGGATTAAGGCTGTGAGGTCGTTAAAACAAATCAGAATTAAAAAAACTGAATGGGTCTATGAATACCCATGCTATATCAATCTTTTTAAAGCCCCAAATGTTGCAAAACACATGTCCTACCTCCATGACAAATATGTTGTTGTCCCCGCATATAAAGCCCCAAACAACATCGTTTTGGTGTGTAAATCACATTACATTAACACATGTTTCATATGAAGATACCGCGAAATTTGTGTTTTATTGTCTTTGTCTATTATATATGAAACTGTTTTGTCGATTTTTGGTTATTAGTTGTATGAGCGAATATATTGCTTGACGCAATCGTCACCTCTTGTCTTTTCTAGGTTTCTGGCGCCTATCAGTTGTTGTATTTTGTTGGTTCTTAGGGTTGTCAATATGTTGTGCAAAGACCTACCGCAAAAGCACAGGCCGAACCCTCTCTACCAGTAACGTAAACGGTTGAGCTACCGGGGTATAATTCCATGAGACATAATATAGACGGAATATCCGTTTACCTATAAAAACCCGTTGCAATACATTACGGTAAACTTTTCATTTGTTTGCCTTTAGGCTTTCCTTGTGCAGATGAGTCAAGAGGTGCGATTCCGACGCATGAAGTAATCAAGTTTCGTTTTCATTTTCTTTACACTTGTATTTATATTTTACTTAATTTGTACCTTATCGGAAAATTATGTTTTAATTAACTGTATGTAATATCAACAGCAAAAACGTTTGTTGCTTTTTTGATTTTTTTTTGGCGTCTTTGTTTTTGTATGTACTATCAATATCAAGGACATTTTTTATTTGTGTCTTTGTCAGATTTGTTTTTATGTTTGTTTAACCCTTTTAATTCAGCTGTATAGTATGTCTGTAATGTATGTTTGCACTGTTTTGACTGCTGGAATCCAATAATTGTCACATTAACCAATTATGATTGTTTGGGTTGCTCGCCCAATTGTGTCTTTTTAACGGAACTATAAACAACTTGCATACAAGTGAGAGGTTTTGCTAGCTATACAACCAGGTTTTACCCACCATTTTCTTTAGATGATGTCTGTACCAAGTCAGGAATATAACAGTTGTATTTCCATTTGTTCCTTCGGTTGATATAGTCCTACGTTTAATTTTTTTAGTTTTTACGGACTTGTCCCTTTTTCGAATTTACCTTGGAATTCGGTATATTATGTTCATTTCAAGATTTAAGCACTATGTAAATGAAAATTTTGTGTGCAAATCATTCTAGTTCATTTCGTATGAAATTGATTAAGTGTTAGCAGAAATAATCGAAAATTAAACCATCCGTTTTCAATTCGTTCAAATTGATAAAAAAAAGCATGATAAGCCGAGGTGATTTTTTTTAAGGGATACTATCCGTATCTTCATCTCTTAATATTGGATTATCAACCATGATTTTCCATTGGACTGATCAATGGAAGTTTAGTACAAACTGCTATCCAGATACAAGAAACCAATTTGTTACAGTATTTTTTCATAAAGATTATTTTATTCACACCATTATCATCCTTTCCAACAAAACCAATATTTGTTTGCAACAATTGGATTCTCATATAAAAATAACTAATGGAAATGTGGTATGATTGCCAATGAGAGAGATATCCCCAGAGTTCAAATGACATTGCTGTAAGCAATTATAGGTCACCGTACAGCATTATGACAAAAAAGACCTACCATATAATCAGATATAAAAGGCCCCGGCATGAAACATTTGAAACAATTCAAACGAGAAAAACTAACAGCTAATTTAAAACAAATCAATTTGCGAAAAAAAAAAATATGACACACACGAACCAAAACTTGTAGATCCTCAACTAAGAGAACATATGTTAAATGTCCAACACTTATATCTCAAAAAGTAATAAATATCCTGACGAATCATTAGAAACATAGAATTGAATGTTTTAAGCAATAAATGCTCTCATTTTTACGAAATTAATTTTTGAAATTCGTTATATTTTCACCCACAAAGTAAGCATTATCAAGTCCTTCTGTCGTTATTTAGTTTGTCTGCGAGTCGGCTGAACTAACACTCTATTTGACGGAAATGAATAAGATTTCTACTGTGAAAATGCACCGCATATACAATTGAAATGAATCGCACCTACAGTGAAAATGAAAGTTATGTATCATTATTCGACAGTTAACATGAATCGCTTAACGTAAGCAGCACAATGGAATTTAACTCTATCAACAAACTAAATTAAAAAACCTGTTTAAAGTTATACAACATTGATGATTATGTTAAAAAGTATATTTTTCTGAAAATAAAACTTTACAGCTGATTCGAAATCTCCTGCACGCTCTGTTCGTGGAATATTCTCGATATCTACCTATTTGTGTATCGTTTTTACATCTGGGTGGCTGTAGGAGTGGTATATACCCGTTTGCATCTCTTACATGCATCATGAGTTATTAAAACAATCCATTTGATATATCATTTATCATTTTATTCCAAAATGATAAATTTTTCGTCTGTTTATTTATCATTCTACATTAGAAATGTATGGCATATACAGTGAAAATGGTATTTCAGGATCCGCACTTTATATACACTGGTCACTAGCAGTCTATTTCTACGAAAATTATTTGGACTGTTCCTTACATAAACGATTATGTTAACAGATTTACCATCATACTTAAGTAAGGCCCATCCTAAGACCATATTAGGACACCTAAATTGTTGTCATAAAATTTTAGGACAATTCCATATGAAATTTCCAAAGTTAGGACATGTTTGATAAGCCCACTTAGAACAAAGAAACGTCTTAAGACGATCTTAGGACATGTCCTAGTCCTAGTCCTAAGACCGCTTAGATAAACATCGTACATGGTACGAATATGTCTTGTACACGAACAGACATGCATGAGTAATTCATTACTTTGTGGTAGTGGTATTAACCATATGTGGATTCTAAAAAAACTCTAAAGAATTTCTGGATAATTTCAAATCTAGATCTTTCTCTGAAATTAATTCTATTAAAACTTTTGATTTTTCAACCCTGTAAACCACCATTCCCCATGTGAAATTGAAAAATCGTCTAAAAGAAATAATCCACTATGCTTTTGAATATAACAATGGTAGCTTACGCTATAAATGTATTACTTTGGGATACCATACGGCATATTTTGTTAATAGTGAACAAAAAGGTAAAACATGCTTCACTGCTGATGGCCACCTCCGAGTGCGGGATTTTCTCGCTGCGTTGAAGACCCATTGGTGGCCTTCGGCTGTTGTCTGCTCTTTGGTCGGGTTGTTGTCTGTTTGACATGTTCCCCATTTCCATTCTCAATTTTATTCACAGGGGAACAAGTGATCAGTATGCTCATTCGGTATTCAAGAGCTTGCAGCTGCTACTCAGACTATATAAAACGTCACCAGTGTTTGAGTAAAAAAGTTGATGAACCAGGGTTATGTCAAAGAACGTCTCGTCCTTTTTCTAAAAAAGTTCATCGGAAGATACCAAGACCTGGTTGATAAATATTCCGTATCAACTTCACAAATAATACATGATGGTCTTGAAGTATAAGTTCTAGGTACTGACGTTGTTTATCATCTTAATTACGTGTCATACTGTTCTTTTAATAGTCTTTGTAAATTATTAACCTTAACTGTTTAGTACATTTTTGGTAATATCCTTTTGGCGTGGTTCGGTACTTATACATCCCGCCATTGTGTTATTGTGCTATGGTCATTTTTTTTTGTATGCTTGTCTTTCATTTTTGTTTATGTGATTTGTCTATATGCCATTTTGTTTTTCTTTGTTGACATATTTGTTGGTTGTTATAGTGATTAAGATTATAATACAATGTTGACTGCTGTACCCCTATTTGTGACATCATTGCCTATTATGTCTGTTTGTCTTGTTCACACATTGTTGTCAATATAATGGAATTTTATGCGTCTTTCATACAAGTGAGAGGATTAGCTAGCTATAAAACCAGGTTTAATCTACCATTTTCTGCATAAGGAATGCCTGTACCAAGTCAGGAATATGACAGTTGTTTTCCATTCGTTTGATGTGTTTGAGCTTTTAATTTTGCATTTGATAAGGGACTTTCCGTTTTGAATTTTCCTTGGAGTTCGGTATTTTTGCTATTTTAGTTTTTCCTATCACCAGCTTCGGTACTGGCATGAAAATACGGATATTGTGTTATTAAAGATTTTATTTCAAAATTTTGAAAATTATTTTAAATTAAGGAATATATCTCCCTCATGCAAAGCTCTGATCCCATGTCGTCTTTGGCTATACTTTTTGTCCTTTATTTGTTTATAAGCTCTTCATTGTTTCAATAAGTTTTTGGATTTTCAAATATTTTGGCCTCGAGCAACACTGAAGAGACATTAATTGTCAAAATGAGCATCTAGTGCACAAACATTGGTGCCTTTAATATTATTCCTCATACAGAGACCAGATTCTATATAAATGTAATACCATAGTTCCTCTTTTTTAAAACTTATAGGGGAATATGTACTTATATCTTTATATTTATGTGTATAATGTATATTGTAAATTTTAATAACGATCCTGTAATATATAATTAGAAATATCTGTATTCGTATGCATAAAGCAAACAGGAAGCATATTAAAAATAAATCTGACAAGAAGAACACTATAAATGATGGACAGACGGAAGCACGAACGAACAAACGGACATGTAAACCATTATATCCCCTCCTTTGAAGATGAGGTGTATTTATATTGTCTCATTGCTCGATATCGCTAATTAACTAAATAATGCATGAATTCAGTACAAATTGCCAATGTTATTAAATGTTTTATTTCCACAAATTAAATTTACAAAGGTTTGGGTAAAACTTTTCGCAAATGCATAGATTCCCATCGCCAACATAATACTAAAACCTCAAGACTTGACACCGTTTAAATAGAGTCGTAAAGACTAATTGCCTATTAACAATAAGTATATATATTGTTAAATTAACGGTGTTACGGGAATTCTTTAGCTAAGTTCTATGACATACTTAGCAAGGGTCCCTTCTCAAAAGTCTTCCTATTTGAAAGTCTTGTTTTTGTTAGGTGCTCTTTCAAATTTTTACTGCGTTTATATGCTATGATAGGCATTTCTTAGAATGTTTTACAATATTCATCTCTTTGCCAAATCTGCCAAAATTCATGGATAAGTGTACGACAGACGAAGTTCATCTTCTACATCTAATAGATAGATCGTCCGAGAGTTTGCCATGCAAAATGTCAACAGAGTACACAAAATATATTCATCAATTAAACGATACAATTTCTTCAATTTCTCGGTAGCATGTATCAGTTGTACGCAACCATTTGAAACATGGCATACAGATTGGGTTTGGTCTACATCTCACTAAATGATGTTAATAGTCCTTGATTGTGTTGAAAATAGTTCGTACTACCTTCCTGATTTTCAAGTCGATCTATGTGAATATACATATTTCCCATTTATATGTTCATGCATCAAACAATCAGTAAGATCTACACACATTTAAAAAGACTCCTTTAGTAGAAACATCCGGTAATGGGCAACACTTAGGTATCTCATTTATCTCACATGTCGCTTAGATATTTGGTATATGATATCAAACAGTTTATACGCTTTTGAAACTGACCCTGTTTTACCAAATACTTTTCCTTGTAAGAGTTATCTCCCCGAACACTGTTTTTCTTGTTATTTCTAATACTTCGCAACCGTAAAAGAAACCGACAAATTTATTTTTCCAAATTGCTCGTTATATCCTCAGGATGTTCTGTTTAATTTTGACCGAAGCGGTATAGAGATTCCATATGAGAGTTATTTCCCCTTCTGTATTTGATATAAGTGAAATGTATTTGTAACTGGTAAACCATAAGTGATAGAGACCTAGGGTCTTTTGATTTGAGGTCCTTGGTCCATTTAAAAGAAAATGAGGTCAAGGTCAAAGGTCAAGGTCATGTTCTAAATTTTGATTTTGGCTTGTTATCATTTATTTTCAGAAATTGTATAAGATATCGACAAAATATTTTTACAGAATTGTTATTTGCGACATGTCGTACTTAAATTTTAGTTGAAAGGGTATGTAGCCATTAAATGGGAGTTTTCTCCCCTCTTATGTCTTATTTTAGCTGTATGGTAATATAACTTATTAACGATATATAGTAGAGATCTAGAGTCTTTTGATTTGAGGCCCTTGTTTTATGACCTAAAAATTGGGGTCATGGTCAAAGTTTGATTTGACGTTCTAGATTTTCACCTTTGCGCTAACTTCTTATTGGTTCAAGATAAAGTCAAAGGGTCTTTTACATTGGGTTACAGATATATATGACATTGATAAAGGTCAACCGGAAGTGACCTTTCGTAATGTTTGCCTTACTTCATGTATAATTTACTAGAACTTTATATTTTTGGAATCTGTGTGAAGTAAGGTTCAAATCTAACCGAAAGTAGCATTTTATAAACCAGACGTACCTTCTTATCTCCCTTATTTTTCGCAAAACTATAATAAAACCATATATATTTTTGGAATCAGCAGCATAAATTAAGCTATTATCTTAAACAAGAATAGACATTTTAAACCAAAATTTATTTTTTTCCCATCTAGATTTGTCTATTTAGGGTGGAAAACCTTAAATTGTTCAGAGTTTTTAATTATTATTAGGTCTTTCCACTTTTCGTGGAAAGACCTTTTGCTTTTCTTCTGATTATTTTTTTTTTCTTCTGCCGTCTGAGATGCTTTATTGTTTTACAACATATCGAAAGGATTTTTTGGCCAATGATGTCGTACAGTAATGGGAATTTCAAAACTCACCCTGTGTAACCGACCACTTATTCGTATAGGAGTTATCTCCCTGCGTCCCCTTTTTCTTGTTATCTACATATCTCTTAAACCGTAAAAGATTTAACAAACTGTTTGCACCAAATTGTTCGTCTGCTCTTAAGAATGTTTTGGTTAACTTAACTGATGTGATTGGATGACATCTTATGGGAGTTATTTCCCTTTGAAAATTTAACATAGGTGATATGTTTGGTAAATTCATACATAAGTCATAGAGGCCTAACGTCTTTTGATATGAAGTCCTGTGTCCATTTGAATGAAAATTGAGGTCAAGGTCAAAGGTCAAGGTCATGTTCTAAATTTTCAATTTTGCTTGTTATCTTTATTTAAAAGAAACCGTAACATTTAATGATATGATGTGTTTGCCAAATAATTGTTTACGATAGGGCGCAACTTCAACCCATTTAAGTCGAAGTGTTTTGGTCAACCCTTATAGGAGTTTTCTCCCCTGATGTATTTGAAATCAGTATTACTCCGCAATCATACAAGTGAATGACCTGGGTTCTTTTGATTTGAGATCACTGACCTATGACCTTGAAATTGAGGTCAAGGTCAAAGGTCAATTTGACGTTCTAGATTTTGACCTTTGCTAAAAATTCTTTATAAAACAATTAAGTCTTCTGCATTTGGTTGTAGATATTTCACCATTTATCAGGTCATCCGGAATGACCGTATTTTAACCGGAAGTAGCCTATTTCAGACTTATCCTATGAAAAAATATCAGAATTCTTATTTTTTAATATCAGTTTTAAGCAACAAATTACCAGGAGTGACATTTTCCAACACCGTTTTTTAAATTTCATTGTTTATTATCGAGGTGGAAAGACCTTCAATTGTTCTCTGAACAATTGGTTTTTAATTATTATTCCTTTTTTTTCCGCCAAACTTTGACAAAATTTCCCTCAGTAACGTACAACATGTCGCGTTCTGGTTCACACTTTGTATCGGTGACATATATACCTATCCGGAACTCACCCTGAGAGTCGTAAAATTTTGTCGGTCCGGAGTTATCTGCCCAAACCTGAAAACCTTGTTATCATTCAAACACCGTAACAATAATTAATAAGTAGAAAAAAAAACGAAGGAGTGGAATTTGTTCAGGACCAAACCCTGGGTCTTCGTTACATTTGGATCGAAAAGATTCAACGACTCATTGGTAAGGTTATGCCCTTTGAAAATAAACCGATGTCGGTTGGCCACTAAAACTCAGAAACCGTAAGTAGTAGTCACCTAGGATCTTCACCAATGAACATCAATAAATGTGACCATGAAAATGCCTCAAGGTCAAACTTTTACGTTGACTTTGACCTTTTACCTAACACCTTGTTATGGGATGATCACAGAAACCATGATTATACTTACGGAAGTCTTGTATAGCGGAAAATGTTTGGGTCATGAAGGCGCAACTTTGACCTTGCCGTAAGTGGCATAACCCCAGTTAACGGTTTCTGAAAAGACAAAATAAGCTTTAACTAATAAACTAAAGGTCCTAGACCCATGGGGGTCTTTGCAATGACATCGGGGACCAATGATCTTGACAGAGGTCACAAGGTCAAAGGACACGGTCATGTCCTAGATAGCAAATTATGTGTTTTGACCTTATGAATTGTTTTATCTGTGTTTTAAAACTTTTTTAAGGTTGACCTTGACGTTTGACCTTACTACTTGTTTTGGGATATCTCAGAAACCCATATTTGTACAGGAATCGTCAATAGTAAAAAATGTTTGGGAGAGATTTGACCTATCCGTAAGGGGCATAACCCCCGTTTACGGTTTCTCAAAAGACAAAATTAGCTTTAACTCATAAACTAAAGTTCCTAGACCCATGGTGTCTTCAGCAAGGACAACGGGGATTAATTACTTTGACAAAGGTCATAAGGTCAAAGGTCAAGTTCATGACCTAGATCCCAAATTTGTGTCTTTGACCATATTAAGAGGGTTTTATGCGTGTTTAATGCTTTTCAATGCATTTACATCTATTTAAACATATATTTTACATTTCGAAAAGGAAAGACCTCTCAATTGTTCACCGTTTCTATGTATGTTGGCGTTTGTTTTTGTTGCAGTTCAGTGTTTCTGTTGTTCCGATGTTTTCCTCTTATAGTTGATGTGTTACCCTCGGTTTTAGATTGTAACACGGATTTGTTTTCTCTTAATCGATTTATGGCTTTTGAACAACGGTATACTACTGTTGCCTTTATTTATCAGCAATCAGTATTAAAACATTTGACTTTTCTACACTTTACACAGGTATTCCCCATTCCAATCTAAAAGACAAATTGAAAGAATTGGTCCTGCTTTGTTTCATCAAAAAGAATGGCCAACGTAGATACAAGTATCTTGTCTTAGGGAGGGATAAATCCGACTTTGTAAAAAAATCACTATGATTCAAACAAAAAATTCTCTGAAACTGACATTATCAAGATGCTTGATTTTTTGACAACATATTTGTTACGTTTGTAGGGCGTGTTTTTCAACAAACAATCGGCATCCCCATGGGAAAAAAGTAAAATAACAAAAATACCGAACTCCGAGGAAAATTCAAAACGGAAAGTCTGTAATCAAATGGCGAAATCAAAAGCTCAAACACATCGAACGAATGGATAACAACTGCCATATTCCTGACTTGGTACAGGCATTTTCTTGTGTAGAAAATGGTGGATTAAACCTGGTTTTGTAGCTAGCTAAACCTCTCAATTGTATGACAGTCGCATTAAATTCCATTATATTGACAACGATGTGTGAACAAAACAAACAGACATAATAGGTAAAAATGTCAAAAATTGGGGTACAGCAGTCAACATTGTGTTATAACCTTAATCACTATTAAAACAAACTAATATGTAACAAAGAAACACAAAAAAGCATATAGACAAAGCACATTAGCAAAATGAAAGACAAGAATACAAAAATTTACCATAGCACAATAACACAATGACGGGATGACTAAGTACAGAGCCACGTCATATGTAACAAAGAAACACAAAAAGGCATTTAGAAAAAGCACATTAGCAAAAATTAAAAACAATAATACAAAAATATTACCATAGCACAATAACACAATGACGGGATGTATAAGTACAGAGCCACGTCAAATGGATATAACCAAAAACAGACTAAACAGTAAAAATAATATGCATAAAGACAAATAAAAGAATACTTAAACACGGAACCAACTGTGCCTCCCTTCTTGTCGACTTGTTCCTTTATTCATATGAGGCTGACTTCATACAGGAACTTCTTAGGAAGAAAGAAAAGAAGTTAGCAGTATCCTTTAACTTTACTCTCCGCTATATAGATGATGTTCTCTTGCTAAATGATTATGTTGAACGCACCTATCCCATCGAACTTGAGATAAAGGATACAACAGATACAGGTAATTCTGCCTCATATCTTGACTTTCATCTAGAAATTGACAATGAAGGTCGGGTGAAAACAAAAAGTTACGACAAAAGAGATGATTTCATCTTCCCAATTGTGAACTTTCCATTGTTATGTAGCAACAGTCCTGCAGCGCCTGAATACTGAGTATATAATTCCCAGTTGATACGATATTCCAGGGCTAGGATTTCCTTGATGGAGGGTTGCTGCTCACAAGGAAGCTATTAAACCAGAGTTTCAAGTGGTGAAGTTGAAATCATCACTTCGTAAATTTTACGGACGCCATCACGAGTTGGTTGATCGTTATGGAATATTCGTTTCACAGATGATAGCGGATATGTTCCAAATGTCGTAACTACAATCCCGTCCCCATTTCCCCGAATGTGACCTACTGAATTGAACTTATTACCGAGTTTGTACTAACATAAGCTACACAAAGGGTGCCACATGTGGAGTAGGATATGCTTACTCTTCCGGAGCACCTGATATCACCCCAGTTTTGGTGGGGTTCGTGTTGCTCAGTCTTTAGTTTTCTATATTCTGTTTTTTGTACTATTGTTTGTCTTTTGGTCTTTTTCTTTTTTGGCCATGGCGTTGTCTGTTTATTTTCGACTTATGAGTTTGAATTTCCCTTTTGGTATATTTCGCCTCTATTTGAGTGGACAATGATACTCGTAGAAGTTTGATTATAATTGCTGTTAGGGTGTTGTGTCCTGTCAAAAATCTATATCACATGATTGTGTTTACGTGTGACCTTGGATTCAATTTATTCAAGTAATAGATACAAAAATACCTCTTTAATTAAAACAATTTAAAAATAAAAAGACATGGTATGATTGCCAATGAGACAACTGTCCACCAGAGACCAAATGACATAAAAGTTAACAACCATAGGTCATCGTACAACCTTCAACAATAAGCAAAACCATACCGCATAGCCATTCATAAAAGGCCCGGAAGTGACAAATGTAAAACAATTCAAACGAGAAAACTAATGGCCTTATTTATGTACAAAATAATGAACGAAAAACAAATATGATATACAGCAACAAACGACAACCACTAAATTTCAGGCTCCTGACTTGGGACATCCACATTAGAATTTAGCAGTGTTAACCATGTTTAAAGGCGCCAACCTTCCCCTAACCTAGAACAGTGGTTTAACAATAGTATGTTCTCTCCTAAAAATAGGCTTAATATTCCATCTTCACTTAAATATCAGAATTATTTAACAAATTGAGGCTCATGTTAAAAAAAGTAGAGAAAATCCCTAACCCTAGGTCGTAAAACATATAATTTAACATGTAAGTGCTCTGGTTTAGTTATTAAAAAGTTCTTTTGTGAAGAAAACAATAATCTTGCTTTGAAGATTTAAACACAGTTCTATAAAAGTTTTAATGAATTTGTATATTAAACTAGTAACTTTATAAATACATTCACAAGGGTGACTGTAGAATAGAAATATTATCTCTTTGGTATTCTTCTGAACGGCAGCAAAACCCTTGCTCAAGTGGGCGTCCGTTTGGCTGTGCAGGTTGTATAAATACACAGCCATGTCCGTTCAAAATGAAAACGTTAAAGCCGATATCTTAATTGTTTATTTGTTCTAGTCCTAAACATGAAATAATTGCACTGGACGTTAATCAAAAATCAATCAATCATAAATACAACTGTTGGGACGTCTTGGGGACTATATTTTCTGTTTTTAATGCTGCCACATCTCAACTTTAAAACAGACATAGTAGTATATTGAAATCATAAATCAAAATTTTAAATTTTAGTTAAAAATTATTCCAAACAAGGGCTTTATCACATCCTGTCCGAATCGTGGTCTTTCAAACAATGTATGTCAACCAGCCGACGATACATCTATCTTTTAAGTTATATGTATGTATAAAATTAAAGATGATTTAAGTTTTTACATTTCATTGGTTTAACAATTTCAATTTACACCAGCGGGCGAAATGGCTAGAGTCATTAGAGAAATAAGCAAACATTTGTTCTCCTATTCTTTCCTTGGCTCGACAAACTACTTCATCTGGCTCATAAGTTTTAAACTCATCACTCGAATAATCAAATACTGAAACGGATCCATCAAACGGAACTTTCAAAATACCACTTTGTATAATGTTCTTTGTGAACGGTCCCTTGAATGCATAGTGGGCAATCTCGCACTTAATATATTTTTCTTTACGTTTGATGACATCAAGAACCACTGAACAGTGCAGGAGTTTGTAATACCTATACAAAATTATGTCACCTTTTTGTATGTCGTCCTTTTGTCGAACTTTCTTCCTTGTTACACTAAGCATTTTCTCATTTCTCTCGAAGCACGTTTTGCACAGCATACCATGTTCGTATTCGACCTTGTTTCTCAATAGTTCGTCACTAAGACCATGGAATCTTTTTCGGAAAAATATTTTGAGAACAATTCTAGCTTTTCTAATTTGAATACTGAGCCTTCTTCCAGTCACACACCAAGAAGCAAAATGTTCGCAATTATTATCAATAACGCCGTACCGAAATTCTTCTTGATCACTATTTAAAGCCTCAGATGCCCTTTTAACTATTTCTTCTGGACTTTTCGGTTTTATACTTCCCCAATATTTACAAATCATTACCATTTTCAAATCGACTGTTTCAGTTTTACGTTTTAATTCGACAATGGGTCTTCTACGACGAATACTATCCCTAATGGCACCTTTGTTTGTCTGATGAATCAGTTCTAAACTAATCGTCTGACTGTTATCATCCTCTGGTGGAATTACTCTAATTACAATTGCATGATGGTCATAAAAACTCCTTGAAAGAATGACATGGTCGCCTTGGTTGATTTCCTTCCAGGTTTTAACTTGTACTGGTTTAATGCAATCCATACAACTTCTAACATCCTCACTCCCATCATGTTTTAGCGATTGTAAAGATGTTTGTAAATCTTTCGAATCCGTATCATCATCGGGCATGCCCAAAGACAATCGGTCTGTATTTGGTTCTATCCCATCACCATTTTTTGTTTCGAGTACATAATTGTTTTCGAGTACTGATTCTGAAGTCGATTCAATATTTATGTTAAATGGAGAGTTCTTTTCAGTAATATCAGCAATGCCTAAATCGTCCGCCTTTTCACTTATTTTGTCTAAAATCAATGGTTTCACGTTTGTCGCAGGTGTGTTTCCCTTTGTCCAATTAGCAACAGTTATGTGTGATGGGGGTCTTTGCATCATCTGAGAATCTTCTAACGTTGAAATGGCTGTTGTTGGATCTAAAAAATTTGAATTGCCTGGAGATTTGTCTGCTTTAATATTCTTATTCATTTTATATTTTTTATATTTTTTGTTTTTATGATCAACATCATGGCCATTTGACAGAGTTTCAATAATAGTAGCATCACATATGTCTCCAGTTCTTCGTTGTAGATTTTCGTTTTCCTTAGATATTACAGAATCAGATTTATCGTTTATGCTATAGAAAAACACTTTGACTTCTGACTGATTTACAGTGTCAGTATCGTTTTGACCCAAAAGTTCAAACTGTGCTTCGACATTTACAGTTTCTAAATTTTCCTCATCAAAGTCTTTCCGATTTATAACCGCTTGCTGTTTGCTGTAAGTGTCTTTTTCTTTGTTGTCATCTTCAGTAGCATCTTTCAAAAGACTTTCACTTTTACCAGTTCCTTCCCTTCGATAACTATCTCCAGAGATATCTTCAAGTAAAGGGTTATCGTCCATGATGTCTTCAATTTTATTCCAGGTCGTGTTTCGTGTTGGTGCTTCCTCGATAGCGTTTTTAAGTTGATTGCTCTCTTCAGTTTGAAGAAAAAGTTATGGAAAAAACTTAATGCTTATTTCTTGAAATCATAATTGTGTCAGTTATACGAGATTACCTATATACGTAGTTTTACTGTTATTCTCTGTGACTTATCATTTGTAATTATCATGTCTATGGGTTTTTTTTTTTACTTTCAGTTGCATTGGTTGTGTGAACAGTTCAAGAATTTATATTTCCACTGAAATAGAAAACAACATGTTTCATGTTTCATGTAGATATCTATTAAGGATGTTCGCTACTCTGTTTCAAAATAACAAGTGTTTTAAAGACTTTGATGAAATGCGAGTATTTATAAAACGGAACTAAAAAAGCAGAAAAAAATACGCGGTCCATGTGCTTGTTTTTCAAATATAAGCCATTGAAATTTGGCTTTAAATGATTGTCTCTAGATTTTTCATACATTTAACATTGACACCTTTTTTCTTTTCAAAAACTATGAAAAATAACAAGGATTTTATAACATTTTCAAAAATGGCTTTTTTAAAACTATATGTTTTAAAGTAATGGAAAGAAAATTAGGGATTAGCGGGCAACATTTTTAACAGCACCTCAATGTGGAGAATAAACACTAAGTTTTCTCAATTGAATTGTTTCATAATTTTCATGTTGGGGCCTTTTATAGCCGACTATACGGTATGGGGTATTCTCATTGTTGAAGGCCATACGGTTGCCTATAATTGCTTACAGCCATTTTATTTGAACTTTGGTGGATAGTTGTCTCATTGGTAATCATACCTCATCTCCTTATTTTATATAGACAAAGGAAGATGATACTAGTATGTGCAAAAATGTGCCACAAGGTATAACTTATTTATTGTGGTCGCTGAAAAAAATGTGCCACAAGATAAAGCTTATCAAATGTGGTCGCCTAGGAAAATGTGCCACAAGGTATAACATCAATTGTAGTCGCTGAAGAAAATGTGCCACAAGGTATTACTTATCAACTGTGGTCGCTGAGGAAAATGTGCCACGAGGTATAACTTATCAATTGTGGTCGCTAATAAAAATGTGCCAACAGGTATGACTTATTAATTGTGGTTGCTAATGAAAATGTGCCAACAGGTATGACTTATCAATTGTGGTCGCTGTTGAAAATGCGCCACAAGTATAACTTATCAATGGTGGTCGCTGAGGAAAATTTGTCACAAGGTATAACTTATCAATGGTGGTAGCGAGGAAAATGAGCCACAAGGTATAACTTTTCAATGGTGGTAGCTGATGAAAATTTGCCACAAGGTGTAACTTAATTATCAATGGTGGTAGCTGAGGAAAATGAGCCACAAGGTATAACTTATCAATTGTCGTTGCTGAAGAAAATGCATCGACAATTTTTAATACGCACATCAATGAAAAAAACATACATGTATGTGGCAAACAGGAGGTAAATAAAAGGCGGATCTGAAAATTTGATACATGATTTAGCTTAATTACCAATGTGCAGTTTGGTACATGTACTAAATATCATGATATTCTGATTTGCTGAGAAAAAACTTCTTCTACCGAAATCAATGTAAAAAGAACACACTAGAAATGTATCTGAAAGAGTAAACCAATATGGACCTTGGAACCAAATATCAAGAAGCTTTAGTTTGTAGTTGCTAAGAAAAATGAGACACAAATGTGTTACGGGCGGACGGACGAAACGACGGATGGACATAGGTAACCCAGTATACCCCTACCTTGGAGATATGATGCAATTGTAGGTTCTAATTGCTCAATTTATATTCCAAATGAACTATATATTAGAACGCATAAATTGGATGCATATTGAATGACAATGATTATAAAGTATATTCACAAATAGCCTACAAACCATTAGTAACACTGGAATCTGTTTTGATAGATAAGATAATCTGAACAATCCATATCGGGTAAATGATACTGTATTTACACAAGACGTGTGTAGGTACATGTCAGGTAAAATCATAATGTTTTAAGTGTTTTACAAAAGACGTGTGTTAGTCCATGTTATGAATGTGGTTACACCAAACATCAAGTGTATCCAAAGTTTATTGGCCGTTTGTACATTATACATATAACGTGACTGTATTAGTTTGAAATTATTCAACTGAAAAGTTAACAACACATTGATGCTTCATTCATACAAACACAAGTTCTGATTACTCGATAGTATTATATATGTGTTAATGTGTTTATCTAGTTGTAATCAATATGGGTCAACCATGTATAATAAATAACACTACACTGGGGGTCTCATTGGGGGGTTCTGATCCCGCATCCCGCTTACTGTTTTGTCAGATTCCCGTATCCCGCTTACACTATGTACGTAAGCAATTCTCATTTTTTTGGTAATTTCCCGTATCCCGCTAGACATCATTTCCCGTTTTCACGGCACAATAATTTGACTTTCACGTGTCACGCTTACAAAAAATCGGCAATCCCGCGTCACGCTTAGACCCCAATGAGACCCACAACACTGTATTGATAACCTATGACGTACTACAAGGTAAATCCAAAAAAGGGGAAGTCCATAAAAACCGTCAAAAAAGCGCAAGACTATATATTAACCGAAATAAACAACATACATAAACATATAAAGTGGTAACAGAGAATCAGCTCAACAGACCAAACTCCTCCTAACCAACAAAGAAAAACAACAATGAGCAATACACGGACATTGTACAGACTGTGTCAGAGATGCTGTATGATAGCACTCTCAGACATATCTATTCTACTCCTTATACCTTACACTTAGTTACTTGAAGGTGTTACTTATACATGTTATAGTCAAATAGATAATTGCATGACAAGATTAGTAACGTCTAGCTATAAAGAGAGAGAGAGAGAGAGAGAGAGAGAGAGATTAATAAATCTTTCCGATTTACTGCATGAATAATTCAGAAAGAGAGAGAGAGAGATTAATAAATCTTTCCGATCTACTGTATGAATAATTCAGAGAGAGAGAGAGATTAATAATTCTTACCGATCGACTGTATGAATCATTCACTAAACATATACTAATGTAAGATAAATCATGCCACACGTTAGTTTACACACATAATACCGATATTCTTTCATAACAAAAATCCTTGAGAAAGTCCTGTGAATCATATATGTTACTAAAAATACTCTCAAAATTATATCGATTTCGGTCACACAGTGTGTTGCTCGACGATCCTTACTTTTCTGTGTTGTGTTGAACGACTTATTTTTTACAAAGGTATTTTCTGAGGGTATGGGTGTGGTTCCTTCGTTTCTGTATTCCTTCATTTTTTAGGTTATTTTTTTTTTTCTATACTTTATACTTTTTGCCGAATATTCTCTATCTTTATATTTTTAAACCCCCATTTATATTCCCTATGCTTTATTTGTTTGCCCTATTTTTCTCTATTCTTTATTTTTTTATCCATTTTTTTGTATATTTGGTCCATTATTCTGTATTCTGTAAACCCATCCAGACCCTCTTAAATGTCTGCAGTTTGATTGCTTTCTCGGTATATTTTCCCTTTTTTGTGAGCATAAAATTCCCTCTAAGGGTCAGGCTACAGTACATGGGCTGTGTTACAGATTTTGGTAAAATTTTGCATACAACTTTGGCTCGGTCATCTATATGAACTGACAATCGAAAAAATAATGCATTTATACATTTATCTTTTTTATTATCTAAAATATCACTGATTGAATTCTTTCAAAATCGATAAACATTTGTATAGAAAGCACATAAAATCGGCGAAAATGTTTTTAAATTTGTCTTAAAATCATAAAATTTCCAAAGATTTTTCTTTTAATCTATATGTTATTGATACATAAATTTCTGTTTTTAATGTAAGTCATCAACTTCGTTTTTACGGTATACATCGTTGAAAGAGGTGATCTCTAGGTGAATAAAATAATACCACAAAACGCCGAAATATGCGTAACGTCGTCCGTCGGGTTGTAGGCCGTAAAACGTCGATTTTGTTAACGTTTCTTCACTACCAACAAGGTAATAGATTGGTTAATAGAACAAAAACGAAGTCGGTGACCATATAAAATTGAGAATGGAAATGGGGAATGTGTCAAAGAGACAACAACCCGACCAAAGAGCAGAAAACAGCTCAATATAAAAAAAAAACATGTGGTATGATTGCCAATGAGACAACTCTCCACAAGAGACCAAATGACACAGAAATTAACAACTATAGGTCACCGTACGGCCTTCAACAATGAGCAAAGCCCATACCGGACAGTCAGCTATAAAAGGCCCCAATGGGTCTTCAACGCAAGGAGAAAATCCCACACCCGGAGGCGGGTTTCATCTTGCCCCTAAACACAAATGTGTATTAGTTCAGTGAAAATGGACGTCACACTAAACTCCGAAACATATAAATGAACTAAAATTAAAAAAAAAACCATACAAGACTAACAAAGGCCAGAGGCTCCCGACTTGGGACAGGTGCAAAAATGTTAAACATGTTTAGTGAGATCTCAACCCTCCCCCTATACCTCTAGCCAATGTAGAATAAACAAATACACAGCAGTACATTTATGTTTATTTTACACCATTGAAACAGAAATTTATGTATCAACAACATATATTTTTTTTTTAAATCTATGGATTCAACTTGTTCATTACTGTTCCTTGACCTTAAACGTAATCTCATGTCAATAAAAAAAGTTGAAACAGGAAACAACGACAAACGTAATCTCATGTGAATAAAAAAGATGAACCAGCAAACAACGACAAACGTAATCTCATGTGAATAAAAAAAGATGAACCAGCAAACAACGACAAACGTAATCTCATGTGATTAAAAAAGATGAACCAGCAAACAACGACAAACGTTATCTCATGTGAATAAGAAAGATGAACCAGCAAACAACGACAAAAGTAATCTCATGTGAATAAAAAAGATGAACCAGCAAACAACGACAAACGTAATCTCATGTGAATAAAAAAGATGAACCAGCAAACAACGACAAACGTAATCTCATGTGAATAAAAAAGATGAACCAGCAAACAACGACAAGCGTAATCTTATGTGAATAAAAAGATGAACCAGCAAACAACGATAAACGTAATCTCATGTGAATAAAAAAGATGAACCAGCAAACAACGACAAGCGTAATCTCATGTGAATAAAAAAGATGAACCAGCAAACAACGACAAACGTAATCTCATGTGAATAAAAAAGATGAACCAGCAAACAACGACAAACGTAATCTCATGTGAATAAAAAAGATGAACCAGCAAACAACGACAAGCGTAATCTCATGTGAATAAAAAAGATGAACCAGCAAACAACGACAAGCGTAATCTCGTGTGAATAAAAAAGATGAACCAGCAAACAACGACAAACGTTATCTCGTGTGAATAAAAAAGATGAACCAGCAAACAACGACAAGCGTAATCTCATGTGAATAAAAAAGATGAACCAGCAAACAACGACAAACGTAATATCGTGTGAATAAAAAAGATGAACCAGCAAACAACGACAAGCGTAATCTCATGTGAATAAAAAAGATGAACCAGCAAACAACGACAAACGTAATCTCATGTGAATAAAAAAGATGAACCAGCAAACAACGACAAACGTTGAATAAAAAAGATGAACCAGCAAACAACGACAAACGTTATCTCGTGTGAATAAAAAAGATGAACCAGCAAACAACGATAAGCGTAATCTCATGTGAATAAAAAAGATGAACCAGCAAACAACGACAAACGTAATCTCGTGTGAATAAAAAAGATGAACCAGCAAACAACGACAAACGTAATCTCATGTGAATAAAAAAGATGAACCAGCAAACAACGACAAACGTAATCTCATGTGAATAAAAAAGATGAACCAGCAAACAACGACAAACGTAATCTCATGTGAATAAAAAAGATGAACCAGCAAACAACGACAAACGTTATCTCATGTGAATAAAAAAAAATGAACCAGCAAACAACGACAAACGTTATCTCATGTGAATAAAAAAGATGAACCAGCAAACAACGACAAACGTAATCTCATGTGAATAAAAAAGATGAACCAGCAAACAACGATAATCGTAATCTCAGAAACGAGAAACACTTATGAACCACATCAACAAACGACAACTACTGAACATCAGATTCCTGACTTAGGACAGGTGCAAACAAATGCGGGTTATATTACATTTCAGCGCCCCATTATTCTCTATTCTTTACATTTCAGCGCCCCATTATCCTCTATTCTTTACATTTCAGCGCCCCATTATTCTCTATTCTTTACATTTCAGCGCCCCATTATTCTCTATTCTTTACATTTCAGCGCCCCATTATCCTCTATTCTTTACATTTCTGCGCCCCATTATTCTCTATTCTTTACATTTCAGCGCCCCATTATCCTCTATTCTTTACATTTCAGCGCCCCATTATCCTCTATTCTTTACATTTCAGCGCCCCATTATTCTCTATTCTTTACATTTCAGCGCCCCATTATTCTCTATTCTTTACATTTCAGCGCCCCATTATTCTCTATTCTTTACATTTCAGCGCCCCATTATCCTCTATTCTTTACATTTCAGCGCCCCATTATTCTCTATTCTTTACATTTCAGCGCCCCATTATTCTCTATTCTTTACATTTCACTTTACATTTCAGCGCCCCATTATCCTCTATTCTTTACATTTCAGCGCCCCATTATCCTCTATTCTTTACATTTCAGCGCCCCATTATCCTCTATTCTTTACATTTCAGCGCCCCATTATTCTCTATTCTTTACATTACAGCGCCCCATTATTCTCTATTCTTTACATTTCAGCGCCCCATTATTCTCTATTCTTTATTTTTTTGGCCTTTTTTTCTATTCTTTATTTTGTTGGCCTATTTTTCTCTATTCTTCATTTCATTGCCCTTTATTCAGCATCTTTTGTCTATTTCTCACTTCTGTTAATCCCATCCAGACCCTCATATAAACATTCAAGCTTCTTAGAGTAATTGAATGTCGATCCCTTAAGTTTAAGTTGAAGTATAGAGGAAATACGATAATCCTATAATACATCATCACACTCATAACTAGGTTCGTATAACATCCTCTTAAAAACCGTTAAATAATATTAAAGACGATCTGTGGTTTAGAAAGTAACTGAAAATCGTGTGAAAATCATGTTTCGAAAAACCGTCAAAATGCGGGATTTTGCACTGCATGATTTTACCAACAGACCCCTACCGCAAGGACAGGTAACCAACTCCTTGTAAACTGTTGGCCACGGGCCTGAAATATGACGTCCAACTGAACACTTTTCCACGCTAGTCTGATTTTCCTAAATAAGAAGTCGTGAAGGCTATTGGATTTTTCTATCAATAGCACTTTACATCCAGATGCTTTTAACATATATATAAAGCAAATATTTCCGTAGGATTTAAATATGACAATGTGTGCAACATATTCAGATTGATTTCAAATGAAATTATAATAAATGATTATGATTTTTTCCAGACTATCTTCCCATAAAAGGACCATGAACATAAACCAGGCCGTTAGTTTTCTCGTTTGAATTGTTTCAAAATTTGTCATTTCGAGGCCTTTTATAACTTGCTATGCGGTGCGGGTTTTCCTCATTGTTGATGGCCGTACGGTCACTTTATTTTAGAGAGTTATGTCTCATTAGCATTCATGCCACATCGATCCTCCGTTGAATTTTTATATTGAAATCAACTTGAGCTGATATTAGTATATATGCATTGTTCAACGATGCAAAACGTACAAAATAGGAATATCAGTCATGTCAGTGCATAAATTTAATTTAAAAAATAATCGTAAAAATGACACGGTCTTTATTTTTCTGTTGATTTTGCAACGGACAAATTGCATATTCACGGCCGACACTCGGCTAACCGAGAGATTGGTCGGTTAATCTATATTGAGTATGTGGCTATATGGGCGGTTGGTCTGTTAATCGGGTCGGTTATACGTCTGTTAAGAGTAAAACGCACAATTTAAATGTTCAACTCTGTTAAATATACAGATTTTTGGCATATTATAAGAACCAAATAAAAAAAAGAAAAGTGTCTGACAAAATGATATCTATTTTCCACTTGTAAAAACATTTCATAGTCTGCGCAAACTTCAGTAAAACTAAAAGGCGTCGCGCAAGTATGTGGTATTTATGCTTATACGCATAGCAATTGTTTTAATAAAAGGCGAAACAAACAATTTTAGATATCATTTAAAGGACACAAAATAGTACTTTGGTTCTAAAAAATAAATTGACATTAGTAAATATTTCATAATTGTAATATAACGTGAGTAATACCACGTTTTAGTGACTATTACGGGAATAAAGTCTGTTAATGGGTTGGACAATTAAAATTGTGTCAGTTAAGAGTTATTTAGCCACGACAATAGTTTTGCTACCTTTATAATTTCCCATTAAAAAAGTTAACAATGAGATGTACTTGAGTAAAAAAAAATACAATACGGTGCAACAGTATCCTTGTAGTAAGAGCATTTTTATTTTGACTTTCTTTGCATTTTATTGAAAGGTGTGTCACTGCAATATAGCGTGATATGGATTGGCCGCTGGAATATGCATGAATTTATTATTAACGTTTTCAATCAGCCTTGATTTTTGTGTCTGTTCAAAGAAGCACGTTCAAAAACCCGACTGAAAGTGTCTATCTTATACAACACCGGGTACATATAACGTGTTGTCGTTCTCATATGGACATGATATTTGCCACTGGACGTTAAAACCTTATTCGTCAGCATCATCCAATTGGTTCTTTTGTTCTATTACTTAATCATATGTTGTTTACAAAACATTCTAAAGAAGTAAATGGAAAGAAGCGAATGCAGCTACATTTGATTTTCTTAAGTTTTAATTCATTTTATTCCGTTTAGTTCCTTTCTACATAAGTGCAGAAGAGAACTGCAGTTGTGCGCTTGTAAAATTCTAGCATTTGTCACCAATTTGAGTACATCGCAATCCGTTACTGTTTCAACCACCCCCTCCCCCTGAAATTTTGTTTTGTTTGCACTTTACAATATTTACTGAGCTATCAGATTCAGCGGTTGACAGGAGGCCAATGTTTATCGGACTCCAGTCTCAAATAACATAAAGTAATATACAGTAAAAAAAATTGCAAAGCATCTATATAGGTATCGTTGTCTATACTATTAATTTAAAAATAAGGAGATGTGGAATAAATGCCAAAATTGTTTTAACAATCATCTTGGAGGGTCTAAATAGTAAAAAGGGGTGTTTCATGTCTGTATTCATAAACAATTGTTATTTTTCTCTCTTTTTTAGCAATGCATCACTCTTTACTGTCCTTATCTATTATTCTATATTCTGCGTCTCCATCCAGATTCTCGTGTATACCATGAGGGTCCGGATTGGGGGTGTTGTTTATTTCTGTATTCTTTAAATTGTTATGTCACTTTTCTCTACATTTTAATTATTTTTCTCATTATTCTTTCTCTATTCTTTATATTTAAGCATCGCAATATATTTTACTTACTGATGTTTAATTTAGTTACATTACGACGTTTATCTCTGATATAAAAAAGCAGATGTGGTATGATTGCCAATGAGACAACTCTCAACAAGAGACCAAAATGACACAGAAATTAACAACTATAGGTCACCGTACGGCCTTCAAACAATGAGCAAAGCCCATACCGCATAGTCAGCTATAAAAGGCCCCGAAATGACAATGTAAAACAATTCAAACGAGAAAACAAACGGACTTATTTATATATAAAAAAAAATGAACGAAAAACAAATATGTAACACATAAACAAACGACAACCACTGATTTACAGGCTCCTGACTTGGGACAGGCACATACATACATAATGTGGCGGGGTTAAACATGTTAGCGGGATCCCAACCCTCCCCTAACCTGGGACAGTGGTATAACAGTACAACATAAGAACGAACTATAAAAATGATGTATATACTGGTTACCAATGTAGATGACAAATTGGTGTCATTCATAACAACGAAACAGAATTCACATGATATATGCGACCATTCTTGAATGAAATTAATATTACTTTAATATTACACTTTTTGAAACCATTTTTATCAATTTCCAATTTCCATTCTCTAAATTTATGTTTCATTGTTCATGTGTTGTTTCCGTATATTTTAGCCACTCGTCTTGAGCCTACCCATTTGATCCGATAACTCCCCATAAAGCAATCAAATTATATTTTCATTGCCATTCATAACTCTTAACAGACCAAATAACAGACCGGGTTTTATACATCCGACCCATTAACAGACCAGGTTTTTAATAAAAATTGATTAATATCACCAAAATACAGATTTTCGTGTAGATTTTTCACACAATGATATTAATATGGTTATCAAACATAATGCCTGTCTTTTTTCGATGTTCAAAATATTGCATGCAAGTAAATTCAGCCAAGTTGTCATTTTGTGTACATTTTGTGTGTGTAAAATGTGTATAAATTTATTGATGAGTAACCCGCCTTTTCATTTTATTGATTGTTTATCGAAGCTAGAAAAAAAATAATTACACCACTGGATTCAGTACATTGAATTGTTTTGTCAGACATGAATAATTTTTATGATAAAAAGTATATTTAAAAAGTTATACAATGAAACATACTGAACTTGCAAGTATTTTCTCAATAACACCTGATTAACAGACTTTAGCCAACCCAATTAACAGACCAACCGCCGATATAGCCGCATACTCAATATAGATTAACCGACCAATCTCTCGGTTAGCCGAGTGACGGCCGTGATATTTGGGGGGTAAACTTTAAAGGTTGTGCTTAATACATTGGTCCAAGGCAAAAGTTGAAATTCATACGATGAGAATAAGATCCTTTATTTAAGTCCTGGATCAAGTGGCATAACCAAATGACATGAACATTGTTATCTTGATCCATGTCAAATTGTGAACTTGTCCCTAATGCCTAGTTCACACGTACATTTAATTCGAATTGAATTCGAAACGAATGCGAATCGAATTCGCTTATCGCGTTCACACACTCTTCCTTTTTAATTCGAATTGATTCGAAGTGGCTAATTCGCATTAACCAAATCGCATTAGAAATCCGTTTTGTTGATACGAATTAAAAGTTAACGTCGTTCGGACAGTAACTAGCAAACTTTGACGCGTATTGCAATTCGAATTAGAATTAACGTTTGGACGTAAAACGATTCGAATGCGAATTAAACTAATTCGAATCAGTTAATGCGAATCGAATTCGAATTACGTGTGAACGCAGCATAAAATAAGTACTTCTTCGGTTACAGATACCATCAACGTACTGATGTTTACTTTCCGATAATAGTATAATGACCAGTGGTTTAACGTCCAGTGGCAAATTCAATACATATATTCAGTACGAGAACATGTTACTGTGATACGAATATGAAACCTCATTTGGACTTGACCGTCACTGACGCCTAGTCGGATCTGTGTTGTGATAGTTCACAAGGTAACAATACACAAGAAGACATGTCACCCTTCCTGGACAAATATAGTCTGACTCCACGTTAATCAAGTTTTTGTTTGTCCTCTTGAATACTACGTGCGAAAAGAAAAGCAGTAAGTACCAATTTTAAAATCTTGAGATGACCTGGACGGTGATCGTTCCCACGTCCCCCTGCACTCGAGGCGAACACGCTACCAGTACGGGTAACAGCATTGATTAGTAGCAACGTTGCGATACATCATTTTCCGCCAAAGAAGGTTGATTCGTCCAATGGACCCAGGTCTAATATACCCGTTGGCTCGATTAAATGTTAACCGAATGAAAGCCATAAAACCTGCACATAATTAAGAAACAGCTAATACATTCCACTAAAATCTTTTACTCAAAAGGAATATCAAAGATTTTGGTAAAAGAGTTCAACATAGTTTAATTCCAGGTTGTGTCATTTTTATTTAATAGTTTAAAAAACGATTTCATAAGAAAAACAGAATAATTACAAAAATATTCATTTCACTAACATCATAAACGTGCAAATCTAAAAATTAAGCAGAGCATTAAATCAGCTAGTACAATGGTGCAAAAATAAAATTAAACACCTATAGGTTATACATGTTATTACATACGCATAGCATTTTAAATACTGTACATGTAATTTTAAAAAGACTATTGACGTATAAATTTAGCATAATACAGCTGGGTGGCGGCTCTTCATTTGCACCAGCTACAACACAACTGTTTACTACACTTTTAAAAATGACTTTATCTTTGATCTTCCGAGTCTTCTTGAACACTAATATAGTGTGTTTCTTTCAGTGCATGCATGTATAGCTTAAAATGTTCAGAGATCGCATATCTCCATGAACGGCTTCGTGTACCTTGCCGCACTCTCTGCAAGTTCAATAATCAATTTTTACAACAACGTTTCCGCCCTTCAAGTATCCCATTCGACCTATCGTGCAGAACAAACACTTTGTCCCTAATTTTGTTCTTAAATATATTCTCTAATATCAATTAATAAAGCGGTAATATTTGCCACTCGGGATGTAAACAATGATGTAGCTAGGATTTAACTTGACATGGGAACAGTTCTAAGGAGAAAGACACGTTAGCACAGTTTTTTTTATCTGAAAAGGCACAGCTTGATCATGTTTATACGTATTAAATAGAATCTTTTGAAAAAATGAATGCAATTTTGCTGGATTTAAACTGGGACAATTATACTAGTATAATAATATAATAGTCCCAGATTTAAAGTTATTTGCACTATAAAAAGCTGTTTCTAGCATCATTCGTTAAAAGGATATTTTTTTTTTTTGCTTTCAAAAGTATTTTGTAGGGGAACTCTAAATGACAGTTGTCCGCTCTATTTTGGGTTGAGCAAGCAACATTAAAAAAACAAAGATATCCTGTCTACATATGGCCTGATGAGATAGTTTTTCAGTGCAGTCTGGGACATAATAGTTTAATAGTCCGAGGAGCAATCAAGTTTTGCCACGTTTGGTTTAACAAACTCAATGCTAAAATGGATTATATCATTAAAGTCCAGATTACTATTCCCAAAAAATTAATCGCCAGGAGCAGCACAAGTGTGGTCTGGAGTATATAAAAAAATTTTTAACTTTAGACTCCCCCTTACCAGGTTCCCCTTTTTTCCTTCACCATTATTAAAACAGTAATGTGATGCATTGCTTACATCATGGGTAGTCAAGGTCGTTAAAGACCCCTTTAGTAGTATTGCATACAAATATAGCATCAATCTATTCAATTAAAGTCACGAATCTAATCGAGCCATTTAAATAACAAATCAATATGACACGTTTGTTTACTCTTTTATACGCACATGGGTTTGTTTATTTACATTTTAGGAAAAATTTTGTCACGTGATACACGCCTCCTTACAACTTCCGCTAATGAACGACAACTTTTGCAACGTAGGAATGCACAGATTCGGCAAAACTGTTCCATCGTGACAATGAAGAAAATTACAACACATAAAAAGATTGAAATTCCATGGCACAATCTGTAAACTTTACCATGGACCCCCAGGTTGGTCCCAACGTGAAAGCTATATAAAAATAACATTGCGTAATGCTATCATTATCTCTTGGCCCACAAAAATATTTGGCACAAATCACCTGATGAAGCAGTGCCATGATCTGTTAATTTGAGAAATAAGTAAAGTTTTCACCAATTCAAATAGAAAAATCCTATAAATCTCTTGTTGCACTGTACAGTTAAAATGGAAGAAAGTACTGGTCTTGCAGACTATAAAATTTTGTAATAAAAAAAAAAAAAAAAACGAAAATAAAAACAACAGCTGAACAGGAAGAAATAAATAAAATGTTCCTAAATTCCTAAGAATTCAAAATAAAATATGAATGATAGCCTTTGATTTAACTGGTACAAAATGTGTGCTGTTACATGATAAATTTGATAAGCTGCATCTCTGTGTGATTACGCAACAAAAACATTAAAAAAACCCGCTTTCGTGTCGATCCAGCCCCATATTTAGAGTCTTATTCAGCCCCAATTTATAAATATATACATACATGACATATATGAATTGTAATACATAAATTTCATCGTCTCTGTTTAAATCAGTTCTCAAACTACAACAAGCTGTGGTCTGCTTCCCTGCGAGCTGAATCTCCAGCGGGATTGCATACCTGCCAACTTTGAAAATCCCCATGGGGGTATTAGTGCGCGACATCAATTTCAAAGGTTACAATTCTTTGCGACTTTTTTTGCTCCTGCTGGTTTGTGGTCTAGAAAAAGTGTCATATTTGTATTATGAGCTTACAAGCCTTTTTCTTCTGTTTATTTGCATGATTCTAGTTATTATATCAGTAGAAAAGATAAACATGTAGCTAGAATACCAGGATATATTTTCTTGTGTAAGAATATTAAATGATTGTTGACTTTTCCAATTTAAAATTATGCACAAAGAAGAAGGACATTTATTTGGTCCTTGTGAAAAATAAAGAATAGAACATTGTACTTTAAATGATTTGGTAATTTAATTTAATAAAAAAATGACAACTGTAGTATATGATATGTTACAGCAAGTGTAATGTCAATAAGTTAGTGAATAAACTACTATTTATTATCTTTATGGTAGTACTGCATCATCAGTCCTCTACAATAACTTTTTTTCCAACTTGTCCAGTAGGACAAGTACATACCAAAACTTACTTGTCCGAATGAAATTGTAACTTGTCCAACAAAAATCTTAATAATAACCTTTTTTGCATTTTAAGTTGATTCAAGGAACAAAATGAATTAAAACAATAGAACAGAATTTGATTTATATCTTTTGAAATACCTTTTAAAAATATGAGTCGAGAACAACTGAATCTAGTCATGTCACAGGACTTATGTTCTAGATTTCATCAATGCCAAAGTCTCATCAGACTCTACACATGAGGCACCGTCTGATCATGCTGATAGGCCTGTCAATTTCCACTCATTTGATTTGTATCCTGGTTTTTTAAGTGGAAAAAAGTTTATTCAAATTCAATCAATAAAAAAAAAGAAGATGAGGTATGATTGCCAATGATACAACTCTCTGCAAGAGACCAAATGACACAGAAATTAATAACTATAAGTCACCGTATTGCAAGTATTGTTTTTTCTTCTATATATGATCAAATATGATTTGGGAATTTTATGGTAAATAATTTCTTCATTTTTATTTAAGATATATTCTTGTTAAAAAAATTACGGTATGGTTTTTGTCGAGCCTGCGACTTTTGTTGCAGAAAGCTCAACATAGGGATAGTTATCCGGCGGCGGCGTTAGCTAACTTCTTAAAAGCTTTATATTTTAGAAGGTGGAAGACCTGGATGCTTCATTCTTTGTATATGGATGCCTCATGTTAAGAAGTTTCTGTCAGTCACATGTCCAATGTCCTTGACCTCATTTTCATGGTTCAGTGACTACTTGAAAAAAAGTTAACATTTTTTGTAATGTTAAATTCTCTCTTATTATAAGTAGTAGGATAACTATATTTGGTATGTGCGTACCTTGCAAGGTCCTCATGCCCGTCAGACAGTTTTCACTTGACCTCGACCTCATTTCATGGATCAGTGAACAAGGTTAAGTTTTGGTGGTCAAGTCCATATCTCAGATACTATAAGCAATAGGTCTAGTATATTCGGTGTATGGAAGGACTGTGAGGTGTACATGTCCAACTGGCAGGTGTCATCTGACCTTGACCTCATTTTCATGGTTCAGTGGTTATAGTTAAGTTTTTGTGTTTTGGTCTGTTTTTCTTATACTGTATGCAATAGGTCTACTATATTTGGTGTATGGAATGATTGTAAGGTGTACATGTCTAGCTGGCAGGTGTCATCTGACCTTGACCTCGTTTTCATGGTTTAGTGCCTCAGTGGTCAAAGTTAGGTTTTTGATCTCCTGTCTCCTGCGTTGCCAAACTGTCTATTAAATATGTCTCCTACGGTGCCAAACTGTCTATTAAACTTGGAGCCGAATCGTTTCGAGCTGGTGAGGAACTGTCTTGTAAAGTTACCTTATCTACAAAGCGCAGCATCGGATCAGTAAGAGAAGTTGGATTAAATTTATTTTCTGCATAATAATTTAACTTGTCCCGTCGGACAAGCTTAATATAGCTTTTACTTGTCCGACCTTTTTTTCCTCTGGTACCGGACAATCGGACAAGCGTTATTGTCGAGCCCTGATCATTGAATTTTTTGTCAATCAGCCCTGCTTTTATTCTTAAGCTGAGTAGGAACCTCCTTACAGATGAAAATTCACCTGCCATGTTCACAATTTTACAAATCTGACTAACACACAGAGGAATACAACACAAGTTCAAAATCTAGCATGTCCCAATAATCTTGACAGAAAACGTTTTTGATTGGCTTATTAATTTGATCATGTGAAACACAGACTTTGATTGGCTGATCACGATTGTCTTCCCTTGGGAACAGTTCAAAATTGGGAACAATCATATTTTTCGTGTAGATTTTCACAAAATCGTGTTTTAAAGGTTTTTTCATGATCACGATCGTGCAATTGTGACAAGGGGTCAAAATCGTGTAGTACACGCCTAAATCATGAAAGTTGGCAGGTATGGGATTGTTCCTGCACATAAGAATAAAAAAGTACCAATCTTATATATTCATATTATTAATGCATTCGTATATGCATGCTACTAAACAAATTCTAATTAAAATGCATATGAGATAATTTAGGAAAATGTCCGAACTTCCCCATGTTTACCCTACACGATGATGCTGCTTTAAAAACAGTACTTATTATACTCCTTTTTGTATCGATTTAAAATAAATCATCTGAATGTTCCTCCAATATAAGGCATACTTCACTTACCCGCAGTCATTAATTATCGATACTTTGTGCAAATTCCATTTACCCTGAATCAAATATGTCACCAAATCCTCCAATATTGATATAAACAAGGATTTAAAGTTAAGATTACTATATTATTACTATATAAATCCTTGATATAAATTATGATTTATTGTCGAGCCTGCGACTTTTGTCGCAGAAAGCTCGACATAGGGATAGTGATCCGGCGGCGGCGGCGGCGGCTACGGCGGCGGCGGCGTTAGCTAACTTCTTAAAAGCTTTATATTTTAGAAGGTGGAAGGTCTGGATGCTTCATACTTTGTATATGGATGCCTCATGTTACGAAGTTTCCGTCAGTCACATGTCCAATGTCCTTGACCTCATTTTCATGGTTCAGTGACTACTTGAAAAAAAAGTTCAGATTTTTTGTAATGTTAGATTCTCTCTTATTATAAGTAATAGGATAACTATATTTGGTATGTGCGTACCTTGCAAGGTACTCATGCCCGTCAGACAGTTTTCACTTGACCTCGACCTCATTTCATGGATCAGTGAACAAGGTTAAGTTTTGGTGGTCAAGTCCATATCTCAGATACTATAAGCAATAGGTCTAGTATATTCGGTGTATGGAAGGACTGTAAGGTGTACATGTCCAACTGGCAGGTGTCATCTGACCTTGACCTCATTTTCATGGTTCAGTGGTTATAGTTAAGTTTTTGTGTTTTAGTCTGTTTTTCTTATACAGTATGCCATAGGTCTACTATATTTGGTGTATGGAATGATTGTAAGGTGTACATGTCTAGTGGGCAGGTGTCATCTGACCTTGACCTCATTTTCATGGTTCAGTGGTCAAAGTTAAGTTTTTGAGTTTTGGTCTTTTTTTCTAATACTATATGCAATAGTTCAACTATATTTGGTATGTGCGTACCTTGCAAGGTCCTCATGCCCGTCACACAGTTTTCACTTGACCTCGACCTCATTTCATGGATCAATGAACAAGGTTAAGTTTTGGTGGTCAAGTCCATATCTCAGATACTATAAGCAATAGGTCTAGTATATTCGGTGTATGGAAGGACTGTAAGGTGTACATGTCCAACTGGCAGGTGTCATCTGACCTTGACCTCATTTTCATGGTTCAGTGGTTATAGTTAAGTTTTTGTGTTTTGGTCTGTTTTTCTTATACTGTATGCCATAGGTCTACTATATTTGGTGTATGGACTGATTGTAAGGTGTACATGTCTAGCTGGCAGGTGTCTTCTGACCTTGACCTCATTTTCATGGTTCAGTGGTCAAAGTTAAGTTTTTGAGTTTTGGTCTTTTTTTCTAATACTATATGCAATAGGTCATCTATATTTGGTGTATGGAAATATTTTATGATGTACCTGTCAGTCTTGCAGGTTTTATTTGACCTTGACCTCATTTTCACAGTTCATTGCTCAGTGTTAAGTTTTTGTGTTTTGGTCTGTTTTTCTAATACTATAAGCAATAGGTCAACTATATTTGTTGTATGGAAGGATTGCAAGCTGTAGTACATGTCTGCCTGGCATTGTTCATCTGACCTTGACCTCATTTTCTTTGTTCATTGGTCAATGTTTAGTTTTCTTGGTTAAGTCTGTATCTTAGAAACTATAAACAATAGGTCAACTATATTTAGTGTATTGAATGATTGTTAGGTGTACATGTATTTCTTGTTTGGTTTATATGACCTTGACCTCATTTTCTTGGATCATGTTAAGTGTATGTGATAGTTGTAGTAAAGCTTTATATTTAGGACTATCAACATAATATCAATGATTAGTAAAGAAGGCGAGACATTTCAGCGTGTGCACTCTTGTTTATTATGGGCCGGATCGACTTGGAACAGATCGACTTGGGGCCGGAACGACCTGATACCAAAAACCCTATCTATTTGTCAATTTAAGTTTTCAAAAACCCTATTCATTTAAACATTGGTAAAGGAGAACACTGTTACAAAAATATGCGTCTTTCTAGTCGCTGTCGAGTGCATAATTTACACTAATAGATAAATTTATTTTGCATATTATTTTTTTTTTTGAGGTTGTGGGTTTGAACATACAGTCAGGGGTACTTCCTGTACAAGTAATATTTATTTACTTGAAGAAGTAAAAAAAATATACTTATATTTATATAAGTTAATTATAATGTTTGAATAATCTCCCCTTAATTTTCTCAAAAAATTCACTTGTATAAGTAATTTTTTTTTTACAATCCCACAAAAACTCTCGTTTTGAGATGTAAAAACATGCCTTTAGTGATTTTTCCCAGGTTAGCTCATAATTTTTGATTGGAGTTCAATGTTTCATTTCATTAATTCAACAAAGAAACTGATTGCGCAAAGATCTTAAGTATTTGCGCAAGGCCTTCAATCATGAGCAAAAACCCATACTATATAGTCACCTATAAAAGGCGGCCCCAAAAAAAGACAACAGTAAAACAATTCAAATGAGAAAACTAACCCTGAAAGACCATTGTTGTTTCCCAAAGCCATATTTAATATGGTCAACATGGTCAGGTACCAGTTATATTGATGATTTTGAGTACTGTAAATTCAGAAATTATTGCGATTTTTATTAATGCGAATTATGCGTCTGGGTGAATATTGCAATAATAAGAACTCACATTCTGATATCTTGTACTGTATCTGTATGCAGAGTTTCCTGAAATCACAATAATTAATCACATTTTCGTCCATTCTTCAGAAATCGCAATAATAAATGCATGTAATAATTTCACAGTATTTGTATCTTTACTAATTTGTCAATTATCAAAATTGCATTTTAGCTTCAGAAATGCCATTTTTAGCTCACCTGAACCAAAAGGCCAATGTGAGCTGTCAACATCATTTGGCGTCTGTCATTCTTTGTCAGTTAACTCTTTATAGAGTTATTCCCCTTTGATGATGATATTTTACTAAAAAGTGGCCATTGTTGAAAATGGAGGTGAGCGCCAAAGGCTCTTTAGAGCCTCAAGTTATGTTTTGCATGTTTTGTGTATAAAAACATGGCCAACTATTATTTAGATAGAGTTGTCTACCTTTTGCATAATTACAAGAACCATATTTATTGTCAGAAAATACCTTTTTATTAGTCCCCTACCGACGAAGTCGAAGGAGACTTTAGGTTTGCACTCTGTCTGTCTGTCCGTCCGTCTGTCCATCTGTCAGTCCGGCAACTCAGATTTCCACACTTTTTTTCTTCGTTCTTGAAGATATTGATTTGATATTTGGTATATAGTTTTATAATGACAAGTTATAGATCAAGTTCGAATTTTGTTCCGGTCTGATGATTAAGTCTAGAGTTATGGTCCATAAAAAAAATCCATAACTAATGTTAAGTACTATGTTAAACCATATATCTGTACAAAGGGAGACAACTCATTTTTTAAAAGACATTCTTTGGTAAATTGTTTGAGGAATTTTGTGGCAGGTTTATATGTTATTTTGTATAAGGCCAAGTAAATTTAATTAGTAGATTTTCATCCAAATTTTTGAAAAAAATGGGGTGGGTGGGAGGATTTTATTTTTTATTTTTTATTAGATATGAAACGCTCTTGTGACGTGTTCTTCATATATGCAAGTGTAATAATAAGGTTCTATCATGTATATACATGTATAACGAATCAAACATACAAAGAAATGCAAAAACCAAAATTTGAAACAGGATGTTATTAATGAAACGAAATTATCGACAGTTACCGGTAACAAAAATGAACAAAATCCGGAAATCGTAAATTTTTCAAAATAAAAAAAATTGGGGCGGAACGTTTTCAGAGGGGCGGGCGGGGATGAAAATCTATCAATTAATTTTAATTGGCCTAAACTAATTTTCTGAATGCTACATGTATATATATATATATATTTTTTTTTTATTAAGTGAAATCCTTTAATTAGATAATAATCTATTTTTATTAAAGTATATATTTCATTACATTACATTGTCATGATTGTGTAGATAAAAGTTGTTGACATTTTATAGATAAGTTACAAATCTATATTAGCATGATTAGTTTGTGACAAATGAAAGAAAAAAATATTTGGAACTTTTAATTATATTTGATTGTAATTCGAAAATAGATATACATTGTATTACATCATATCTAATGTTAGAGTGTTATAGGCTTTCCACACTTTTTTTCATCATGATTGAAGATATTAATTGACAATTGGTATATAGTTATATCATGACAAGTTACAGATCAAGTTCAAATTTATGTTTCAGTCTGATAATTTTGTGCAGAGTTATGATCCTTGGACTTGAAAAATTTCTCTCATATATTCAGTTTTCCACACTGTTTTTAGTCATGCTTGAAGATATTGACATGATATTTACTTTTTGTTTACACCATGACAAGTTATAGAACAAGTTAGCATTTTGTTCCAGTATAATGAATTTTTAACCGGTAGAGGACTATGTATTGCCATGCAATACTCTCAGAATGCTTGTTATATTATAAAAAGTTATCATCTTTGTTTTTTGCAGGGAAATGGTCATGCAGCTGGTTTATCAGCGAATGCAGCAGTATTTATACCTCGTAATTATGGCCCTCCGATACCACCCTTACAAACAATACCTACTTACATGACCAACTGCTTTCCGTTTGTGCAGCCAGATTTTAATGGAAACAGGTAAGAAGGGTTGTGAAGCATGTAGAATATAGTTGTCATCTGACAGTAGCTTGGTACATGTAGAATAGAGTTGGTTTTATCATCTGACAGTAGCTTGGTACATGTAGAATAGAGTTGGTTTTATCATCTGACAGTAGCTTGGTACATGTAGAATATAGTTGGTTTTATCATCTGACAGTAGCTTGGTACATGTAGAATAGAGTTGGTTTTATCATCTGACAGTAGCTTGGTACATGTAGAATAGAGTTGGTTTTATCATCTGACAGTAGCTTGGTACATGTAGAATATAGTTGGTTTTATCATCTGACAGTAGCTTGGTACATGTAGAATATAGTTGGTTTTATCATCTGACAGTAGCTTGGTACATGTACATGTAGAATAGAGGTGGTTTTATCATCTGACAGTAGCTTGGTACATGTAGAATAGAGTTGGTTTTATCATCTGACAGTAGCTTGGTACATGTAGAATATAGTTGGTTTTATCATCTGACAGTAGCTTGGTACATGTACATGTAGAATAGAGGTGGTTTTATCATCTGACAGTAGCTTGGTACATGTAGAATATAGTTGGTTTTATCATCTGACAGTAGCTTGGTACATGTAGAATATAGTTGGTTTTATCATCTGACAGTAGCTTGGTACATGTACATGTACATGTAGAATAGAGGTGGTTTTATCATCTGACAGTAGCTTGGTACATGTAGAATAGAGTTGGTTTTATCATCTGACAGTAGCTTGGTACATGTAGAATATAGTTGGTTTTATCATCTGACAGTAGCTTGGTACATGTACATGTAGAATAGAGGTGGTTTTATCATCTGACAGTAGCTTGGTACATGTAGAATATAGTTGGTTTTATAATCTGACAGTAGCTTGGTACATGTAGAATATAGTTGGTTTTATCATCTGACAGTAGCTTGGTACATGTAGAATAGAGGTGGTTTTATCATCTGACAGTAGCTTGGTACATGTAGAATAGAGGTGGTATTATCATCTGCTTGTAATTTAAGAGAACTTCCAAAAAATACTGGTTCAAAAATAACAAAGATAAAAATAATTATGTTAATATAATAGTTTGTATAGTGGATATTTAAGTCAGGTGCTTTGATTTTTATTATACGACCGCAAAAATTTTTTTGGGATCGTATAATGTCGCCGTCGTCTGCGTTGTCGTCCTAAGACACATTGGTTTCCGGACAATAACTTTAGTTTAAGTGAATGGATCTCTATGAAATTTTTGTAAGAAGGTTCAATACCACAAAAGGAAGGTTGGGATTGATTTTGGGGATGATGGTCCCAACTGTTTAGAAAAAGGGGCCCAAAACAAGAATTTTTCTAGTTTCAGGATAATAACTTGTGTATAAGTATTTCGATTGCTCTCAAATTGTTCCACAATGTTTAATACCACAAGTAGAAGGTTGGGATTCATTTTAGGGGTTATGGGGGCCAACAGTTTATGTACTAATTGTGTGTAAGTGTATGGATCTCTCTGAAATTGTACTACAAAGGAAAGGCTGGGATTGAGTTTTGGGGTTATTGCTCCAAGGGGGGTTTCAAAAAGTTGGGGGGGGGGGGGGGATTTTTTCCCCAATTTTTTTAAGGGATTCATATTTTTTTTTCAAAATGTTTAAAATTTCGAATTTTTGAAAAGTTTCAAGAAGAAATCTTCAATTGCACAGTATTGCGCAGTGGATTTTTAAGATCTTTGACCACATTTATTTTGTGTCAAAAACCTATATTATGTCAAAAATTTGATCACAATCCAAATTCAGACAGTATCAAGCTTGAATATTGTGTCCAAATTTGCCCCAACTGTTCAGGGTTCGACCTCTGCGGTCCTATCAGGCTGCGCTCAGCGAAGCATTTTATCTTGAGTCTTATTGTGCTTAAAAGAAAAAGGTTGAAAAAAAGTAGGTGAGGGGTTTAAAATAGGGTAGGTCTGGTGAAAGTGAACACACATTATTTTTATTTCTAAATCAACACTATTCATAAACACGATTTAAAATAAAATTGAAACAATTAATGAGGAAGTTTTTTTTGTTGATATGAAAAATTACGTTATTAATGAAAGATATGGATTTTGTTTTCAGACTGGGTGGAAACCATGGCAACTGGTCCAGACAACATAGACCAAACAGATTTGGAAATAGAAACAATTCAGGTTTGACATACATTCATGAATTAAAAATATGCCTGTTTAATTGATATGAAGCATAATTTTTAATTTTGAAAATTACATGTTAAAAATAAGATGTGGTATGATTGCCCAACGTCCCGTCAAAATGGGGACGTTAAATATGATGCCTCATGTAAAGAGAGTGCAACACTCTTTGCATGTTAAGAACCCTTGCAGCAATTCTTTAATGGGTCTGTAGGTGGCCTGTTGCAAAGCTAAATTTCTGTCCCTATACAATATACCCTACATGCCCTAATTTTCCCGTGGCAGTCAAAATTTCCATGACCTTTATCCAGGAAGGCCTCTATTACAGGACCTACCTATTGTATTTATTGTTAATTTGTTCTCGTCCTGAACATGTATGAAATATTTGCCACTGGAAGTTAAGCAACCAACAATCAATCAATGGTTTGATTGCCAATGATTTGTCTATTATCAAAGAAAACTATATTATATAGGTAAAAACTGTTGAAGGCAAAAATAATCAGCAATATAAGAAAGTTCTACAAAATGCCAATATCATTGGTTGACTTCTTATTTGATATATTTTCCTTAGATGATAATTTTGGACTAAATTTCAACTTTTTGTCCATTATCTCAGAAACTTTATCATGTTTATAGTTATTGCTGGTGAATGATGATTTATGGTAAACTATGATAAATAGTTCGAAACTGTAAACAGCAGAAATAATAAAAAATGTAAGATCTACTAATATGCCAATACAACAACAACGATTTTGATGACTCTGTTAAGGAGTTATAGCCATAAATGTTGATTTTTGTATCGCCTGTGTTGAAAGTCGAGGAAAGCGAAACATAGGGATTGATTTTCTGGCGACGGTTTCGGCGGCGACGGCTTCGGCGACGACGGCGTCAACAATTGTGAAAAGTTAGTTTGATAGGAACTACTTGCGATAGATCATTGATATTTAATACAAAGTTGCATTACTATCAGTACATATTAGTTTGATGACTATTTTAAGGCCCTACCCCTTAGGACAAGGTCCAGTGACTTTGAATTAGTTAGCAATTTTCAATGTTAAGTTTTCTTCTTAAGTTAGATTAATAGGAACTATTACAATTTAGACAACAATATTTCTATAATGTTACATTACTGTCTGTACATCTCAGTTTGTCGACCATATTCAGGCCCTGCCCAGTAGATCTTGGTCTAGCATCTGAATTAATAAGCAATGTTGGTGTCCATCAGATTGTCTTTTTCTGATTTTTATGCCGACAGGCGAGGCATATCTCTGTGTCAACAGTTTATTGTCTAATTTTTCTGTCTGTCATATACACTTTTTATCTCCAATGGCTTTTCCAATCACTTGGTGTCCTGCGTGGTCCATCATTAAATTTTTTAAAGATCTTCTCCTCAGAAACTATTTAACCAATTTTATGCTTTAATGTAAAAAAAATTTTCATAATAAGTGAATGATCCTAATGACTTTTAGTGTAAAGTTTGTGGTCTTTTTTCCCAGTTAGTTAAAACATGGCTGCCATGGCTAGAAATAAAACTGAGGTAAAAGGCATGAATTGTCCTATATTTTGAAAACATTAACATAACATTTAGAGAAAATCTGACATAGGCAAATATGTTCAGAATGTCAAGATCTACATACTTCCTATTTTCACCAAAATTAACCGATGACTCCTGAAATGTAGATTTATTACTAATTATCATTTTTATGAAGATTATCTCAAAAGCTATGTTAGATAGGTAGAAACTGTTAATGGCAAAAATAATCAGTGATACAAGATCTACAATAATGCCAGTATGATGGAAACCATGAGGATTTTTTATACGCCCTTTTACGGGACGTACTATGGTATACCGTTGTCCGTCTGTTTGTCCGTCGTCAAATTAACCAATTTGCATGAAACTTTGGTGAATTGTTTATATCTATTGAGGTGAGCTGCCTTTCGATTTTTATAAATTTTAGATTTTACGTTTCCGAGTTGTGGGGTTTTATTCATTAAAAATGGGGGATTTTCCAGTTTTCGGACAATAATTCAAAAACACTTTCACCAATTTGCAAGAAACTTTGGTGAGTTGTTTATATCTAATGATGTGAGCTTTTCGATTTTTATGAATTTTAGACTTTACATTTCCGAGTTATGGGATTTTATTATGGGACAATAACTCAAAAGTGCTTTGAGTAGTTTTCATGAAACTTTGGTGACTGGTTTATATCTATTTAAATAAGGTCCCTTTAGTATATTTTATAAATTTCTGATATGACATTGAGGAGTTATGGAATTTATTCTTTGAAAAAGCGACGGGCGTATCATGCGCTCATGGCGCAGCTCTTTATTAAAGGATGTATTTCCTTTAATTGATGATTTTGAAGTTTTTGCCCATTATCTTATAATCTATAACAGATACTGGTAGGTAAAACCTGTAAACAACTAAAATGATTAGCAATACATGATCATGAAATCAGTCAATATGGCAGAAATAGTTAACTTACTCCTTTTAGGAGTTATTGCCCTTGAAGATGATTTTAAATCATTTTTTTTCAAAAACTTTTTGCAGAAATTTCTCAAATAGTCAGACCTACCAAAAATAATACTTATATTTCAGCTAACACGCTGAAAACATTTAGGATAGGCAGGTAGATGAATAATTTTGACTGGTTTAAACTGACAAAACAGTTTGACTTTGATCAGTCAAGGGTCTAACTTAAATAAGTTATTAGAGAAAAATAACATACATTTGTTATTGAGGGCTAACAAATCAAAAATCTGTGATAACATATGTATGTTACATGTTTCAAAGGGGCATTATACATCCTTTATTTTGTTAAATTGTGTACTAGTTCTATTGATATTATATTTGTCTTTATGTATATTAAACTTTAGAAAGATGTAACAGCTCATAGTTTGCCAATCATGCATAACACACCCATGTTATTACAGAAAAAATATGCCTGTAATAACTAAAGGGTGTTATTACAGCTTCTCTACATCTCTTCAAAGCCTTTTCTCCTACATATATCACAATGTATTTTAATTTATTGTAATAAATAATGATAAGAGCATGTAATGAGGTTCTGCGCAAGCTTCCTAGTCATTCCCAAGTGTTTCATGTAATAAGTTAAATGCCTGTAATAACTAAGCCTTGTTATTACAGCTAAGTTATCTGACACTTAAAAGCCTTGTCTCATTGATTTACCATGGTTGATCAAAAATGTATTAATTGAATTGGAAAATGAGTTTTCAAGGTTATGTATTAAGTTACTGCGCAAGTTTCAAGAATTCCCAAGTGCCCACTGAAAATTAAAAAAATTTGGTGGTACATTTAACTGATAACAAACATATGTTACTACAGATTAAGAGAAAGTATTCGTAATAACACATGTATATTACTTTTCTCTAATAACTTATTCAGGAATCGATCGTGTAGGTAGGGTTATCGGAAACACAAATATTTTAGAAGGCCTCAAATTTTTTTGACCCATTTAATTTTTTGTTTAAATTTCTGGTTATAATCATTGAAACAATATCAAATAAATAAATGAGCAACAAGACAGATTTTGGTAACATAGTTGCCATTCAACACACACAATCCTTATAAACCTTTATTTGGTATGTAGAATCATTTCAAGGTCAACATAGGTGTCAGACATTGTTCACCTGATGTTGACCTCATTTCATGGATCAGTGATCAATATTAAGTTTGCATGGTTAATCAGTTTCCCATTATACTTTAAGGAATAGGTCAACTATATTTGATCATCATATAGACATGATAGAATGATTGTAATATATGAAATGCCCTTCTAACAGGTTTCATTTGACCTTTACCTCATTTCTTTGCATCACCTATGATAGTTGAGGGGTATTACATTTTCTGGTATGTGGATCTGTCTTCGTCTGTCCATTGATATCCCTATTAGGTTAAATTTTTTTGTTGTCACATCAACTTGAAACTTGATACCCAAATTTCTTTTGATGTTAATATTAAATTATGTGCCAATTTATGGTTATGATATAAACATAAGAAGATGTTGTATGATTGCCAATGAGACAATAATTCACAAGAGACCAAATGACATAGGTTTTCATACCATCTTCAGGGGCATCGGTGGCCGAGTGGTCTAAGTAGTTATTACTGTAATCACTAGCTAGTCAACACTGAGGTTGTGAGTTCGAACACCGCTTGTCCGGGTGCACTCGACTCCAATCTTAATTGACTAGGATTGTCAGTTTTCCTATCGAAGGTCGGTGGTTTTCTCCGGGCAGTCCAGCTTCCTCCACCAATAAAAACTGGCTGCCACGAAATAGCCCAAAAGCGGTGCTTAAAAGTGGTGTTAAAACACCAAATATCACAATCAAATCATACCATCTTCAGCTATGAGCAAAACCCATACAGCCTAGGAACCTATAACAGGCCCTGACATAATAAAACCCATACATCATAGGAACCTATAAAAGGCCCTGACATAACAAAACCCATACAGCCTAGGAACCTATAAAAGGCCCTGATATAACAAAACCCATACAGCCTAGGAACCTATAAAAGGCTCTGACACAACAAAACCCATACAGCCTAGGAACCTATAAAAGGCCCTGACATAACAAAACCCATACAGCCTAGGAACCTATAAAAGGCCCTGACATAACAAAACCCATACAGCCTAGGAACCTATAAAAGGCCCTGACATAACAAAACCCATACAGCCTAGGAACCTATAAAAGGCCCTGACATAACAAAACCCATACAGTCTAGGAACCTATAAAAGGCCCTGACATAGCAAATCCCATACAGCCTAGGAACCTATAAAAGGCCCTGACATAACAAACCCCATACATCATAGGAACCTATAAAAGGCCCTGACATAACAAACCCCATACAGCCTAGGAACCTATAAAAGGCCCTGACATAACAAAACCCATACAGCCTAGGAACCTATAAAAGGCCCTGACATAACAAAACCCATACAGCCTAGGAACCTATAAAAGGCCCTGACATAACAAAACCCATACAGCCTAGGAACCTATAAAAGGCCCTGACATAGCAAATCCCATACAGCCTAGGAACCTATAAAAGGCCCTGACATAACAAAACCCATACAGCCTAGGAACCTATAAAAGGCCCTGACATAGCAAATCCCATACAGCCTAGGAACCTATAAAAGGCCCTGACATAACAAAACCAAAACAGCCTAGGAACCTATAAAAGGCCCTGACATAACAAATCCCATACAGCCTAGGAACCTATAAAAGGCCCTGACATAACAAAACCCATACAGCCTAGGAACCTATAAAAGGCCCTGACATAACAAAACCCATACAGCCTAGGAACCTATAAAAGGCCCTGACATAACAAAACCCATACAGCCTAGGAACCTATAAAAGGCCCTGACATAACAAAACACATACAGCCTAGAAACCTATAAAAGGCCCTGACATAACAAAATGTAAAACAACTTAACCTTGGAAATAAACTTATGTACAAAGCAATAAACAAAAACCAAATATGATACACAGCAACCTGTTTTTACATTTCACTGAACATAAAAAATGTGATAGTGCAAGTAGGTCATGGTGTCCTGTGGACAGATATTCTTGGAATAAATCTTTGTGATTACTTTAGTAAAACTTTATCTTAAAGACTTTCAAAATAGAATTTAATCATGATAAAAATATAAGTAAGTAATGTTACATTTATTGATTTTTTTCAGGTCACCATGGAAACAGATTTCCTACTCCAAACAAATTTTCAGAACCACCATTGTTCCCATTCACATCACCACCACCTCAAGATCCATATTTCAATCAGTTCATGCCACCTCCAAATAATTTTCTCATCAATAATATGACATCTCTTCCTGTCATGCCCAGTGATGGAGAGTCAGGATTTGAAAATGATATCAACAGCAATAATTTCTCATCAAACAGCAGACGCAGACGAAATCAAAGAGATAAAAACAGTAACAATATTAATAACAATATATGGCGATCCAATGAGAGTATAGGAACAGATGATAGTGGGAGGAAAACAGACAGTTCTAATAGACAGGTAACATAACAAACACAGAGTTCTAATAGACAGGTAACTTAACAAGAACCTGTCTAAAATCACAGCAAAGCAGGTTTTTCTTACATTAATTAGCGGCATTGTTAAAACATTCAAGTGCCATAACTCATGTACGACTAATGTTATATTCAAAACAACTTAACCTTAATTTTGTCATGAGAATGAAATCTATAAGAATAAGGCAAGGATAATAAAGTGCCATTTGCCAATAACTCAAAAAGAAGAAGTCAAAATCTCCATTTTCAGACTTTACCTCAATTTTTGTCATCAATGTATTAAAATGAGAAAAGCATTTTTTGATAGTTATTGCATGGTTAGAGCTGAAAATGCCTGTCCACTGACTCTACACTTTTTGGACCATTAAATACAAATGGATTCCAGTTAAAATTATGCAATGCTATTTAAAAAGAAATGAGAAATGTCATTAGTTTGTAATTTATATGTTAAAAACATGCACAGAGGACTTATTTAAGTAGCATGCAATGATTTAATGATTAACTAAACATTATAATCCCAAGAAACTAGTTTCAGATGGCTTTTAAGACGTTTTCTTGTTTTTTTCAGCGAAGAAGAACAAATTCAGGCAAAAAGGGAGGAAGTAAGAAAGATTCTCCAAGAGCTCCTGTTTTAGTTCTGTATGAGCGAGAAGTGCAAACAGGTTTGCTATGTTTATTTTGGAGGATTTTTATACCAAAAAAAAACCAAATTGATTAACAGAAAAAAAATGGTGGTATAGAATTGTTTGGTTATTAAATACCAAAATTAAAAATAAAAATATTTTGCCGGCAAACTTCACTTGTAATTAGCCCATTTATACGGAAAAAAAATTAATTGTTCTTCAGAATTTTATGATGTTGAATGTAAATTCAGTTTATTTTAATTGCAGAATTAAGAAAAAGTATTCTGGTAAAAATTACATTTGTTATAAATAACAATTGATTGGTTTGTTCATTTTGTAGATTTTTCCGAGAACTTTGCATATAAGACTTTAGAGGAGCATCCGAGTTCATTATACCGTAAATCACATAGAAGAAATATGCGACAAAATGACAATAGAGAACGGGATATCAATTCAGACAGTGGTTACTCAAGTCCTCTTCATAAGAGAAACCAGATAACAATTGGTACCCAATCTGATTCTACACTGTCATGGAAGTTGACCTCTAATTCTATCCAATCAGATGATCCATCTATAGTTCATGCTGCAACAGTTCCTCAGCAAAAGTTTTCCTATGCTTTCATTGCTCAAAAAGAACCTAGTCCAAGACCTGTGATAAACCAAGATAATCAGAAGAGTGCAGAAAGTGTAAGAACAGGACAACAGAAATCATCAAATAATCAAAACAAAGGAAAACCAAGTTCTGGAAACCATGGAAATAGATCACATGATTCTCAATTAGCCAATAGGAACACTTCTAATACATATGATTTAAATAATCAACATATCAACAAACATGCCAACAAAAAATCAGAAGTTAGTGATAAATTTCAGGGAGATATTCAAACAAAAAGAAATCAGGTGAGAAAGACTGGACAAACAAACTCTGATGAGGAAACAAGAGGCTTCTCAAGGAAAGGAACTACTTCCTTAGATGAAAATGATTATGGATTTTCAAGGACTAAAAATTTACGCTTGGATAAGCAAGGTGAAAGAAAACAATCGCATGAATCAAATTTTAATAAAAACATTCTGAAGGAGGACAAAAAGAAGGAAAATGGAGAGAATTTAGAAAATGAATTTATTGGAAATGAAGCCGCAGGTGAAAGTGGAGCACAGGGCAAAAAGAAACGTAGACGACGAAGAAAACGAAAAAAGAAGAGCACAGATGACCCAGCAGATTCACAAGATGAAGCTGATCTTGAACCAAAACAGGAAGTGGAGCTACATTTTGAAGATGTGGAAGAATTTCCTGACTTAAGTAGTGCTAAAGCTTTAAGCAATAAGTCTTCTGCTGTAGGAATATCTTATAGTGCCATATTACAGACTGTAAGTTTTGATTTTTAGCCAGAGGTTAATGGAGGTTATTTTGATTTCTTTTTTTAATTGACTGAAGGCATCAGGGTTCTCACTGAGGCAAGTCCGTGAGTACTGGCATGGACTCGTGAAAATCTGTCTGGACTCATCATTTTGAAAACTGGTGAGTCCAAAGATGCATCAAAATTGTAAAATGCTATATCAACTGAGCACATCATTTTATAACAAGTGTTTATAAAATAATCTAAATTTGATATCATTTCCATGCTCAATTTCGTCTATGAGACTGAAATAATGAAAATTATAACATGTATAACAGCAGTAAAATTTCATCTTCCTACTTTTAGACTCCCCTGGAATTGCTTAAAAAATCCTTAGTAAGAACCCTAGGCATTTAATTTAATCCCATTATAATAATTTCAATAACGCATGCTTAAAAACCTGGAACTACAGGACTAAATTCTTTTTACAACATTTAGAATTTTGCTATGAGACATGTATCTGTGAAAAAATTTGGTCAAACCATGCACTACATTGTTTCAGTATGGTCTAAGGGAGATAACTCAACAAAATTTGCAGCAGTATTCTAATTCATTAAAAGTGCAATTTAAAACTTAACATGAAAATTACAGACATAAGGCAGGGACCACCACACTGTTGCTGAGAATAAAATAAAAATAAAAATAGTCATTTGAATTGAATATTGGTTTGTTGTGCTACATATATCTCAAGATTTATTCATTCAAATAAACAAGTTCTTCAATGCTTTTGATAGCATGTCTTTGCTTAACATTAGCTTATTATAGCAAAAATATTGCAAAATACAGTGCCAATATACAAGTACATGTATATATGTCATAAATGTTATGTGTTACCTAGAAATCAGGGTAGTGGGTCGAAATTCTCAAGTATCAGCTGTTTTTAAACTCATACGCTATGATCAATTATGATAATTGTAATGATGAATGAATATACCCTGATTTGTACTATAACAACATGCTCAGTAAGATTTTTTAAATGTTCTGAAGAGAAGCAGCATATTCCAATTTTTGAATCTTTGGTTTGACCCAACCTTAGCTCTAGATTGCTCTGAATTATAAAGGCCTGTTTGGAAAATGGTCAGAACAATGGCAGGACAGACCCTAGAAAACAATCTCAAAATTTCTTGGTTTATCTTTTAGGGCAAGATTTGTGCTCTCCATTGTTTATCATTCGACTGCCATGACAAAGTCATTACACTATTTACAGAATTAACTTTCATTTAATGATTGTATGGCCTACCAATAAAACTGCAATATTTTATTAAAGTAGATTTAACATTGAATTCTACAAGGGACAAGCGACAGTAACATTTGGAAGACCAAAAGCTTCATTGCACTTGTAGGATTGAATAAGTTTAAATTTTCATAGACTAAAAAATAATAATATCTGACATGAAAACTGGTCTCATGATTTAAGTTAGCAACAAAAAACAAATCTATGATTTACAAATGAAAGTAGAGTCCCTGAATTGGATACCTCGGGTATCTATAATTTGTTGAAAAAAAAAATTATAAATGACCTTGTGTTGATTTCAGGTACCTGTTAGCAGGCCTTCTACAGTAGAGAGGAATAAAACAAGTTCCTCCGAAGATTCTCCAAGAAAAGATAACTCTAGTTTGGGTAAGATAAGATAATGGTTTATATAAGTTATTATTTCTACATTACCTGTAGATTGACACCACATGCCATTGGTGGTTAATTTTGTAATAAGGCCAAACAAAAATATATGTCGAACTCAAGCCATAAAAAAAGGATCAGTCATTCTAATGTTTTTTTGGGGGAAAGTGGGAGAGCGTTTCAACTAAATCTGGAAATATTAGATGTTTTCACTAGAAAGTCCACTGCAGATTTACACAAAACTTCTTGTAATTCATGTAATTTCCAATGTTCTGACAAAACTTTCTCTTGATTATAGTCACAAGATAGTAAATCATATTACAAATTTGACTGAATAAAAGACCACATCCACAAAAATGGGCACCTGCTCACAATGGACAGTCTTGGATCCCCCAATGTATTTCTTTATTTGATTGTCCTTTATAGAGGGAATTTGCAATTTTAGGTCTGACATAAAAATAATTTCTATTTTAAAGCCTTGCATTCCTTTAATCATTCTTGATTGATTGTACAATAGCAGTGTTCCAGCTAGGATTTCAAAAGGGCAGGGAGCCAATCATGAAAAGGGCACTTTAGCACGATGATTGATATTTCAAAAAGGGCATGTCAAACATTGTCTTATGTTAACTGCAGGGGTTTCAGCTAGGAGTTTAGTCACTTTTACGCTAGATGAAAATCAACCTTATTTTGGGTAACAGTATTAAAGGGACCATGCAAGGACGTATATCACTAGCTCAGCCTTCCCTAGAACATTTGATGCATGATAGGTCTAAGGTTAAGTTGCAATGCAGAGCGCAGCGGCGTTATGTAGAATTATTTTTATTTCATTAGTGAAATGAATTGTGCATGTCCTTTAAAATACTACACTAGATCTGCAAAACTTTTTTCCAAGGGCCAGTAGAAATTTTAAGGCCCAACCAGGGTATTTTTACTACAGGTACATACTTATTTATAGTCTTGAATGTTCTTTTAAAGGCAATAATATATCATGTATATGTTTGAAATGCCTAATACATGTAGCCCAGTGTTTCTGATTATGATAAAAATAATAAATGAATTATAATAAACCACATTGAGATTTTCAGAATTAAAATCCATTTAACCATGTCTTTTCAGACTGTTAAACTTATATTTGTAATATTATATGTAAAAAATATATAAAAAATCCCCCCCCCCCCCCCTTCCTTTTCCATTTTACACATCCCTAGAGAAATATTGAAATTGAAATGCTGACTGACCGAATTAAATGAAAAAAATTATTATAATGGTCAATTATGAAGTTTCATTAACGGATTAATGAATTTTGACATGAATTTGACAGTTGGAATAAAATTAGCCCGATTATTGAGTCCTCATAAAAGTACCAAATGAACATGTTTCAACCTTTGACCTATATTATCCTGTTTTAGATTTTGCAATAAAGTTGATGGGTTCCTATAAACTAAGGTTAAAAAAAAATATCTATCAAACAAACACAAAACACATGAAAACATACAGATATGCAGGTATTAACAAAAATTAACAAGTTATGTGGTTCCATCAACAACCTATTTATAAACCTGTCTTTAAACTGCCTTCCCATGGGTGCCCTTTATAGACAGGTTTAACTGAAATGTTGTACATATGCTCTAACTATTTTATTTGTAATCCAAATTATTTTTTAGGTTTTCCCTCAAAGATTATAGACTTTGACATTTCTTTATGTGTGGGGAGGGTTATGTATCATTTTGTAAGCTTTGCAAGTAGTACCTCTAGTAATTATCTTTAACAGAAGACAAAGGTACAAGAGCAAGCAGAAGAAGAAGGAAAAGAAAAGATATACTCAATACGGCAGCTGAGAATGAACTGGCAGAGATAGGCCTAGAACAGCAAATGTTGAAAGAACAATGTCTAAAAACCCAAGGACAAAAAAGTCACAAAGATGAGAAAGGACAGACACCTGGAATATTGAAAGTTAATCCAAAAGCTCAGAATTCTGGAAAAAAATCAAAACAAAATGTGTCATTAGATCTTGGGGCTGTTATTGATGCACTAGAGGTAATTCAGTAACAAGGATTGCTTAGATGTGTCTATTTCTCATGTTTTCAAATCATCTCACTTTCTCCTAGGCTATCATGCATATCTGTAATAATAATTCTGTCATCTATCTGTATGATGATCAACCTCCAAGATGTATTAGTAAATATGAAAATAAGAAGATGTGATATGATTGCCAATGAGACAACTCTCCACCAGATACCAAATGACATAGAAGTTAACAAGTAAACATTGCAAACAAATTTTACATCATTGAGAGCTGTAAAGATTTAAAAACAAATTCATGATTTTGAAACATCAGCTTAGGGTTCCATTAAAGCGATAGGAAGAAGTACCAGTTTCCTCAAAAAGAAGTTCAGGAAATAATTGCCTAAAAGACCATTTTTATATTACCAAATTTTGACTCCAGAGCATATTGTTTTTCAACAGGTTACTTTCTCTGGGGTAGGACATTCTGGTATTCAGTCACGTAAGAGCAACTGAAAGAAGTAAATTGAAGCTTAAAAAGTAGTGCAATTTGGGATATAAATTATCTGTTTTCCAATAATTTTCCCGTGTATAGAAAACATAAAAAAGGTTTGTAAAAGGTTCGGACTGGACAATTACGAATTGATTCCTTTTTTTATTGGTAAAAAGTTAAATTGAAATTTATTAAAAAAAAAACATGTTGATCAAAATACTATTATCATTGCAGCAAAAAAAGACAATAAGTTTAACATCTGGTGCTAGAACAGAACAAAAAGTCAAAGCGGAACAACCAAAGAACAAAGAGGAACAGGTAGGTCAATATATCTAATTTGTCCAGTTGATTCAGGATATGAACAAGAAGAAAAAGGGGGTTTAACCTGCAACAGGGCAGACACCAAACAATAAGACACATAGACACAATAGAAATATTGTAATGACTGTCCCATATTAAAAGTGATTGTTTTGGAAATGTCATTTGTTAAACCTTCAAAGAATTGAATCCTTCATTTTGTAATTTTGTTGGTGCCTAAAAGCATTGACGAAATCACATTAAGTATGAAGTACAGAAACTAAACATGTGAATGTTCAACTTTTTTACAACCTGATAGATTTACAACTAGAAGCATTCAATTCATATAATTACATTTTTATTGTACAACCATTAAACTACTAGTTTGATCAAGCCTTTCATTTGTTTTTCTATGCATTGTTTTAATGTTGTCATGGATAGCATGTACAGTCAAAGATTTTATGCAAAATTGATATTTGACTTCTGGAATGCCTCAGCAAATCAAAATTACAGAATCATATGAATCTTCTATGCAATGTCAACATGGTCAAATGATACACCACAAAAATAATCCTGAAGAACAGCTGCAACTGATTCTTGACATTGGACAGGCTGAGAAATCCAGTTTTTTAACTTCCCCATGTAAAAATAATTAAACATACTTGATAAGAAATATTTGCTGTTTTTGTAGAAATCCAAAGGAAGTCACAATGTTTTAGATGCTAGTGCTCCTATAAAACGTGGAAAAGAGAGAGAAACGCCAAAGGCAAAGAAACCCAGTCCATTAAAAAAGGTTAGATTAAAACATGTGTCAGTGTCATATTTAGAACTTTTTATGCCCCCACCACTAGGCGAAGGGGGCATTAAGTGTTACACTTGTCCGTCCGTACGTACGTCCCAAAATTGGTTTTCATTCTCTACCTTTAGTTTGCCTCAACCTAATGTTATGAAACTTATACACAATGCTTATTACCAGAAAACACAGATCAAGTTCGAATTTGGATGGCATCACTTTTACAGTTCTCTAGTTATGTCCCTTTATAACGTTATATGCAAGCAAAGGCATCATCTGTGTCCCATCGACACATTCTCCATTTATTTCTTTTAATGCTGAAACCCAATTCATGTCATGAATATTACCTCAGTTTTATTTCTTTATGTTAGTATAGATACTACAGAGGATTAATGATTTATTGATGATATTTTGTAACAGCTTCTCTCTAGAAGGTATATTTATTTAGTCCAGCATCCCCCAAGTTGTTTTTGGTTCATGTCTGTCATATTTGGCTCTTAGTTTTCTCATTTAACTGTTTCACATTTTTCATGTCAGGGCCTTTAATGGCTAACTAGGGTTTTCTCATCTTGAATGCTGAATGGTGACTTATAACTGCTTATATCTTCGTTATTGAACTCTGCTAGCTAGTTGTATTATTAGCAATCGTACAACATCTCTTTATTTTTATATTTTTATGTGACCTTTTACCCCATACTTATTTTCCAATTTTTTTGTAGGTGATATTGAAAGAGAGAGAAGAGAAGAAACATTTAAAGATGTTAGAAGGAACAGAATCAGGATCAACAGAGTAGGTATTATAAAGGACAGAGTAACTCATCATAAATAATTACTGAAAAGAATAGAGAATGGAAATGGGGGAATGTGTGAAAGAGACAACAACCAAACCAACGAGCAGAAAACAGCTAAAGGCCACCAATGGGTCTTCAACGCAGCCAGAAAATCCATTTCACTGAGGCGAGCTTCAGCTGGCCCCTAAACAATAATGTATACTAGCTAAGCGAAATGGACGCCACACTAAACTCCACAATATGTAAATGAACCAAAATTTTTAAAAAAAAACATGCAAGACTGACAAAGGGTAGAGGTTCCTGACTCATCTCTTAGTCATGTTTACCTTTCAGTTTGTTGTTGGTAGAAAAACTAATATTTTTGGTAAACAACATGTGTTTTTTATTGAGTGATATATTTTTACTTACTGACCTCCTGTAGAAGAACGTTTGTTGTGTTTATTACTTGTAGAAAGACTGAAAATTGTGCATAAAAATTTAAGTCAAATAATGGTATATTTGTAATTAGGGCTATTCCATTAAAATGTATGTTAAAGGGTAGGAAGGGACTTTCAAAATATCCCTATAACCAAGAACCATTTTTATACGACCGCAAAAAAATTTTTGTGGTCGTATATTGGTATGACGTTGGCGTCGTCGTCGTCGTCTGGCGTCGTCCTGCGTCGTCCGAAGACACATTGGTTTTCGCACTCTAACTTTAGTTTAAGTCAATGGATCTCTATGAAATTTTACCACAAGGTTCAATACCACAAAAGGAAGGTTGGGATTGATTTTGGGGGTTATGGTACCAACAGTAAAGGAATTAGGGGCCAAAAAGGGGCCAAAAATAAGCATTTTTGTAACTTCCAGACATAACTTGTGTGTTAGTGTATGGATCTCTCTGACATTGTACCACAAGGTTCCATATCACAAAAGGAATGCTGGGATTGATTTTGGGGGTAATTGCCTCAAAATTTTAGGAATTAGGGGCCAAAAAAGGGGCAAAAAACAAGCATTTTTCTAGTTTCATGACAATAACTTGTGTGTAAGTGTATGGATCTTTCTGAAATTGTACTACAGGGTTCCATATCATAAAGGGAAAGCTGGAATTGAGTTTGGGGGTAATTGCCGAAACGTTTAGGAATTGGGGGCCAAAAAGGGGCCAAAAATAAGCATTTTTCTAGTTTCCAGACAATAACTTGTGTTCAAGTGTATGGATCTCTCTATAATTGTACTGCAAGGTACCATACCACAAAGGGAAGGCTGGGATTGATGATGGGGGTAATTGCCTCAATATTTTAGGAATTAGGGGCCAAAAAGGGGCAAAAAACAAGCATTTTTCTAGTTTCAGGACAATAAATTGTGTGTAAGTGTATGGATCTTTCTGAAATTGTACTACAAGGTTCCATATCACAAAGGGAAAGCTGGGTTTGAGTTTGGGGGTAATTGCCCTAAACGTTTAGGAATTTGGGGCCAAAAAACACATTTTTCTAGTTTCCAGACAATAACTTGTGTTCAAGTGTATGGATCTCTCTGAAATTGTACTGCAAGGTACCATACCACAAAGGGAAGGTGAGGATTAAGTTTGGGGGTGATGAATCATAAGGGGGTTCAAAAAATTTGGGGGGGAGGATTTATTTTTTTCCTTTTTTTTTTTCTTTTAAAATTTTCCATTTTAAGCTGGTTATTTCTGATTTATATTTAAAAGCAAATAATAATGATATGGTAGGAGATACACACCAAACAGGATGTGTAAATTATTATATAATAAGTATTGTGCAATAGCAAGAAATTTTCAATTGCACAGTATTGCACAATAGCAAGAAATCTTCAATTGCACAGTATTGCGCAATAGCAAGAAATCTTCAATTGCACAGTATTGCGCAATAGCAAGAAATATCCAATAGCACAATATTGCGCAATAGCAAGAAATTGTCAATTGTACAGTATTGCGCAATAGCAAGAAATATTTAATTGCACAGTATTGTGCAAAAGAAGATACTTCCTATAAATTGCTTATTTCTTGACCAATTTCAATGGGGTTTTATTCTTGAATTCTTGGGGTTCTTTAATATGCTGAATCTAACCGTGTATTTAGATTTTGGATTTTGGGCCCCGTTTTTAAATTGGTCCACATTGAGGTCCAAAGGGTCCAAAATTAAACTTTGTTTGATTTCATCAAAAATTGAATTATTTGGGTTCTTTGATATGCCCAATCTAACCGTGTATTTAGATTCTTAATTTTTGGTTCCGTTTTCAAATTGGTCTACATTAAGGTCCAAAGGGTCCAAAATTAAACTTTGTTTGATTTCAACAAAAATTGAATATATGGGGTTCTTTGATATGCTGAATCTAACCATGTATTTAGATTTTTGATTTTTGGGCCCCGTTATCAACTTTGTCCACATTGAGGTCAAAAGGGTCCAAAATTAAACTTTGTTTGATTTCATCAAAAATTGAATTCTTGGGGTTCTTTGATATGCTGAATCTAACCATTTATTTAGATTTTGGATATTAGACCATAATAGGTGAATGTCCAATTTAAAATTTTTAAGCTCTTAGACCACATTCATTCTGTGTCAGAAACCTATGCTGTGTCAATATTTAATCACAATCCAAATGCAAAGCTGTATCAAGCTTGAATGTTGTGTCCATACTTGCCCAAACTGTTCAGGGTTCGACCTCTGCGGTCGTATCAAGCTGCACCCTGCGGAGCATTTTATTTAGATAGTTTTGCATAATGGTAATAGACGCATACTGAAAAAAGACCCATGATCCACGTTCAATAATTAAACTTCCCTTCCTACCTGCCCACATACATTTTAATGGAATAGCCCTTACAGACATTGGTAACATCCACTTCATTTGAACTTTGGTGGATAGTTGTCTCATTGGCAATCATACCAAATCTCCTTATTTCTATATTGGTGTATAGTCATGTGCTTCTTTTAAATTGAAATAGTGCAGATACAAAACTTTACCCTTCTAATTTTGGTAATGATTGGTTCAAAAGATATTATCTGAAACTCTAAATAACAATTTTGGCTACTATATATTTACTTGACTACTATATATTTACTTGACTACTATATATATACTTGACTACTATATATTTACTTGGCTACTATATATTTACTTGACTACTATATATTTACTTGGCTACTATATATTTACTTGACTACTATTTACTTGACTACTGTATATTTACTTGACTACTATATGTTTACTTGACTACTATATGTTTACTTGACTACTATATGTTTACTTGACTACTATAATTATGTTTACTTGACTACTATATGTTTACTTGACTACTATATGTTTACTTGACTACTATATGTTTACTTGACTACTATATGTTTACTTGGCTACTATATGTTTACTTGGCTACTATATGTTTACTTGGCTACTATATGTTTACTTGGCTATTATATGTTTACTTGGCTACTATATGTTTACTTGGCTACTATATATTTACAGAGCAGCTGTTGGTATTGGTGTTGTAAGTGCTGAAAGTGATCTGTCTCAAGATGGTAAGTGCTCACAACATATCACAACACATGTATTTGTACATAGAAGATAGTAAGTGCTCACAACATATCACAACACATGTATTTGTACATAGAAGATAGTTAGTGCTCACAACATATCACAACACATGTATTTGTACATAGAAGATGGTAAGTGCTCACAACATATCGAAACACATGTATTTGTACATAGAAGATGGTAAGTGCTCACAACATATCACAACACATGTATTTGTACATAGAAGATAGTAAGTGCTCACAACATATCGAAACACATGTATTTGTACATAGAAGATGGTAAGTGCTCACAACATATCACAACACATGTATTTGTACATAGAAGATAGTAAGTGCTCACAACATATCACAACACATGTATTTGTACATAGAAGATAGTAAGTGCTCACAACATATCGAAACACATGTATTTGTACATAGAAGATGGTAAGTGCTCACAACATACCACAACACAAGTATTTGCAGTGATTTTGCTAGCGCTCGTCATTTTCGTCATTTACGAAACGGTTTTCAAAATGACGAAAGTATTCCAAATCAATTTCGTCACTTAAATTTGGAAAGAGTAAAAATATTTTCACATGAAAATACTATAATTCTACCTGTCTTATTGTTTCTGACAAGTTTATGACCCTCAGCTAATTAACATTTACAACAGGTGTTATAAGTTGTGATTACAGATAATCCGCTTATTGCCATCGGATGGGTCACTAATCCGTTAATTATTTATCAACCTCATAATTATTTTCCCCAGTAAAATCAGTCAGTCGGCATTTCAATTTCAATATTTATCAAACAAGCACAATTTGCAGTTCGTTTGTTGTAGTTTCGTCATTTGAGTTTTCCCTCAGACAGTTCGCATTTAAATTTCAATATTTCTCAAACGATCACAATTTGCAGTTCGCTTGTCGTAGTTTCGTCAAATGAACGTATTTTCGTCATTTTGATATAACTTTTAATCAAAAACTTTCGACAATTTGGATTAAAAAGATAAACTTTATTCATAACAATCAGAAATGTTTTCACGAGTCAAACAGGTGCTTCCTTTATGATGAACTGCGCATGCACGAAAGTATTCTTATGAATTTAAAGACACTAAAACGTAAAATATGAAATAATCAAGTATCAAACTAAAGGAGAGAGACAAATATAGTTCTTCTTTAGCAAATTTAATTTAAAAACTGATAATTTCCTGCCTTTTTTAAACACGAACCAATCCGTAGATGAATCCGGATTCATTCTGAATTTATTACCCACTTGTCACTTCCCGTTTTCATTTCATTTGGAAATCGAAAGTAAACGTGATCTATTCATGATAAATTTACAATTTAAAATCATTAGAATTGTTCCAATAAGGATTTGTACAAATCCTTGGTTCCAACTTTATAGAATTAATTCTAAATATCGATTTACAATGTTTTTAAGGTGCCACATCAGTCAAATCATGCAGTAACTGCAAAGTATGCCAAAGTCCTTCAAAGTCTGACAAAGATGTATAGATAGTAATATACATCCTAGGTCCCTTGTTGCTACCCAAAATAAGGTTGATTTTCATCCCGCGCAAAAGTGACTAAAGCCCTCAAAATCCTAGCTTAAACCCTGAGTATTTGTACATAGAAGATGGTAAGTGCTCACAACATACCGCAACACATGTATTTGTACATAGAAGATGGTAAGTGCTCACAACATATCGCAACACATGTATTTGTGCATAGAAGATGGTAAGTGCTCACAACATATCGCAACACAAGTATTTGTACATAGAAGATGGTAAGTGCTCACAACATATCGCAACACAAGTATTTGTACATAGAAGATAGTAAGTGCTCACAACATATCACAACACAAGTATTTGTACATAGAAGATGGTAAGTGCTCACAACATATTGCAACACATGTATTTGTACATAGAAGATGGTAAGTGCTCACAGCATATCGCAACACAAGTATTTGTACATAGAAGATGGTAAGTGCTCACAACATATCACACCACAAGTATATGTACATAGAAGAGGGTAAGTGCTCACAACATATCACAACACAAGTATTTGTACATAGAAAGAAAAATGTATCCATTGTGCTATATATAGGGTTATTATAAGAAGATTTTTCTATTTCTCATGCCTCCAGATAATCACTGATCTTTTTAATTTTAATGGTCCAAGGGAAATAACTCTAAAATTATTTATAGCTGCAGTAGTATTTTATTTAAGCAAATGTTTGCAGCCAGTTTAACATGGTTAAAGCTTGCTTGAAGAAGAATAAAACAATGTTGTCTGATTTTCATTTATTTCTGGAAACACACACATTTAAAATAATTATATAAATTTATATTTCATTATAAGGAGAGTTACAACTGTTTTATTTAATAACTTTGATGACTTGAACAAATTAAGATATTAATAAAAATTTTGACTTCATATATCCACATCATTTTATTATTACATTTTAGCCATGAGTACAAAGAGTTCAATTGATTACACTGGTACCCCAGGAAGTGCAAACCTGTCTCCAGTCAGTCAGACTTCACCTATTAGCATGAGTCCACTGTCTCCTGGAACCAGTCCATTAAGTTCAGAGGTCAATAGTCCTATAGCAGGGGCTGTTGGGAAGGATGTGGTTAAAAAGATACACAGCAGAAGATTTAGAGAGTGAGTTTATTCATCTATTCAGTTAGCATCATATTTAGAAATAAGGTGGGTTATATGGCAATAAGACAAATCTCCACAAGAAACCGGATGACAGAGAAGTTAGCAGCTATAGCTCACTGTACAGCCCTCTACAATACCGCATAGCAAGCTATAAAAGCCCCAGAAATGACAAATCTAATATAATTAAAACTAGAAAACTGATTTATGTACAAAATAATAAACGAAAAACAAATATGATATACAGCAACAAACAATAACCACTGAATTACAGGCTCCTAACTTGGGACTGGCACATACAGAATGTGGCAGAGTTAAACATGTTTGTGGGTGCCCAACCCTTCCCAAATCTTGGACATTGGTACAAAAGAAAAACACAAAAACAATCATTTTTATTTGACAGGTTGCTTTAAAAATTATTTATGGATTTTATAATATTATAGTTATATTTAAAGGTCCAATTATAATGGATTCTTTAGATAATGCAACAAGCAATAGAATAACTTGAAAGAATAAAAATTGTGCAAATAATATTTGAAACATTTTAGTTTTTTATTGTTCGTTTTACTGTCAAAGGGAGATAATGACTTGAAACTTTGAACTTTTAAATTTAATCAGATTTGAATTTTTTAATAATTTCGATGTTAAAATATGTTGATGAGTTGGAGCATGATGAAAAAAGAACAGTGTTAATTCAATGAAATAGAATTCAAAGCATGGGCTTATATTCATAGACAATATGGTCCGAGGACGCAGTCATAGTTCTTTTGATTTTAGTTGTCTACAAATATAGTTCCTAGTGTGGACAGTTTTTAACTTGCAATTTTTTTCATTCACCTTCTAAATTTATTTCTTTATATTTTATGCATAAAATATTAAGAAGGGGGACGAAATTACGTGTTAACTAAATTTTGGTGATGAATTTTTAGACAGGGTGATCATTTGGTCCAGTTAAAAAAAGGTCAAAAATTAAGTTTGTCTGAAGCTGTCAAACTGAACTATAGACCCCCTTACCATAGAATTGTCTATATTTTGAGTTAGAGTTGGTAGACTTTTCTATAATTTTGATATAATTCATCCCAAAATTAGTACACTACACTGTAAAAATGTTTTTGAGATAGAGCAAGTAGGACTTTTTTAATTTTAATTTATTATCTAAAAGAAATGCACTTCTTTTAAACTGAGTTTTACTGTGCGTATTGCTATGTGTTTCTTTATTCTACATTGGCTAGAGGTATAGGGGAGGGTTGAGATCTCACAAAACATGTTTAACCCCGCCGCATTTTTGCGCCTGTCCCAAGTCAGGAGCCTCTTGCCTTTGTTAGTCTTGTATGTTTTTTAATTTTAGTTCATTTATATGTTTTGGAGTTTAGTGTGACATCCATTTTCACTGAACTAGCACACAATTTTATTTAGGGGCCAGCTGAGGACCACCTCCGGGTGCGGGATTTTCTCGCTGCATTGAAGACCCATTGGTGGTCTTCGGCTGTTGTCTGCTCTTTGGTCGGGTTGTTGTCTCTTTGACATATTTCCCATTTCCATTCTCAATTTTATTGTAAATATAAAACACAGGAGAAATAGCTTGGTAATTTAATGCCTTATAAATTTCTGTTCTTCTATACTAAACTTATTTTGATTCAACTGACATAACTTTTAACCTGACTCAGCATAAATTGATTTTCTTTTTACAGATATTGTAATCAGGTGTTAGATAAAGATATTGATGAATGTGCCACTACTTTACTACAAGATCTGGTTAGATTCCAGGACAGAATGTACCACAAAGATCCTTCTAAGGTCAGTTGATAAATGTAATACAAAGATCCTTCTAAGGTCAGTTGTTAAATCATTACCATCATTATAGTCAAAGAGATGACATTGGAAGCACTTGTCTTTGTGGTATAGATTTTCCTGGTTTGTGAAAACACCATTGGTTGGTTGGGTTTTAAAGTTATGGTTTTAAGATTAACACTTTCGAGTCAATTTTAAAGCTTAAACAGTAAGATCTTTTAAATATGAGTGCAGTCTAAAGTCATCAAACCTTTTTTTTTTTTATAGTAAATTCTTTAGTTGGTAGTGAATTTCATGTGTTCTATATTTCAGATCCAAAAACTTTTTGAAAATTGACCAAAATATGGACTTTTTCATGATGTTACAACTGCACTGGCTCATTTGCTAATTTTAGTAAAATCCTGTATTGATATCAGTGCTGCAGTTGAAGAGTTATCACTGTTAATTAGGGATTTGACTGTTGCAAAAGCAGTTGTACTGGCAACACAGATTGCAACCATTAAAACAAATATTTACAATCATTAAATCTAAATTGATGGTGGCAACTCTTCTACTGTGATACTGTTATTCTTATTCTAATGCAAAACTGATAAATGTTCAAAATAAAACATTGACAGGAATTGTGTTGTTTTAAATGAATCTGACTAGCAACAATAGATTTGATGGAATGTGTGTGGTCCAATGAAAAAATAGTTTAACATATCAACTAAGACTTACAACCATAACTTTGACTTTATGATATGAAAATAAGAAGATGTGGTATGATTGCCAATGAGACAACTCTTCACAACAGACCAAACGACACAGACATTAACAACTATAGGACATATACCTGGGACAGTGGTGTAACAGTACAACATAAGAACAAACTATAAAAATCAGTCAAAAAGGGCTTAACTCATCAGATGGATACAAAGAAGAAATACATCTAACAAAAACACAGATTGGACGTGGCAGGGTACTTATACATCCCCACAACAAAAAGACACTAAGTACAGATCTGAGAGTACTTGCAGTTACTGACAGCTAGTTCAAAGCCAATAACAACTTATAAAAAAAATCATGCATCGAAGACTAAAATATCAATCAGTACACATCCAGCATCTAATGAATTTAGTGTAAAGACTTCATTAACAGTCAGAGAAAGACACGACATTGTGCAATGCATGTTTGTTTTCTTGTCATTTTGTCTCAATTTTCAATCTTCATGTTATCATCCATTATTAACCATAAAAGATTTATTTCAACACGATAATAACTCCTTGAAAACCAATAATAATTCAAACAAACTATTTGACAGAGAATGATTGAAATACATTTAAGTAAGTCCCCTGACTAGTCAAAGGGAGACAATCAAAACTGACTTGCATTTAGTTTGAAACTTTGTTACCAGTCATGATGACTTCTTATTTTCCTTTAGTAAGTTATATTTTTTCAGTTTGCTTAAACTAATTTGTTCATTTTCAGGCAAAGTTAAAACGAAGACTGGTGCTTGGTTTAAGAGAAGTTGCAAAACATTTGAAATTGAGGAAGATAAAATGTGTCATCATTTCACCAAATCTGGAAAAGATTCAATCAAAAGGTATAAAATTAATTTGTATCAGAAAATAAGCCTATGATTAATTTATTCAGAAGTTTTTGTGATGTTTTTATTAATTGTGGGAAATTACGACAGGATAAGTTTTGTAAAAATTAAAACTGGCATTTTAAATGTTGAAATGAGAAGGGTAGACTGTTAACCCCTGTCTGTCCATGCCATGAAATTTCCAACACATTTTTCTCAGGAACTACAAGTCAGAGCTTGTGGATAGATTTGATTGTGAAAACAGCTTTAGAATCAACATTTATGTGAGCATGATTTGTATGAGAAAAGAAGCTGTTGTCTGCTCTTTGGTCGGGTTGTTGTCTCTTTGACATATTCCCCATTTCCATTCTCAATTTTATGATGTATAGTGCGATATATTTTCACATACATTGCTCTCCAACTTTCTGTTTACTAAATACTTAAAAGTCTGGGAATTATTAGTAAGCAGTAGATCATGGTTCTACGTGTGATTTCATTTTTCACTCATTTAAATCTCCTACTGTATATATTTGTCTATATTGAAACATGGTATATGGTCCAAAAACCTAATAAGTGACAAAAATAAACATATAAGATAAAGTGTTCCATTGTATCTTGTAATAATAATAATGCCATACATGCAGCAAACAAGCTTTGAAGCACGACTAGCAAATAAGCTCCCATTTCTTAAGTTCCAACATTGAAGCACGACTAGCAAATAAGCTCCCATTTCTTAAGTTCCAACATTGAAGCACGACTAGCAAATAAGCTCCCATTTCTTAAGTTCCAACATTGAAGCACGACTAGCAAATAAGCTCCCATTTCTTAAGTTCCAACATTGAAGCACGACTAGCAAATAAGCTCCCATTTCTTAAGTTCCAACATTGAAGCACGACTAGCAAATAAGCTCCCATTTCTTAAGTTCCAACATTGAAGCATGACTAGCAAATAAGCTCCCATTTCTTAAGTTCCAACATTGAAGCACGACTAGCAAATAAGCTCCCATTTCTTAAGTTCCAACATTGAAGCATGACTAGCAAATAAGCTCCCCTTTCTTAAGTTCCAACATTGAAGCACGACTAGCAAATAAGCTCCCCTATCTTAAGTCCCATCATATTTTCCTGTCAGATTCAAATTGAGAAGTCAATTACTCCTATTAACTTTAATTAAAATCAGCTGTTTTGAGATCACAAAAGATGTATTAAAGTTTGTGAATTTGCTGTACCAAACTCTGAACATTACTGGTTCATCTTGCTCAGTCTTTAGTTTTGTATGTTGTGTTTTGTGTACTATTGTTTGTCTGTTTGTCTTTTTCTTTTTTAGCCATGACGTTGTCAGTTAGTTTTCGACTTGTGTGTTTGAATGTCCCTTTGGTATCTTTCGCCTCTCTTTTACTAGAAATAGAAGAGACAAAATGGTATAAGTTTATGGCTATCCCTATAACAAAGAATGTGATATTTTAGTAAATTTTTGTTCCATTAGTAGTTTTAGATCAGTCTTCATGATAAACTTTTAAATCCACAGGGCAAGAAGCTCAATTTTACAAACATTTTAGTAAGATTCTATTGGCCTGTATAGATGATTTTTACAGCCCGAAAGCAATGTGTCAAGCCTTGCCTGGTGGGCCTGTGCTTAAGTGTGAAGACTGTCAGATTCTATGTTATCAGTTTGTGTCATGTTTTTGCTATAATGGCAAAATAGACTACAGTGAGCTATATTATGACTTCGGTCTTTATAAAAAAATAAGGAGATGTGGTATGATTGCCAAAAGAAAATAAGGAGATGTGGTATGATTGCCAAAAGAAAATAAGGAGATGTGGTATGATTGCCAAAAGAAAATAAGGAGATGTGGTATGATTGCCAAAAGGAATTAAGGAGATGTGGTATGATTGCCAAAAGAAAATAAGGAGATGTGGTATGATTGCCAAAAGAAAACAAGGAGATGTGGCATGATTGCCAAAAGAAAATAAGGAGATGTGGTATGATTGCCAAAAGGAATTAAGGAGATGTGGTATGATTGCCAAATGAAAATAAGGAGATGTGGCATGATTGCCAAAAGAAAATAAGGAGATGTGGTATGATTGCCAAAAGGAATTAAGGAGATGTGGTATGATTGCCAAAAGAAAACAAGGAGATGTGGCTTGATTGCCAAAAGAAAACAAGGAGATGTGGCTTGATTGCCAAAAGAAAATAAGGAGATATGGTATGATTGCCAATGAGACAACTATCCACCAGAGTTCAAATGAAGTGGATGTGAGAATTATAGGCAAATGTACTGCGTTCAACAATGAGAAGTATGAAATAATTCAATCTAGAAAACTAACGGCCTAATTTATAACAAAACAACTTTGTCTGGTATAAGATATTTGTCAAACATATTGAAACTATTTGTAAATAGAAATCTCTGAAGGGCAAAAATGTTCAGAATTTCAAATTTTACTTCTCTCCATTTAGACAATGAATATTGAACTTTTGCATCATTTATGTTGGCGTTGTCAGCATAGTCGTCATCATCCGAACCCCTTTAAAAAATTCTTGGTGTACTTGGATATGCTGAATCTAACTGTTTATTTAGATTTTGGATATTGACCACATTCATTCTGTGTCAGAAACCTATGCTGTGTCAATTATTTAGTGTCCATACTTGCCCAAACTGTTCAGGGTTTCGACCTCTGCGGTCTTATCAAGTATGCTATTGTCTTGATGATTGTCTTAATATAGGTCAACATTGCCAAAATAGTCAGTTGACTCCTTATAATGACTCCTAATAAGAGTTATTGCCCTTTAATGATGATGTTTACTGATTTTGTGTTTTTATTTTGAAATTATAGTAGAAAGAGAGAAAAATATAAATGGAAAAATGCATTTGTCGCAGACTACTATCTTTCTGAAGATTAATGGTCCTTGATAAATCGTTTTATGTTGTTTTTTTGTGCCATAACTTGATAACTGTTCAATCAAATGCTTTTTAAAATTTAATTGATATATTGTTACTGATGACCAAATCGAGGTTAAGTTTGATGTAACAATTTTCAATTCTGAACATTTATAGAAAGAGCAAATCATAAATGTTCCGAATATCTACATACTGCTCATTTTGACCAACATTGTCAGACAACTTATCAGAATTACTGCCGTTAAATGATGACTTTTATCTTTTTTTTTTACAATTTTTGCATTTATTTCGAAAGTGGTTATAGAGAGAGGGCAAATTGTAAAGCAAAAATGAGCTGAAGAAGAATTCCTTGGTGCCTCTTGTTTTATGTCCAGTTACTGTAAATTAGGGGATGTGATTATGTTTTCCAGTCACTTTTGATAGTGTGAGAGGGGGATAATATAAGAAATAAGGAGATGTGGTATGATTGGCAATGAGACAACTATCCACCAAAGTTCAAATGAAGTGGATGTAAGCAATTAAAGGCAACCGTATCGCCTTCACCAATGAGAAAAACCCATACAATAATACATGTATTGCTGCTATTACCCAGCATCCATTGTAAGTGAACATTCTTGTAGACCTACCAGGACAAAAGACAGACAGCTTGATCTTAGTGCTTAGAAGGAATGATTTAGGTTTCAAAGATTTTATTTGATTACTAAATTGAGGGATAGTGAATGAAATCAGAAATCAATTGTACCTGTAATTGAACTATTATATATTCAATTTCATGATTTATTAGTTTTGTATAATTAAGACTCCTTCATAAATCAATGAAAGGTTTAGTAAATTATTCATATGACATGTTATTAGAAAAATGTTTTTCAAACAACTTTAAACAAATAAATCAATGATTCATTTATTTATTTTTTTATTTTTATTTTTTGAAAAATGATTATTGCACTGCAGTCAGTGTTCACCTTCCTACTCCATACAGTTAATTAAGTTGTGATAGTTTATTGATTAAATGAAAGCTCATTTAACATTTACCAGGAAAACTTAATGAAAGCTCATTTCACATTTTCCAGGAAACAATACAATGTCCTATAATAGAAACAGGAAATGGCAGTTAATTTTCATCTTATATCTAGGACAGTTGGAATAATCTATATTTTAACAATGAGGGAAAGCTGTGGGTTTATTTTTATCATTAACTTTAATAAAAACTTTTTTATATTATATTTCAACATTTTTTTATTTATATATATTTTACTTTATATTTTATATGTAATGCATTTTATAGTGAAAAATAAGAATATCCAAGGTAAAAAGCAATTTTTATACAACCACAAAAAAATTTTGCGGTCTGTATTGGTATGACGTTGGCGTCGTCGTCGTACGAAGTTTCATGACAATAACTTGTGTGTAAGTGTATGGATCTTTCTGAAATTGTACTACAAGGTTCCATATCACGAAGGGAAAACTGGAATTGAGTTTGGGGGTAATTGCCCAAAACGTTTAGGAATAAGGGGCCAAAAATAAGCATTTTTCTAGTTTCCAGACAATAACTTGTGTTCAAGTGTATGGATCTTTTTTAAATTGTACTGCAAGGTACCATACCAAAAAGGGAAGGCTGGGATTGATTTTGGGGGTAATTGCTTCAAAATTTTAGGAATTAGGGGCCAAAAAAGGGGAAAAAAACAAGCATTTTTCTAGTTTCAGGACAATAACTTGTGTGTAAGTGTATGGATCTTTATGAAATTGTACTACAAGGTTCCATATCACAAAGGGAAAGCTGGGTTTGAGTTTGGGGTAATTGCCCTAAACTTTTAGGAATTTGGGGCCAAAAAGGGGCCAAAAAAACAAGCATTTTTCTAGTTTACAGACAATAACTTGTGTTCAAGTGTATGGATCTCTCTGAAATTGTACTGCAGGTACCATACCAGTAACCACAAAGGGAAGGCTGGGATTGAGTTTGGGGGTGATGAATCACAAGGGGGTTCAAAAAATTTGGGGGGGGGATTTTTTTTTCTTTAAAATTTTCCATTTTAAATTGGTTATTTCTGATTTATATATAAAGCAAATAATAATGATATGGTTTGAATAGGTAAATTAAAATTTTTTTAAGTTCTTAGACCACATTCATCCTGTGTCAGAAACCTGTGTTGTGTCAAATATTTAATCACAATCCAAATTCAGTGCTGTATCAAGCTTGAATGTTGTGTCCATACTTGCCCCAACTGTTCAGGGTTCGACCTCTGCGGACGTATCAAGCTGCTCCCAGCGGAGCATTTTATTAACAGCTTGTATTTGAAATATGAATATCAAATGAAAGTAAAGCAAATTTATTTATTGATTTAAATTCACATTTTCTGTTGAAAAGGTCACAGAAAGATCAAAAGTGTGCAAGTCCAGAGTTTTTAACCTTTTAATTCTGTGAAACTATTATTTATAGCTTAAAATCAAGTCAAATAGGACTTCAGTTAGATAAAGTAATTTTTCATTCAACCGAGCTTTTGCAATCACTTGTCGTCTTCTTCTGTCTGTCTGTCCATCGTCGTAAACTTTAAAAAAAAACTTCTCCTCTGAAACTCTGGGCCAAATGTTACTAAACTTTACCTAAACGTTCCTTAGGGTATTTTGTTCAAATTTGTAACCAGGGATTTGATCCATCAATAAACATGGCCACTGTTACCAAAAAAAGAACTTTGGGGTCAAATGCAATTTTTGGATTATATCTCAAAAATTTAAGCAGTTAGAGTCATATAAAGCAAGTAGAATTGATCAACAGGTTAAGGACTTTCTCCTGAGGAAGTTGAAGAAAAATTGGACAACCCATTTTGGAGTTATTGCCCCTGAAATGTCTTTTTGTGCAAATTTCAGTTTTTGGTTATTATCTGGAAAACTAAAACAGACAGAGAGAAATTTTTTAACAGTAAAAATGACTAAAACAATAAGATCTACAAATAAGTCAAATGGTTGAAATTGTTGATTGACACCTTTATAGAAGTTATTGCCCTTGAAAGGCATTTTTTTACAGCTTTGCACACAAGCTATAACAAATAACGAGAAACAGTAAACAAGCAAAAACATTTAACAACAAACTAAAACAAAAACAAAAAACAAGAAGATCCACTAATCAGTTATAATTGCCAAAATTATCAACGGACTCTGATACTCCTTTTAGAAATTATTTTCCTGAATGAAGATTTTTATCCATTTTTTGCACTTTTGTCAAAAAATAGAGGAGTTAGAGAAAAACTTTAAAAAGTCCCAAAAAAAAAAACAGTAACAGTAAAATAAAATCAATAGATAACATAAGCCAACATAACTAATTGCAAGTAAGGAAAAGAAATAAATGTCAAAATGGCATATTTTTTACCAGGTTAGCGGTTCTGGCTCTTGGGTGCCTCTTTAAATTGAAAATTTTGCCTTTTGAGCTGTTAGTTGCTATTCTTCAGAAAAGCTTAAAATTTGTCTATGAATTTACATTATCAATGAAGTAAATCACATGTTAAAGCATACCAATAAATCTTTGAAAGAACAAGAAGTTACTACAAAACTTAGAAAAGAAAAGCTATGCAGTTACTAAAGGATTCTTTTCTTATTCAAACAAAGGAAGTTCTATTCACATAAAGAGCCTCATACCAAAGAAGCTTTATTCATGTAGAGCCCAGTGGTTGATCTAGTATAGGGCCTAGACGGCTTATCTCTTCAATTGCGAATAAAAATTAAAAATCTCATGTTTTTCATGATTTCTATGACCTTTTTATGTCCTTGCGTAGTGGAGGGGGCATTAAGTTTTACCCTTGTCTGTCCGTACGCCCCAAAATTGGTTTCGTTCTCTAACTTTAGTTTGCCTCAATTAAATGTTATGAAACGTATACACAATGCTTATTACCACAAAACTCAGATCAAGTACAAATTCGGGTAGCGTCACTTTTACAGTTCTTGAGTAATGTCCCTTTTTAATGTTATATGCAAGTGGGGGCATCATCTGTGTCACATGGACACATTCCCCATTTATTTTAGCATAAATTAGTCCAAAAGAGTATCTCTCACATTTTCAGAATTATGTACACACCCACACATCCCCCCTGCCTCTATTCCTTTTTCAAAATTCTTGGATTTGCTCCTGGAGCTTCATCGTTCCAAAAAGTAAGTTCTATTCATAGAGAGCCTCATTGTTCAAACCTATGTTTCTTTAACTCAGTATGTGGCAAATTATAAGTCCCCTACCGACAAAGTTGTTAACAGAGGGTCCTGAGGTATATTTAAAGGTCAATAACCATTTCAAATACAAATGATAAACACTAGACAACCTTTAAACCCTTTGTTATCCAGATGATAATATGTATAGAATTATAAAACACCCCTAACCAGTTGCTGCCCTGGTCAGTTTTTAGTTACATTATTTAACTTAATAATTTAGTGATAGACCTAAGAAAAAACTTAAGATAACTTGAGAAAAACATCTTAAATAATTTGTCCAACTCCTGTATCAACCACATCTACCTCATCATTTGGTCTCTGGTAGATATTTATCTCATAGGCAATCATACCACATCTATGTCATCATTTGGTCTCTGGTAGATATTCATCTCATTGGCAATCATACCACATCTATGTCATCATTTGGTCTCTGGTAGATATTCATCTCATTGGCAATCATACCACATCTACGTCACCATTTGGTCTCTGGTAGATATTCATCTCATTGGCAATCATACCACATCTACGCCATCATTTGGTCTCTGGTAGATATTCATCTCATTGGCAATTATACCACATCTACGCCATCATTTGGTCTCTGGTAGATATTCATCTCATTGGTAATCATACCACATCTACCTCATCATTTGGTCTCTGGTAGATATTTATCTCATTGGTAATCATACCACATCTACCTCATCATTTGGTCTCTGGTAGATATTCATCTCATTGGTAATCATACCACATCTACCTCATCATTTGGTCTCTGGTAGATATTCATCTCATTGGTAATCATACCACAACTATGTCATCATTTGGTCTCTGGTAGATATTCATCTCATTGGCAATCATACCACATCTACGCCATCATTTGGTCTCTGGTAGATATTCATCTCATTGGCAATCATACCACATCTATGTCATCATTTGGTCTCTGGTAGATATTCATCTCATTGGCAATCATACCACATCTACACCATCATTTGGTCTCTGGTAGATATTCATCTCATTGGCAATCATACCACAACTATGTCATCATTTGGTCTCTGGTAGATATTCATCTCATTGGCAATCATACCACATCTACGCCATCATTTGGTCTCTGGTAGATATTCATCTCATTGGCAATCATACCACATCTATGTCATCATTTGGTCTCTGGTAGATATTCATCTCATTGGCAATCATACCACAACTATGTCATCATTTGGTCTCTGGTAGATATTCATCTCATTGGCAATCATACCACATCTACGCCATCATTTGGTCTCTGGTAGATATTCATCTCATTGGCAATCATACCACATCTATGTCATCATTTGGTCTCTGGTAGATATTCATCTCATTGGCAATCATACCACATCTATGTCATCATTTGGTCTCTGGTAGATATTCATCTCATTGGCAATCATACCACATGGTAGACTTCATCTCATTGGTAATTATACCACATCTATGTCATCATTTGGTCTCCGGTAGACTTCATCTCATTGGTAATTATACCACATCTATGTCATCATTTGGTCTCTGGTAGACTTCATCTCATTGGTAATTATACCACATCTATGTCATCATTTGGTCTCTGGTAGACTTCATCTCATTGGCAATCATACCACAACTATGTCATTATTTGGTCTCTGGTAGATATTCATCTCATTGGCAATCATACCACATCTATGTCATCATTTGGTCTCTGGTAAATATTCATCTAATTGGTAATTATACCACATCTTCTAAATTTTTAAACAATTTCATTGTACAAAGATTTTTTTAAAATCTATACTCAGTAAAGAAAGTGACTTTTCTCAATTTGACTTCAATTACTATTTTCTCAGTCTTTTCACAATCAGATAGAAACCAGGAGCATTAACATTTTATCATCATTAAACGGGGGTCTAATTGGGGGGGGGGGGGGGGGGTCTGATCCCAGATCCCGCTTATTGTTTTGTCAGAATCCCGCTTATCATTGCAATAAAAGCGCTTGTTATTTCACGTGTCCAGCCAGACTTCATTTCCCATTTTCACACAAAATAATTTGACATTCACATGTCACGCTTGCAAAAAATCGTCCAATCCAGCATCATGCTTAGACCCCAATAAGACCCACTTAAACTAGTTGAGATATTTAAAAGGATAAATATGTTAATCATGTTCAATATTCCTTATGTAATACATTGTGTTAATGCATTCTGATTTGAGATTTATACAAATATCAACCATAACATGGACACAATAAGAGAGGGATTTAACTTAGTGCTAATATTGTCATACATCACACTTAAAAATAAAAATAAGCAAACTTTTTTTTTTCGTTTATAACCAACATTTTAAGTTTTCCTTTGTGTATTTTGTTGGATTTGGGAATTACTTTTAAATTGAGGGACTGCATGCTCGTATTAGCTGTCTTAAATACTGACCATTCTTCGTGTGTGGTTGGGGGGGGTGGACATAGAGTTTTTTTTTTTTTTAAATAAATTGATTGTAAACTTCTAGCGAAAAAAAAACTGCTAAGAAGGATAGTTGAAAAAAAATTGTTTCTACTGAAAGTTTGAAGAAAAAAAAATAATGTAAGTTATGGATTATACAAGATTTTATTCTACAGATTGAAAATGAGGGAGAAAAAAGTGGATAAATTAATTACTGTATCTTGTAACATATTTATTGAGATTTCTCCCTATTCTATTTGATATATTTTTTGAAATTACCCTCCCCCTTTTTTTTTCTATATGATATCCTCTACTTATTATTACATCTTTCTGCTTTGTCAGTAGATTTGACCTTTGGCCTGAGGATTGATAGAAATGAGTCTTAATTGAAATTTTCTAGAAGTCAGAATAAGTTGCCTTTTATTAAACTATTATTAAAATTATTTGTACTGTCTGAATGTAACATAGTGGAGAGCTAATTAACACTTTTCACCTAGAGTAGTGAACTTCTGTAGTACATAGGTACCTGGTGTGGACATGTGTACTGCCCAGGTTTGTATGTACTCAATTAGTGCTTTAGTTCTAATATGGATCATACCAGTGTCAAGGGGTGGTATGGTTTGGGGCAGTACCATTTGGTATATTAGGGAAGTTAAAGTGGAGCATCCTATATTTGTGGTGGGGATGATAGATACCGGTATTAAAGTATCAGTGAACTTGTAAATAGTTCATGGATTATTCCATCACCATTGAAATAACAGGACATGGATTATTCCATCTTAATATTATTGATGTAGTGTACTGGCTATTAGATGATTCTTAGATTATGTAAACCAGAAGATTAAAAATTAATCAAAAAAGGAAAGCAAGTTTTAAATATGACTCAGTGATGCAATGATGCAATATTAACAGACCAATGACTTCAGAGAGGTGGAAAGGGGAGGGTTATTTAGAAAATTAAACAGATAAATTTGTTCTGTTTAACAGACAGTTTTATTAAATAATCTAAAAGTGTGTAGATATGTTCTATAAATTTACAGGGAGAATAATAGCATCCTAATTATCTTGATTATATTATTGTGGCTTGGTAAATAACCACAATTTAAAGAAACTAAAACAGACCCCCCCTTTTTTAATGTTCACAGTCATAATATGTTGAGATGAGTTTTTGTCAATAAATAAAATCAGTGCAATCATTCCATACACCAAATAAAGTTGACCTATTGCTTATAACTTAAGAAAAACAGACCAAAACACAAAAACTGTACTATTTAAGGTTTAGTATTTGAGAGAATAATTGTGTGTGTCTGTTTATGTTATTAATATACAAATGTACATTATGTATATTAAATTCAAACTGTGACAAATACACATAAATAAAAGCCTAAAATAAGTACTTTAAAAAAGGCATAAATTAAAATGGATAATACAACAGGATGTTCGCTACTCTTGTTTCTGAATTTTTGTCAGATATTCAGAATCCTCTGGTTTTATTGATGTAGTGTTAATGAATATTTTGCCCGCTAACCCCTAATTTTCTTTTCATTATTTTATAACATATAGTTTAAAAAGCCATATTTGAAAATCTTATTAAATCCTTGTTATTTTTTCATAGTTTTTGAAAGAAAAAAGGTGCCAATGTTAAATGTATGAAAAGTCTAGAGAGAATCATTTCCCGCCAAATTTTCAATCGCTTATATCTCAAAAACAAGCCAAAGACCCTTTATTTTTTTCTGCTTTTTTAGTTCCTTTACCCATATACTTTCAATTTATAACAGTCTTTTAAAAAGCTTGTTATTTTGAAACAGAGTAGCAAACATCCTTAAGATGAGGTTGAGGGTTTATATATATATTATTATTATTCATTTTCTTAGCCAGTAAAACTATGGTTATAGCTTTGTGTTTTTTTGTATATATAAATATATATTACATGTATTATATGATCCGTTCATCCTATTTTGACTCTTTCAAAATTCAAGAGTCTATCCTAAATTGAGGTAAATCATATGGCCTTCCAATAACCGTTTCGATTCCTAACATCACTGAAGACACATTAATTGTCGAAATCTGGATATGGTGTACAAATTTGTGCACCCCCTGTTTGCGGTATACCATCTTTTCTGCAAGTTTATTGTTTTCGTCAATGGCAGTCAGCAGGGTTTAAGAACATCAGTTGTTCGACCTGCTAGTCAAATGCGTTTTGTTAAAATATACTTTTTCCCTCATTTGGTCTTTTGGAAAATGTTGTTTGTGCTGTATTTGGACCCCTCTACCAAGAAATTTGTTTTGCATGCACACGTATAAAAATTGAGGTATTTATCCAACGCAATCATAGGTTTGAACGTTGTTTTCAATTTAGACTTGTTTATATATATATATATATATATTATAAATTTTATAAATTAATAAAAAATGTTATTCAATATGGATAGTGTTTACCTGATTGGCCAAAATTTGCCAGTTATAAACCAAAAGCCAAAACACATGAGGTACATATATATAACACAAGTGTTGATCCTGATAGTTTTTGTCGAGCCTGCGACTTTTGTCGAGACATAGGGATAGTGAGGATGTTAACTAACTACTTGAAAGCTTCATATGTCAGAGGGTAGAAGAATTGGATGCTTCATACTTTGTATAACAATGCTAATATATTATGAAGTTTCTGTCTGTCAAATGTCCATTGTCCTTATCTCATTTTCATGGTTCATTGACTTAACTTGAAAAAAAAGTGAAGATTTTTTTGTAATGTTAATTTCTCTCTTATTGTGAGTAATAGAATAACTATATTTGGTGTGTGTTTACCTTGCAAGGTCCTCATGCCTGTTAGACAGTTTTCACTTGACCTCGACCTCATTTCATGGATCAGTGAACAAGGTTAAGTTTTGATGGTCAAGTCCAGATCTCAGATACTATAAACAATAGGTCTACTATATTTGGTGTGTGGAATGATTGTAAGGTGTACATGGTCCAACTGGCAGGTGTCATCTGACCTTGACCTTTTCATGGTTCAGTGGTTAAACCGTTAAAGTTAAGTTTTTGTGTTTTGGTCTATTTTTCTAGTACTGTATGCAATTAGTCAATTATATTTGATGTATGGAAATATTTTACGATGTACATGTCAGTCTGGTAGGTTTCATTTGACCTTGAACTTATTTTCACGGTCCATTGCTCTATGTTAAGTTTTTTGTGTTTTGGTCTGTTTTTCTTAAACTATGAGCAAAAGGTCAACTATATTTGGTGTATGGAATGATTGTAAGGTGTATATGTCTGTCTGGAAGGTATCATTTGACCTTGACCTCATTTTCAGCGTTCATAGGTCAATGTTACATTTTCTTGGTTAAGTTTGTTTCTTAGATACAATATGCAATAGGTCAAGTAAATTTAATGCTTGGAATGATTATAAGGTGTAAATTTCTGCCTGGCAGGGTTCATCTGACCTTTGACCTCATTTTCATGGTTCATTGGTCAATATTAAGTTTTCATGGTCGGGTCTGTTTCCTGTATACTATAAGCAATAGATCAACTATATTCAGTGTACGGAATGATTGTAAGGTGTACATGTATTTCTGGCTTGGTTTATCTGACTTTGACCTCATTGGATCGTGTTAAGTTAATATGAGAGACTTGTAGTAAAACTTTATATTTAGGACTATCAGCATAAAATCAATGGTCAGTAAAGCAGGCAAGACATTTTAGCATGTGCACTCTTATGATATGAGGCATTAATTTCTAGTCTAATATGAAAAAAAATATTCTGAAGAGACAATAGATCTGTAACCATAACTGGAGCTGCTTATGAAATTTAAAGAATATACCGGGTAATTGAAGATAGGCTGCATGACACAATGCAACAATAAATTGTTCATTTTTATAGGTGTATGATGTTTATTATAAAACATATTGTATACAACTCCAGAATAGAACCATAAAATGATAACATTTATACCTTTATACTGGTTATGTTACTGCTGATGGGGCATAAAGCAATCACCATTCATCAATCAATCAATTTATACTGGTTATACATTTCATCCTAAGTCTATAAACATCTAAGATGTAATTACTGAACTACATGTATATAAATGTTTTTTCATTAGTGAACCTTTTAACTTTAGGTATATTGGAGATGTCTAATAAATTCTGAAATATTGATTACATTGTTTGAATGATATTTCCTTGTAATTATGTGAATATCTAAGCCACCATATATATATACACCTGTCATACAAGTGAGAGGTTTAGCTATAAAACCAACAATATGACAGTTGTTTTCTATTTGATATGTTTGAACTTTTGATTTTGCAATTTGATAAAGGACTTTCCATTTTTAATTTTCCTTGGAGTTCGGTATTTTTTTTATTTTCCACTATGTATGGCAGTCAGCAGGGTTTAAGAACATTTGTTGTTCGACCTGTTAGTCAAATGCATTTTGTTAAAATATACTTTTTCACTTTTTTGGTCTTTTGGAAAATGTTGTTTGTGCTGTATTTAGACCCCTCTACCAAGAAATTTGTTTTGCATGCACACGTATAAAAATTGCGGTTTTTATTCAACGCAATCATAGGTTTGAACATTGTTTTTAATTTAGACTTGTTAATATATATATGTTTATATATGAATAATTTTTTTGGTCTTTTGGAAAATGTTGTTTGTGCTGTATTTAGACCCCTCTAACAAGAAATTTGTTTTGCATGCACACGTATAAAAATTGCGATTTTTATCCAACGCAATCATAGGTTTGAACGTTGTTTTCAATTTAGACTTGTATATATGAACTTTATATTCTGATTATTCAAATTCAAACCTTAATTGACAACTGATTTGTGACAATCTAATAGTTTAACAAACATTTGGATGGAGAGTTGTCTCATTGGCACTCATACCACATCTTCTTATATCTATTGGATGGAGAGCATACCACATCTTCTTATATCTATTGGATGGAGAGTTGTCTCATTGGCACTCATACCACATCTTCTTATATCTATTGGATGGAGAGTTGTCTCATTGGCACTCATACCACATCTTCTTATATCTATGTATAATAAAAGAAAATTATGATTATATAAGAATAATTTTAAGATAAGATATATTTTATTTCCAATAGAGGATCCTTTATGTGCAGGATTAGCACATTAAACATTTACGATATAGATGATAAAAAAGAAAACAACTCAAATATGGAATATAATATAGTTTGAAATATAAGCATGTCAAATACTAGTTGTGGTTTGTTGATGTGGTTCTCGTTTCTCGTTTTTTATATAGATTAGACCGTTGGGTTCCCGTTTGAATGGTTTTACACTAGTCATTTTGGGGCCCTTTATAGCTTGCTGTTTAGTGTGAGCCAAGGCTCCGTGTTGAAGACTGTACTTTGACCTATAATGGTTTACTTTTATAAATTTTGACTTGGATGGAGAGTTGTCTCATTGGCACTCATACCACATCTTCTTATATCTATATAAACCATATGTTCAGTGTTCGTTGACCCTGCACCAGAGGGTTGGCACCTGAAAACATATTTGACGACGCCACATTTTATGTGTGCCTGTTTCAAATCAGGAGCCTGTAGTTCAGTGGTTGTCATTGGATCATTTCTATCATATTTGTTTTTTCGTAAATTGTTTTGTTTAATATCATGTATATTAGGCCGTTAATTTTCTCGTTTGATTTTTTTCTAATTTTTCATGTCCGGGCCTTATATAGCTGACTATAAGATATGGGTTTTCTCATTGTTGAAGGCCCTATGTTTGCCTATAATTGCTTACATCCACCTCATATGAACTTTGGTGGATAGTTGTCTCCTTGGCAATCATACCACATCTCCTTATTTTTAGTCCCCTACCGACAAAGTCGAAGGGGAGTTTAGGTTTGCACTCTGTCCGTCTGTCATGCTTGAAGATATTGACATGATATTTACTTTTTGTTTACACCATGACAAGTTATAGAACAAGTTAGCATTTTGTTCCAGTAAAACGAATTTTTACCCGGTAGAATGGTCAGAATGCTTGTTATAAGATGATTTCTGATTATTTTTAGTATTAATTTTTATTAGTCCCCTACCGTCCACTCTGTCCGTCTGTCTGTCTGTCCATCCATCAGTCCGGCAAATCAGTTTTCCAGACTTTTTTTCTTCATGCTTAACGATATTGATTTGATATTTGGTGTATTGTTTTATCATGACAAGTTACAAGTCAAGTTCAATTTTCACGATTTTAGCTTTTCTCCTTGTTCAGTTAAAGCTCTTTCCCTAGAATTAAATTTTTGATGGAATACTTATAATTACTAGATTTCTGTTCAAAGGGAAATAACTCATTTTTTAATAGATTTTTAAAAGACATTGTATAAATGGTAAATGACATTTTGGATTTTTTCCCTTTTCTTTAGTAAATTGTTTGAAGAATTTAGTGGTAGGTTTGTTTGTTATTTAATGTAGTTTACATCATAACAAGTTATAGATCAAGTTAGAATTTCGTTCCATTACAATTAATTTTTAACCAGTAGGGGACTATGTATTGCCATGCAACACTCACAGAATGCTTGTTGTTTTCAGGAGGACTAGACGATGCTTTGAACAACATCTTGACTTTATGTAATGAACAGAATGTGCCGTTTGTATTTGCCTTAGGAAGAAGAGCTCTTGGTCGTGCCTGTGCTAAAATGGTTCCTGTTAGTGTTGTAGGAATATTCAACTATAGTGGCTCAGAGGTAAATAATAACTTGGGTTCTAAGAAGATAATTTACTACAAAGCTCTATCAATTTTGTGGTTCTGATGGGAATAAGAGATTGGTTTTAAATCTTGAGAAATTTAGCTAATAGCCTGGCTCAATTAAGATTTTGTTATTTTTTTTTTCATTAAAATATAATTATGAATATAAAAAGAATATGTTGAGTATATTCCAATGAAATAGCAACCCCCCAAAATTAGTCATCTAAAGGTTCACTACTGTGAAAGTACTTTTATTCGTGTAGGTTTGACGACATGAATACACCATTTGATCTAGAGAATACATCGATTATCAGCAAACACACTATGAAATATATATATATACAATTTCAGACATGATTTTACCCATATAATCATTAAAAATCATAAACTGTTCGACCATTAACCTTTTAATTCTGATGAAAAATTATTTTTGATCAAAGAAAATTCCGACTTCCGATAATGATATCATTGATATGTGATAGTGAAGTATTCTTTTTATCTATCAAAATTTTCATACGAAACAAAATAATAATAATATCTTACATTGTCTTATAGGGCTTACTTTTTTATTTCATAAATATTAATTGAATTATTCTACAATTCAAAGTACATTTGTAACATTTTTTATGTATCTGTTTTCTTTAAGTGACATGTTTATGGCCAATGCAGTTAACGCCTTTGATGATCGTTATACTGTTGATCATTCAATCTTGGGTTAATTAGTGTCATAACTTCTGATTACAAGTGTGCAACAATAAAATGTTTACTTTGTAATTTCCTTCATTCAAGATGATTTGTAAACATGTAATTTTTTTTTAAGAATCATCGTTTCTGATGGCTTCAAATTCTTCTCTCATTTTTGTCTCACCTTGACGGAGTCAAAAAGCGAGACATAGGTATGCTGTTTCCGGTGTCGGCGGCGTCAACAATGTATTAGCTTGTGATTAGGTCTAGTTTATAGTGAACCACAAGTGGTAGGTCAATCATATTTGGTATTGGTATGCATTTGTATTAGCTTTGGCACATCTCATTTCCATGGAGATAATTTGGCCCTGCCGGCCCTCAGTCATGGTCTATTCATTTTGAAACTTGTTTAGTTTACATTTTTTAGTTTGTGATTAGGTCAGTTTATGGGGAACCACTAGTGGTAGGTCAATGATATTTGGTATGCAGTTGTATAAGCATTAGCACATCTCATTTTCATGGCGAATATTTGGCCCTGCCCCCTCAGTCATGGTCTATTGACTTTGAAACTTTTGCTTAGTATACATGTATTAGTTTCTGATTAGATCAGTTTAAGATGAACTGCTAATGTTAAGTCAATGATATTTGGTATGCAAATTTATTGGCATATTAAAGTATCGTTTCTATGGAGATTATATAGCCTCACCCCCTCATCATGGTTCATTGACTGAAACTTTTACATAGTTTACAAGTTAATGTTTGTGTTTAGGTTTGTTTAAAGGGAACGACTTACGCAAGTCAATGGTATTTGGTATGCAGTTGTATTGGCATTGGCATATATCATTTCCATGGAGATTGTGTAACCATGTACCTTCAGTCATGGTTCATCGACTTTGAATATTTGCATAACTTACAAAATTGTTAAAGTATTGCTATTTTAATTTCAACATTTGCATTATCAAAATTACAAAAAGGCGAGACATATCTCTGTGATAACAGTTTATTTTCTTCTGAAAACTAAAAATCAACGAATTTAAGAACCCACAAACATGTAACTTTTGCTCAAACCACGAAAATTGGTACCCATGAATAAAAGTACTTTCAAGTAATAGTTTTCATAAAAAAAAATGTCTATACAAAATGATCCTGGGTCAAGAAATATGTCAATAAATGTTGATATACATAAGACTTTAATATAGATGAATTTCATTTTCTACTATATCCAATTGTTTAACATGATTTTACAGATATCTTTGACCATAGATGTATATACATGTACTTCTATACTTTGACCAACTGTGTTATAATGTTTGTCAATGTAAAAAGCCTTTTAGGAAAAGTATTATCATCGAGGATAAAGGCTGATCTTAATTATGTTTACTTAGAGGCAAAGAGCTTGAATTTTTTTTAATGTTAATTGGTAGTCCATGATTAATGAGTGAGCTCATGTTAAGGTCAGACAACATACTTAATTTTCTTGTCCTTGTGATTTTAACTTTTAAACAACATAATTGAATTGACATTTACAGTACATGTACTGTTTATTAAATAAGTTAATTTTAAGGTTTCTAAACATTATCATTTCCTGAATATTCATGAAACATTTGCCAGTAGAAAACACCACAAAATCAATCCTCATTCATACCAGTAGATCATGATTATACAAACATTTATATAGTACAATGTATATATAGTAATAGACCATTGCTAAAAGAGAGATAACTCAAAGGCTGAAAATAGAAGAAAAATACAAAACAATTTCACCTGGATTATTATAATATTTGTTGTCTTTCTACCTGTTGTGTCATATATAAATAAATATATAAAAAAAAAATTTTGTTCAAAAATGAATTTTTATGCCCCCGCCGTAGGCAAAGGGGCATTAATGATTACCCTTGACTGTCCGTCTTCCATCTTACTGTCCGTCCCATTTTCACTGCAAAGCTTGAGCAAGGGCATTCGTGTCGTCAGACCCATTTTTCTATTATTTGTTTCTATAGGTAGTCTGTTAGACTTATACGACACTAGATTGACCTAGACTGATCTTAATTTTGCTTTTTCAGCGTATGAAATTTCACTATATGTGCAATTTTTTCTAATGTTTACACCTGGAATTGAGTGAATTTCACATGAATTTCACCTCAAACAAGCTGATATGTGAAACTCACATGAATTCTCAAAATAAAGTTATTCAAATAACATCTAAATTTTCAAGTTTAATTAAAATCTTGAAAAATACCAATTATTTTTTGCAAAGTTCGCATGAAATTCATGTGAGATTCATGTGAATCTCATTTTGCTTGAAAATTTTTATGTGAGCTTCACATATAAGCTCATTTGATGTGAATTGCAGGTTAATTTATACATGAGATTTATGTGTGCAAAATTTGCCTGTATATGCAATGTCCAGATTGATGTTTACCCGGTAATCAGTCAATACAAGGAAACTAGGATAAATATATTTATGCTCAAAACATGGATTTTTGAAAACATTGGACTTTGATCCAGTCTTAAATCAATGTCTGTTCCTTTAACTGTAGCTATAGTCCAGTTGCCACCATTTCTGATTGAAGTCATTTTTGTCTTTCTCTTTTTGGTTCTCTAGCATGAGTAATCAGTATCCTTTAATTGCACTTATTCCAGTTATGTCACAATAGCAAAACATGAGAAAAAAAAAAACAGTTAAAGATACAAGCAACAAGTAATAATTTCAGCTCAACTGATACCAGTTGAATCACACTAGTAATGATATCTATTTTTGGTTTTCTTTACTTTTGGGAATTAATAATGTAAACAAGAAGTTTTATCAAAATATTGATATAAAATTAGATTTTTCTCTGGAAAGTTTGATAAATCTCATGTTCTATAAAAGAAAAGGAGTTGTTTTGCTAAATATAATACATTTAGAAATACAAACCGATTAGATTTACTTTAATAATTAAATTTATAAAAAAACACCTTTATTGTGTTCCTGGCTCTACTCCTTTACCAATTATACTGTTTTGATAGATTATTACTTTTTTATGCCCCCGCCGTAGCCGAGGGGGCATTAAGTTTTACCCTTGTCCATCTGTACGTACGTCCGTATGTCCATCCGTCCGTACCAAAGTTGGTTTCCGTTCTCTAACTTTAGTTTGCCTCAACCAAATGTTATGAAACTTATTCAAAATGCTTATTACCACAAAACACAGATCAACTTTGAATATTGGTGGCATCACTTTAACCGCTCTAGAGTTATGCCCCTTCACAAATGGGAAAATTGCTGAATTTTTCGTTTCCGTTCTCTTACTTTAGTTTGCCTCAACCAAATGTTATGAAACTTATACACAATGCTTATTACCCCAAAATACAGATCAAGTTTGAATTTTGGTTGTGTCACTTTTACTGTTCTAGAGTTATGCCCCTTTACGAAGGAAAAAATTGCTGAATTTTTCATTTCCGTTCTCTAACTTAAGTTCACCTCAACCAAATGTTATGAAACTTATACACAATACTTATTACATAAAACTCAGATCAAGTACAAATTTGGGCAGAGTCACTTTTACCATTCTTCAGTTATGTCCCTTTATAACTTTATATGATATGCAAGCAGGGGCATTATCTGTCCCATGGACACATTCCCCATTTATTAGTCCCCTACCGACGAAGTCTGTCTGTCCGTCTGTCCATATCCGTCAGTCCGGCAAATCAGTTTTCCACACTTTTTTTCTTCATGCTTGAAGATATTGATTTGATATTTGGTGTATTGTTTTATCATGACAGGTTACAGATCAAGTTCGAATTTTGTTCCCGTCTGATGATTTTGTGCAGAGTTATGGTCCTTGGAAAATTCACTTAAATAATCAGATTTCCACACTTTTTTCGTCAGGCTTGAAAATATTGACTTGATATTTGGTATATAGTTTACACCATGACAAGTTATAGATCAAGTTATAATTTTGTTCCAGTACAATGAATTTTTAACCGGTAGGGGACTATGTATTGCCATGCAATACTCTCAGAATGCTTGTTTTAAATTATGTTTGTAATTAGAAAGTGATGATAAAGAAATAGTAGGTAGTTTAAGATAAACTTTTTTATATTTCCAGGAGAACTTTAAACAGCTTATAGATCTGACGGCCAAAGCAAGGGAATCTTACGGGGAAATGGTGGCTGCCATTGAGATAGAAATCAAAGAATATCCAATGAAGAAACAGCAACCTACCATACCACATGTGTTTGCCCACATGGGCCACTCACGCACACCCTCGGGAGCAAGTGTACTTTCTTTTACAAGTAGTATCTTATCTGAACCTATCTCAGAGAACTACCCTCACTCTGAACCAGAGACTGATAGCAAAGGCTATGAAATAGTTAAAGATGATGCATTAATCAAACAAGGATTACCGACTGATTCCTCAGGGTACCAGACACAGATGAGGATTATTCATTCTAATACGAAAAATAACGACGATGATGGGAATGAGGCTGACAATGAGGAAGAAGGCGACAGAATCAACAAAAACAGTCTGCGTAAAAGTGAGGAGAATCTGTCTCTGGACGCTAGTGCTTTACCACACATTGATTCTATACACAGCGGTCCACATGATCTCAACACTGAAATCCTCTCACAACATTCGGGACGCACGTTGGAAAATTGTGAGGCAATGTCTACTCATTCCTCCAGAACGTTAGGTGACGGTAGCTCAACCATTCTGGCAGATTTTGGCGACCGGTCGAAACATGGCACACCAAAAAGTACCGAAAGTCCGAGTAATACGTTACAACGAGGGAAAGTTGTTGATGAAGAAAGAATACAGCATTGGGTTGATGAAACAAGTTCTAGGTTAGAGAATTTAGCCTTGGAAGAAGAGAGTTACGAGGATAGTACAGATGAAATGACGGAAAGTGACGAGTCGGACGAAAAATACAATTTTGAAATGCATAATGAAGATAATAAAAAAAAAATCATTGATTATTCTGCTGGTGATACAGAAAATAAAAATAACGAACTGCCCGAAAATTCTAAAAAGTTGTGTGATAGTAAAACTGATATGGAAAAAGTTAGTGAAAAGCTTCAGAAAATTGCTTCAGATAGTTGTGATGGCGAACAAATAAATAGTAATGCCATACCAAGCAGTTGTGATATTGTAAATAGCTCTGATAATTCAATGGTGGAGATAGAAACTGATTCTAAAAACTGTTCAGAAAAATCCGATATAGAGGATTCTAATCCCCTTTCTGAAAATTCTAATATGGCTGACTGTAAAATCAATACAGAAAAAGCCAGCACAGATATTAGTACTGGTGATGCAATAAAGTCCTCTGATCAACTAAATGTTATTTCAGATACAACTAAAGACCTTACTAGAGACACAAACTTAGATAAGAACACAACTTCACCTAAAAATGTTGAAATCCACTTTGATTAAATAGAATTCTGCATGTTGTATGTATGTTTTAGTTATAATTAACCACAATGACTACCATGACTACAGAACGTAAGTTGGAGAACAGGATTTATTTATAAATTGGCTTTAAACAAGCTATCAGTAACTGTGAGTGGTCTTATCTGTTAAATTTGAACTTTGTTTCTTTTGTCTTTATGTAAGTTGTTTGTTTGTGCTTTGTACCAATTAGCAACTGATTTTTGTCTCGCCTGCGAAGAAAGTAGCAGTATGCGAGACATAGATATTACTATCCGGCAACAGTGGAGTAAACTATTTGTATAAAGCTTTATATTTCAGAATAGAAGACCTGGATCATGTTGATGCTTCATATCTTGTATGCAGATACCTTATGTTACGAAGTTTCCATCAATCATATGTCCATTGTCCTTGACCTCATTTTCATGGTTCAGTGACTGCTTTTTGTCATGTGAATTTCTCACAGATATGAGTAATAGGATAACTATATCTGGTATATGGGTTCCTTGCAACATCTACATGTCCGTCAGACAGAGTTCACCTGACCTCGACCTCATTTAATGGATCAGTGATCAAGGTTAACAGTCAGGGATATAACTCTATAGGGTTATTACAGATACTTTCATAAGTTGTCTACTTTTTATTCCTTAAATTTTATAAATCTGTAATAACATATGTTTGTTATTTGTAAAATAAATCAAAAATATTTTAATCTATAGTGGGCTCTAGGGAACTCTTGAGACTTTGCACAGAAACTAAATGCATGGCCTTGATAACTAATTTTTTAATTAAATTAATGCATTTTTGATTAACCATGGTAATTCAATGAGACAAGGCTTTTAAGGGATAAACTTAGCTGTAATAACAAGGCTTAGTTATTAAAGGAATGTAACTTATTACATGAGACACTTGGGAATTACTGGGAAGCTTGCGCAGAACCTCATTACATGCTCTGGTCATTATTTCTTACAATAAACTAAAATACATTGTAATTAAGCATTGGGTTGATGAAACAAGTTCTAGGTTAGAAAATTTAGCCTTGGAAGAAGAGAGTTATGAGGATAGTACAGATGAAATGACGGAAAGTGACGAGTCAGACGAAAAATACAATTTTGAAATGCATAATGAAGATAATAAAAAAAAAATCATTCATTATTCTGCTGGTGATACAGAAAATAAAAATAATGAACTTCCCGAAAATTCTAAAAAGTTGTGTGATAGTAAAACTGATATGGAAAAAGTTAGTGAAAAGCTTCAGAAAATTGCTTCAGATAGTTGTGATGGCGAACAAATAAATAGTAATGCCATACCAAGCAGTTGTGATATTGTAAATAGCTCTGATAATTCAATGGTGGAGATAGAAACTGATTCTAAAAACTGTTCAGAAAAATCCGATATAGAGGATTCTAATCCCCTTTCTGAAAATTCTAATATGGCTGACTGTAAAATCAATACAGAAAAAGCCAGCACAGATATTAGTACTGGTGATGCAATAAAGTCCTCTGATCAACTAAATGTTATTTCAGATACAACTAAAGACCTTACTAGAGACACAAACTTAGATAAGAACACAACTTCACCTAAAAATGTTGAAATCCACTTTGATTAAATAGAATTCTGCATGTTGTATGTATGTTTTAGTTATAATTAACCACAATGACTACCATGACTACAGAACGTAAGTTGGAGAACAGGATTTATTTATAAATTGGCTTTAAACAAGCTATCAGTAACTGTGAGTGGTCTTATCTGTTAAATTTGAACTTTGTTTCTTTTGTCTTTATGTAAGTTGTTTGTTTGTGCTTTGTTCCAATTAGCAACTAATTTTTGTCTCGCCTGCGAAGAAAGTAGCAGTATGCGAGACATAGATATTACTATCCGGCAACAGCAGAGTAAACGATTTGTATAAAGCTTTATATTTCAGAATAGAAGAGCTGGATGCTTCATATCTTGTATGCAGATACCTTATGTTACAAAGTTTCCGTCAATCATATGTCCATTGTCCTTGACCTCATTTTCATGGTTCAGTGACTGCTTATTGTCATGTGAATTTCTCACAGATATGAGTAATAGGATAACTATATTTGGTATATGAGTTCCTTGCAACGTCTACATGTCCGTCAGACAGAGTTCACCTGACCTCAACCTCATTTAATGGATCAGTGATCAAGGTTAACATGGTTAAAGTTACACGATTAGGTCCGTTTCTCAAATACTATAAGCAGTAGGTCAACTATATTTGGTGTATGGAATGATTGTAATGGGTACATATTAGTCTGGCAGGTTTCATCCGACCTTGACCTCATTTTCATGGTTCATTGGTCGATGTTAAGTTTTTGTGTTTTTGGTCTGTTTTTCAAGTACTACAAGCAATAGGTCAACTATATTTGGTGTATGGAAAGATTGTAAGGTGTACATGTTTGTCTGGCAGGTATCATCTGACCTTGACCTCATTTTCATGGTTCATTGGTCAATGTTAAGTTTTTGTGTTTTGGTCTGTTTTTCGAATACTAATAGCAATAAGTCATTTCTATATGGTGTATGGAATAATTGTAAAGTGCACATGTCTGTCTGGCAGGTATCATCTGACCTTGACCTCATATTTATGGTTCATTGGTCAATATTAAGTGTTTGTGTTTTGGTCTGTTTTTCAATTTGCATACGCAATAGGTGGTGTATAAAAAATTGTAAGGTGTATATGTCTGTCTGACACAATTTTTCTGACCTTGACCTCATTGTCATAGATTTTTAAAAATTTTAAGTTTCTGTAATGCTTTTAGTAAAACCTTTATCTTTAAGACTTTCAACATAAAATCAATGGTCAGTAAAGCAGGTGAGACATTTCAGCGTGTGCACTCTTGTTACAGTTTGTTCTTTTATTGTGCTGTAGCACCACTTTCCCAGGTTAAGGGACATGTTGAGTTGTCACAAACATGTGGAGTTTAACCACATTCTTTGTCATTTGTTTCTGTCCGTCATATTTGATTTTTATGCGCCCTGCCTATGGCGGTTGCATTAAGTGTTACCCTTTACCATCCGTCTTTCCATCTTTCCACCTGTTGTCCATCCCATTTTTGTTGCAAAGCTTGAGATGGGGCATTCGTGTCCTCAGAGATATTCTTGAGCGGGGGCATTCGTGTCCTCAGAGATATTCTTGTGCGGGGGCATTGGTGTCCTCAGAGATATTCTTGAGCGGGGGCATTGGTGTCCTCAGAGATATTCTTGAGAGGGGGCATTGGTGTCCTCAGAGATATTCTTGAGCAGGGGCATTCGTGTCCTCAGAGATATTCTTGAGCTGGGGCATTCGTGTCCTCAGAGATATTCTTTAGCGGGGGCATTCGTGTCCTCAGAGATATTCTTGAGCGGGGGCATTCGTGTCCAGAGATATTCTTGAGCAGGGGCATTCGTGTCCTCAGAGATATTCTTGAGCGGGGGCATTAGTGTCCTCAGAGATATTCTTGAGCGGCGGAATCGTGTTTAGAGATATTCTTGAGCAGGGGCATTCGTCTTCTCAGAGATATTCTTGAGCGGGGGTATTGGTGTCCTCAGAGATATTCTTGAGCGGGGGCATTCGTGTTCAGAGATATTCTTGAGCAGGGGCATTCGTGTCCTCAGAGATATTCTTGAGCGGGGCCATTTGGTCAAGAATTTGAATACAGATTATTTCCATATACACGTACAACTGCATCAGTGGTGTTGTGCTTGTCTCGCGTAGTACAGGAGGACGTCAGGTCGATCTTCAATCAGTTCAAACAAACGACTTTGGTATTTGGTACTTGTATGCCAATCCAAGCAAACGACATTTGGAAGCAAGAGCTAAGACTGGTCACTCGAAGTGGGAATAATATGCCCGTTATTAGCAGCACGTTCACAATGACTATTTATAAAACGTAATTGCGTTTTTTTCACATTTCAGTACGCGTATAAATTTCAATTTATTCACGTGTCATTGTCCCAGTGTGTTGTAACAGAATTATTTTCTATTTGCTTATGCTATTAAACCAATTAAAATGTTGACCGATGATCGATTATTTGTTTAGCTGGAAAGAACAGAACACCGATAAAGTGTTATTTTGTTTTTAAGAGTTTGATTTTAATGAACATGCAATAAAAATCTAAATCAATGCTTTTAGAGTACACTCCCAGCCATTCATTGACATTTCAGTGTGTGCACTCTTTTTTATTTGCTTAACATCTAGTTACAATTGTATAGTAAATATTCACTGTAAGCCCATTCTGACGGCATTTGCCATCAGTTTTCATTGAGTTTAACCACCTTAATAAAGTATTCAATAAAGAACCAACTATAATCGATTGTACAATTTTACTAGGGATATTTTTACTTTCATCCTTCAGTGTAGATTAATAAAAACCAACATGCTTGGATACATTAAAGTTTTTTTTTCATTCAACTGAAATCTTTTCAGTGTTTGACCGTTCCGGAGAGTATATTGCGGTCTGGACATTTTGCTTTACGACGAGAGACTGTTCGTCAAATTATGTTTACCCAAGGGTGACTGGGGTATAGAAATGTATTCACTTTTTGGTCTTTTTCCGACCGACAGTAAAATCCTTGATAAAGTAGGGCGTCCGTTTAGTTGTGCGGGATCTATAAATACGCAGCCACGTCCTGTAAGAATTGGGGCGTTATTTAAATTCAACCTCATGTAGAGAGTGCCACACAGTCTGTACGTTAAGAACCCTTGCAGCGACTCTTTAATTGGTCCGTAAGGGGTGGACTATTGCAAGGCAAAATGTCTGTATCTATCCAAGATATCCTCGTTTTTGTGCAAACTTCCCGCCCTTTATCCCGGTTAATTCCCAATTACAGGACCTACCTATTGCATTAATTGTTAATTTGTTCTCATTCTGAATAAGATGTGGTATGATAACCAATTAACAGCTCTCCACCAGAGATCAAATGACGTAGAAGTTACTAACTGCAGGTCATCGTACGGCCTGCAACAATGGGCAGAAACCCGTACCGCATAGTAAAAGGCTCCAAAATGATTGATTGATTGGTATTCAATGCCACTTTCAGCACTATTGTGCTATTTCGTGGTGGTCAGTTTTTATTGGTGAATGAAGCCGGAGTGCCCGGAGAGAACCATCGAGCTTCGGTAGGAAAACTGGCAATCCTAATTGATTAAGATTGGAGTCGAAGATTCGAACTCACAACCTTAGTGTTGACAGGCTAGTTGTAGAGTAGTTCGACTACTCAGACCACTCGACCACCGAGGCCCCTGTCTCGAAATGACAAATGTACAACAATACAAACGAGAAAACGGACAGTGGTGTAACAGTACAGGCTAGCTGTAGAGTAGTTCGACTACTCAGACCACTCGACCACCGAGGCCCCTGTCTCGAAATGACAAATGTACAACAATACAAACGAGAAAACGGACAGTGGTGTAACAGTACAGGCTAGTTGTAGAGTAGTTCGACTACTCAGACCACTCGACCACCGAGGCCCCTCTCTCGAAATGACAAATGTACAACAATACAAACGAGAAAACGGACAGTGGTGTAACAGTACAGGCTAGTTGTAGAGTAGTTCGACTACTCAGACCACTCGACCACCGAGGCCCCTCTCTCGAAATGACAAATGTACAACAATACAAACGAGAAAACGGACAGTGGTGTAACAGTACAGGCTAGTTGTAGAGTAGTTCGACTACTCAGACCACTCGACCACCGAGGCCCCTCTCTCGAAATGACAAATGTACAACAATACAAACGAGAAAACGGACAGTGGTGTAACAGTACAGGCTAGTTGTAGAGTAGTTCGACTACTTAGACCACTCGACCACCGAGGCCCCTGTCTCGAAATGACAAATGTACAACAATACAAACGAGAAAACGGACAGTGGTGTAACAGTACAGGCTAGTTGTAGAGTAGTTCGACTACTTAGACCACTCGACCACCGAGGCCCCTGTCTCGAAATGACAAATGTACAACAATACAAACGAGAAAACGGACAGTGGTGTAACAGTACAGGCTAGTTGTAGAGTAGTTCGACTACTCAGACCACTCGACCACCGAGGCCCCTGTCTCGAAATGACAAATGTACAATACAAACGAGAAAACGGACAGTGGTGTAACAGTACAGGCTAGTTGTAGAGTAGTTCGACTACTCAGACCACTCGACCACCGAGGCCCCTGTCTCGAAATGACAAATGTACAACAATACAAACGAGAAAACGGACAGTGGTGTAACAGTACAGGCTAGTTGTAGAGTAGTTCGACTACTCAGACCACTCGACCACCGAGGCCCCTGTCTCGAAATGACAAATGTACAACAATACAAACGAGAAAACGGACAGTGGTGTAACAGTACAGGCTAGTTGTAGAGTAATTCGACTACTCAGACCACTCGACCACCGAGGCCCCTGTCTCGAAATGACAAATGTACAACAATACAAACAAGAAAACGGACAGTGGTGTAACAGTACAGGCTAGTTGTAGAGTAGTTCGACTACTCAGACCACTCGACCACCGATGCCCCTGTCTCGAAATGACAAATGTACAACAATACAAACGAGAAAACGGACAGTGGTGTAACAGTACAACAAGAAAACGGACAGTGGTGTAACAGTACAACAAGAAAACGGACAGTGGTGTAACAGTACAACAAGAAAACGAACAGTGGTGTAACAGTACAACAAGAAAACGGACAGTGGTGTAACAGTACAACAAGAAAACGGACAGTGGTGTAACAGTACAGCGAGAAAACGGACAGTGGTGTAACAGTACAACAAGAAAACGAACAGTGGTGTAACAGTACAACAAGAAAACGGACAGTGGTGTAACAGTACAACAAGAAAACGGACAGTGGTGTAACAGTACAGCGAGAAAACGAACAGTGGTGTAACAGTACAACAAGAAAACGGACAGTGGTGTAACAGTACAGCGAGAAAACGGACAGTGGTGTAACAGTACAACAAGAAAACGAACAGTGGCGTAACAGTACAACAAGAAAACGGACAGTGGTGTAACAGTACAACAAGAAAACGAACAGTGGTGTAACAGTACAACGAGAAAACGGACAGTGGTGTAACAGTACAACGAGAAAACAGACAGTGGTGTAACAGTACAACAAGAAAACGGACAGTGGTGTAACAGTACAACAAGAAAACGGACAGTAGTGTAACAGTACAACGAGAAAACAAACTATAAAAATCAGTTGAAAAGGGCTTAACTCATCAGATCGATACCATGGATAACAACCGATGTTCGATGGTTCTCTCTGGGCACTCCGGACATTGTTAAATGCCAGAGAAAAAACACGTGTGTCTACGTGTGTTATAGTGTGTCTTTCTATGTTGTGATGTTACACTATTGTTTCAGAAAAAGGGTGAAGGTTTGGTACCATTAAAACGTTTAAACCCGCTGCATTTGTTTGCACCTGTCCTAAGTCAGGAATCTGATGTTCAGTAGTTGTCGTTTGTTGATGTGGTTCATTAGTGTTTCTCGTTTCTCGTTTTTTATATAGATTAGACCGTTGGTTTTCCCGTTTGAATGGTTTTACACTAGTAATTTTTTGGGGGCCCTTTATAGCTTACTGTTCGTTGTGAGCCAAGGCTCCGTGTTGAAGACCGTACTGTGACCTATAATGGTTTACTTTTATAAATTTTGACTTGGATGGAGAGTTGTCTCATTGGCACTCATACCACATCTTCTTATATCTACGACCTTGTGCAATGCCAAAATAAAAGTATCGATAGATTGTATGACCGGGTATGTGCATTATGTGTATAACAATAATATTTAGTTTGGTTTTAATTTTTGATATGCATGCAATATTTGCAACTGCAACAGATTTGTAATTTTCTTAAGGACTGACCAGTTAACATTAGTAGAACATAAGGAAAACTATAGGCAATATTATTTTTAATAAAGAAAAGGCATCCGTACCAAATATACAATATCTTCGGAAGTCCGACGAAATGGTCGTAATATATTACATTTTGTAAATATTAACTTATACCAGAAATATTTATTGATTGAATTTTGTTTTCTGTCCAGTGGTTAAAAGTTCACGCTTACTCAAATGATGATAACAATTTGACACAATTAACTAAGAAGGGTTTGTAAAGAGGATCGATAGGGATGTGGAGTGCAGGAAATTTCAACTGCCACTTGGGAAAGAGGGCGTGTTCGAAAGAAGCAGATATTTTGCTTTTACGCCTACACACGAGAGCTGTTTGTCTGGTCAATATCCAGTCAAGAACGAGATAGAGAATAAGGAATGGTGAAATCTGTATCACAATCCGTTTTGTTCACTTTTTTGGTGTATTTTTAAAAACATGATAATTCAAGAGGTGTTCCCAATGGGTGTGTGTATTTTACTGTTATCTAATGGTTCTGACCGACTGAGTAGATCTAAAGCTTTGTTTTACTGTTACCTAACGTTCTTGAACGACTGAGTATATCAGCTTTGTTTTACTGTTATCTAATGGTTCTGAACGACTGAGTAGATCTAAAGCTTTGTTTTACTGTTATCTAATGGTCTTGGACGACTGAGTATATTTAAAGCTTTGTTTTACTGTTATCTAATGGTCTTGGACGACTGAGTATATTTAAAGCTTTGTTTTACTGTTATCTAATGGTCTTGAACGACTGAGTATATTTAAAGCTTTGTTTTACTGTTATCTAATTGTCTTGGACGACTGAGTATATTTAAAGCTTTGTTTTACTGTTATCTAATGGTCTTGGACGACTGAGTATATTTAAAGCTTTGTTTTACTGTTATCTAATGGTCTTGAACGACTGAGTATATTTACTGTTTAAAGAATAACAACAAAACAGATAATCATTTGCTTAATGTATTTTTCAGTAATTAGGTCCATCCATTTATGCTTTTCGGATCATCATGGTTGTTGTCTTTAATGAGTAGTTGTAACCCTTCCATTGTTTCCAGTTTACACCATCAGCAAACGTTGTGTGGCTTCCTTTATGATAGAGGCCATTTAAGTTGCTCTCGTGGCATGCACCATACCACCACCCACCCTTATACTTCTCAGCACAGTTTTCGCCAGATGTGTCAAGGTCTTTATCCATCGTTGAAAATCTGTTCCCATTTTGGTACCTCTTCATAGAATCACCTGCATGGTATACACGAATTATTGTATAAAAAAAACCCTAACCACATCTATTTATTATGTTCGTTCTAAACATCCATGACATATTTGTCGCTGGACGTTAAGCAACCAATACTCAATTAATGAATCAATGATAAAGAATTAGATTCGAAATGGTACCAACACAGTTACCAACACCTTATTAATTCTGTGCGTCCTACGCGCATTTCTGGATTTACCTTCATCAAGAACGATCAACATTTGAAAGTCAATATAAAAATAAGCAGATGTGGTATGATTGCCAATGAGACAACTCTCAACAAGAGACCAAATGACACATGTACAGAAATTAACAACTATAGGTCACCGTACGGCCTTCAACAATAAGCAAAGTATGTATAAGACCTGAACTCGTGAAGAGTTATATAATTAACAGGGACCTCTTTGGCATCATGAGTTCTTTTTATATTATCTCCCAAGTCTTAGAACAAAATTCGAAACCGTCTATGTTACAAAAATAAACCGAAGATTACAAATACTTAATTACTTTGTATAGATTTTCTGAAGATTACTAGCAGCAAGCAATTATATGTTATGTTCGAAAACAAAGTCATCCATTTATGTACATGCTTCGAGCATTTATGTACCAAATGGTCAATATTAATTATCTGACAGTGTGTAATTGTGTCTATGGGATGTTTGAAAAAATTCAACGGAGGAAATTTCTTGGCATGGGAGAATTCACAATTTGTCTAACCTATTATTTTTTATATTGAATAAAAAAATAATAAACCTTTCAAATATATATTTCATAAGATAAAAATATTCCCTGTGGAACCCCTCCTTTTGCTCCCTCCATTTTCACCCCTTGAATTAGGCTTTCCAATCTAATTAAAATTGAAACATTGCTTCTTAACCGATCTATTCATGTACAGGACCGGCAACTCTCTTTATCAAATAGAAAATATACAATGCCGTTATACACACGCATGTTGTCTGCTTGGAGTCCCCGCCTGAAAAGAAGTCCAAGATAATATATTCTTGCATCACGTGAACTTTACCACGTGGGGCTTACATTAGAATAAATACCGAATATAGAAAGTGAAACTACAATTAAAAACGTAGTATGCAGGACCAATTTTCTTCTAATAAAATGTAAAGTCCGAAGGCACCTAGAAGAAAAAAAAGATTTTTTTTGCAAAGGGCAGTGGCGGATCCAGGGGGGGGTGTTGTGTTCCGGGGGTTGAAACCCCCTTTTTCTGACAATCAATGCTTTTGAATGGAGACATATGATTGGAACGCCAACCCCCTTTATCCTGGGTTTTAACCCCCTTTTTAGAAATGGCCGGATCCGCCCCTAAAAGGGTGACGGGGGTACCCTTGAAATATTTGCCACTGCACCTTGTCTGTTCTATGAATTCTAACCCTGAGTTTTCTATGTTACATGCCAAGAAATCCTCGCTCAAAACTCCGGTGGACCTCCTACGGCACCCATTAGTATTTAAATGTTTGATTTCAACAAATTAATTTATGACCTGCATGTACGTGTCGCTTAGAACACGGCCATGTACCAAATGGTCCATATTAATCATCTGTGTAATTGTCTCTATAGGATGTTTGCAAAATTTCAACGGAGGAAATTTCTTGTCATGTTTGTTCTTAAGTTTGAATAAAGTGACAGTTATTCCATGTAAAAACTAAACCTTATCCTGGCTTGTGCTGAAAAAATTAACATAAATTTCATAGAATATATATAAGATCGCAATGGTTCCCGGAAGTTTGGTAATACAAAAATAGATACCTCTGATCTGAGCAACAGGCAACATATTCTTTCCTAATTTCACATTAATTATTTTGTGGTTACGACGAGGGGGAGGGGTTAGGTTTTTAACGATCTTGACTACCATCGAGGTTCTTGCACGGTCGGTTATTTAGTTAGAGAAAACTTTTATCAAGTATTTTATTTATTTACTGGGTTTCCGAACGTGTTAATGTTGTGATGTCGTTGTACAAATTGGAATTTAAAAAAAAATGGATGGGTCTATGAATACACATTCTACATCGATCTTCAAAGACCCAAATGTCGCTAGTAGCACATGTCCTTCATACATGACAAATATGTTGTTGTCCCCGCAGATAAAACCCTAAACGACATCGTTTATATGTAAATAACATTACATAAACTGCTTGATAAAGGAATAAGGTATTGACAATTCACTTGGAAACTGGGACTTGATCTTTCATCACTGTATTGGATACATAAAGTATATAAGTGACCTCACAAACAATGTTATATTGCTGGGTCTTACAATGGCTTCACGAAAATTTCTTTCTAATTTATTAACATCAGTTGTATCAGCAATTAAAGTCGGGTTTCAAAGTTATTGTGAAACTACCGACTCTATAAGGGCGGCGTGAATCAGATGTTGATACTTTAAAATTCGAAAGATCTGTTAGGGTACATATAATCTTAGTCTCTTTCCTCTTGCAATAGCATTAAAACATTCGACTTTCCTACCCTATACACAAGTATCCCCATTCCAAACTAAAAAACAAATTGAAAGAATTGGTCCTGCTTTGTTTCATAAAATAAATTGTGAACGTAAATACAAGTATCTTGTCTTAGAGAAGGATAAATCGTTTTTTATAAAAAAAAAATCACTCTGATTCAAACAAAAATTGTCTGAAACTGATATTATCAAGATGCTTGATTTCTTTATTGACAACATATTTGTTACGTTTGAAGGACGTGTTGATACGATATCCCAGGGATTTCCTATCATGATGTCCTTGGTAGAGGGTTGCTTCTTAAGAAAGCTATTTAACCATGAGTTCCAAGAGATGAAATTGAAATCATTCCTTCGAGAATTTTACGGACACTATCACGAGTTGGTTGACCGTTATTAAATATGACGACGTATATGTTGTTGTAATCAAAATCCCGTCCTCTTTTCCTCGAATGTGACCTACCGAATTAGATTCATCACCGGGTTTGTAATTGCATGATCAGCATGACATGTGCACCATGAAGCAGGATCTGATTAACCTTCCGGACCACCTGAGATCATCCCCGGTTTTTGGGTTGGGTTGGTGTTTTATATGTTCTTTCGGACCGTATTTTGTTTGTTTCAGCATTTGAATGTATTTTAAGAATCGAATGTTTCTATCTGGTATTTTTCAAGGTTGTTACAGCGTTGAACGTGCGCACATTATACCACCAAGTGCTTGCGATATAATAATGATAAAAGAGACTCCACTCACCTGTATCTCCAGAGTAGCCAGTGATGTCTAATTTATATCCTGAACTTTCACTTCCAACTGAGAATTTGCTATAAACAGCATGTCTCTTACTGTTTACAAAGTCTGACATGTCTACCCTAAGCATGTATTTTCCTTGTGAAGTCAGCTGATGCAAGTGTTCATTTCCTACAGAATAGAAAGAATCATTGTAAATCATCAATAAAATTTCGATCCGGAATAAAACAAGGGGGATTAATAATTACATTCAAATCAGACTGAAAAATAGAATTGGGTGACATTTTACGTGTTTTGCATGTTTTGTTGGTATGATTATATATGAACAGTTCTATTTTTGTGACCGGGGGGGCGGAGGGGGGGGGGTATCCCCTCTATATTGTCAGTTCTATTTTGTGACGTGGGTATCTGTCTCCCCTCTACATGATCAGTTCTATTTTTGTGATGGGAGTATCTGTCTCCCCTCTTTATGATGAGTTCTATTTTTGTGACGGAAGTAAACCGGTCTCCCCTCCCTATTATCAGTTCTATTTTTGTGACGGAAATATCAGTCTTTCCTCGTCTTCTTCTAAACTTACCACTGACGCCATATTATTTGAACTGATTGTGATAGACCCAAACTTATCAAGTCCTCTCCCACTCTGCTGACGAATCGATTAAAACGTATTATATCTTTCACGAAAAGCGTTTTTAAATACGATCGAAGAAATAAATTTTATCCTGCATTCGACTTTTTCATCATACAAATACAAGTGTACAGATATCATGAAGCAAATGATATATATATATACAACCTGCTGTTGTCTGTTCTATGGTCGGGTTGTTGTCTCTTTGACACATTCCCCATTTCCATTCTCAATTTTATATATTTAATTTTCAGTAATTTACTGATAAAATGAGTTTTTTGCAGTTAACTTTTACAAACAGTTTGGGATTACGTTTTTTGACATGATAAATTTGTAAACCTTCAAGGATTGTTATGATATTTGAATAGAAGCTGCTCTTCAAGATCAAGAAATAGCAAATAAAGAAAAAGTTATATTTTTTTAATTCTGTATTTTAATGAGAAATGGACTCTTTGCGGTCAGTGTTGCATTTTTACACTGACAACGGCAATCGCAGGCTAGACACAGGCCGGGATCTATGGAACCCTTGACGATTTTTTTTTATATGTTCCTACAATGTACGAATATTGTCCATATCATATTTTCATCTTTACAAAAAGCTTTAATTTTGGACTCGTTGCTGATAATTTAGAGTCTTAATATAAAAAAAAATACAATCGGTTCATATCAATTACTGACGGTAAAATGTTAACCTTAAGTCACGTTTTTTTTTTCTGATAAAAAAATAATGTTAAGGACATTATTGAACCAATGCGTGCATATATACTAAACTATGACCTCTGTGCACGTATTTTTACACTCTTGCGAATCCATAACGTATTATCGACTATATGTAAATATTGCATCATGCAATTGTTGGTCGAAAACCTTTGCTCCTAATTAACTTTCGGGATCCGGTGCCGAAGTTTACTGATCGTTACCTTTGATAAACAATCAACACAGAATAATTGAGCACGTGAAAAAAGTGAGTTGATCGAGCGATGTATATTTGTTTTAAAATATTTTCAATGGGTTCTCATTTGTTAATTAAAATTTATCATAACAGTTATTAATTGATTTGGTTTATTTTTTTTTCTTTCCGAATCGATTAATACTATCTTCATTCCACGTTTGTTTACCTTTTCTTTAATCACGGGGTTTTCCCTCACACTTCCACTGTGCAGCTGTCGAATTTTTATCAAAAGGTGTCACCGTTAGGGTCACTGCATACGGAATTAATGTCTGCGAATTAGAGTACGGGAAGACAATAATTCCATACCAGTACAATTCGGAAGATTTGAATAAAATAAAGGCTTTTCTTTTTAAAAGAACGTCTATGTACACGTATTTTGTAGGAGGACTTTAGCACTATTGGATATTTCGTGGCGATCGTGGAGGAATCCCGGAGAGAACCATCGACCTTCGGCAGGAAAACTAACAATCCTAGTCAATTAAGATTGGAGTCGATCGAACCTGCCAACGTGCGGGGTTCGAACCAACAACCTCACTGTTGACATGCTAGTGATACTGTAGTTGAACTATTTAGACCAATTCGCGACCGAGGCCCCTTTGTTAAATTTGAAGTATCATATGACTTTTAAAAAAAAACTAAGACAAAAGTTTGTAGAAAATTTTAAAACCCGAACGTGGGAAAACATGAACATTATTGATTAATAGTTGCATTGTTCATTACCTAACCAGTGTTCTCCTTTCATGTTACCAAATCCACGTTTATATGCTTCCCAGTCTCTATAGAAATTGATGTGGCCATTCATTCTGCGCTGGATCACTTAAAAATTAACATAAACACGCAGTCCTGTAGCAATTATATTTACTATCAGGTTTGTAAAGATACCCTAAGTGGCCCTTTAATTACTATAATTAACGTATTGTATTGTATTATGTTACAATTCCCTATTTCGACAAAATTTTGGTTAATAAAATTTCGACCATTTCTGCATTTTCCTAAATGCAGATGTAACAGCTTTTGTAGATACATATATTATCAAATAGTTTCGTCTTATTGGTACGTGTACTTATTTATAGTATCTTCTTCTTCTGTTCTAAACCCATAGATTATTTGTACTTTTTTCTCTTTTTGTTTGAATATTCCCATAATTCTTGCACTTGTTTTACCTTCAATCCTATCAATACTGTGTGTGGACATTTTTTCTATTATTATAAAAATAAGGAGATGTGGTATGATTGCCAATGAGACAACTATCCACCAAAGTTCAAATGAAGTGGATATAAGCAATTATAGGCAACCGTACGGCCTTCAACAACGAGAAAAACCCATACTGTATATAGTCAGCTATAAAAGGCCCCGTTATGAAAAATATGAAACAATTCAATTGAGAAAACTAACGGCCTGATTTATAACAAACTATTTTCGAAAAACAAATATATCAGAGATGAACCAACGACAACCACTGAACTACAGGCTCCTGACTTGGGACAGGCACATAAAGAATGTGGCGGGATTAATCATGTTTTCTGGTGCAAAATCTGATGTAACAGTACAACATAAGAACAAACTATAAAAATAAGTTGAAAAGGGCTTAACTTTACAGATCGATACAAAGCAGAGAAATAAAAACATATGTTTATTACGAAAGTTTTATGTTAATTCGGTTCACATATAACAATACAAACATAAGTTTCTTAGAGCTTTTCACCGAATATGAATAAAATATACATTACATAAAACATGTAAAAACAAAAAGCATGTAAATAAAGGATTTAAGCAGCATATATTAAAATGGATAGATACAGCACATTCATGTTGAATTACATGCAAAACAATGCTATTGTTTTTTTAGAACAATCAAACACTGAAACCGAATCACTACTACATTTAAGCACAAATAAAATCAAAGCACAATTAAAAATTAAACGAAACTAATCTTAAGCGTCGGTATATAATGATAGTCCGTCCGTCTGTTCCACTTTTGTATCTGCAACTGCTAATGGACTGCTTGACAGAATTATTTGAAACTTCCATAGATTCGTAATCACAAAATGTAATTTTGTACCTCCTATTCCAGTTCCCCATCTGAATCTTCTTTGGGGTTTACTTTAGGATGGCAAGGACTCAGTCACATTAGCATATTTGCTCACTATGGTACACATTGGGGGTACCCATTTTGTATCCGCAGCACCTTCTCAACCCCTTATTGTAATTTATTGAAGCTTTCTCACAATTGAACCATATAATGCTTTTGTGCACATCCTATTTTTTTCGTATCTCAATTATTTTTGGGGTTTCCCACACCCAGGCACGGACTTTGCAAGTAACTAGGGTATGAGAGCATTGCTGACAGTACCTAGTTTCTTTTAAGGACGCTGGATACAAACACTGACAAATCTTTGTATTACCATGTTCCACTGTTTACAATTTACTTACCGTCCAACCGCCACCATTCTTCTCCATTTCACAGAAAACGTTGAAACCGGAAGTCCTGTCAGGATAAATCTTGTAAATTCCACTTTTACACATCGATTTGTCCAAGTCACTACAGTCAGATGGTTTCTTGACTACAATAAAAGTATAAAGTATATTGAATGATTTAGAAAATGATTGATCGATGACTCCATTGCGCTGCTATTATAGTGGGATATCAAAAATAATTAAATAACGAAGTTTCAAATAAAGCTATATTATACAACTTTATAAAATATTTTATGAACACTTTTTTAAAATTCTTTTCCAGGACCGTATTGTTATAGGCGAGAGGCATTAACCATACAAGTTCATTTTTTATGCACCCACCTAACTTATATCTGCGGAACCGTAGCTCTTAGGTCCTTTTGATAGTCCGCAAATTGTCAAAAAATATCAAACGGACTTAAAAGCTACGGTTCCGCAGCTACATAACTTACGGCAATATCGTATACCATTAGAGAACTATCTGTACTATCTTTTTTGCCGGCGGTCGTCAAATATTCGTACGGTGCAATTTCCGTCAAATCAAGATCAAAGGTCAAGGATAACATCTTATTTTGTCACATTCATATTATGTCTTTCGAATGACAGAACAATTTATGAACACAAGAGAAAAATAAATTAAGGAACAGGGATATTGTGTGTTTTTGTTCATTTGTATGTTTCCGAGTTAAGTGTGTTGAACTGGTATACATTATTGTTAAGGGGCTAACTGAAGCCCTCCTCCAGGTGCGGAATTTTCTAGCTGGCTGCGTTGAAGACCCACTAGGCTGTTGTCAGCTCTTTTGTCGGGTTGTCGTGTCTTTGACACATTCCCCGTTTCTATTCTCTTTTCTATTAACAGTCACTTATCAAACGCATTTTAAAATCTTAATGGCATATTTTCAATGAAAAGCGACTTTTTCCAGAAATTCCAGCGAAACTGATAAAAATGAGCGATCGAAAAACAAAATATTTGTATGTGATTCAAACTGTTAATCAATAAATTGAATACCAACTAAAATCCTTATTCGGTTCTAAGGAAGTTTTTGACATCATCAATTGACCATAATCAAGCTTATTGCTATAAATTCAAAGGCCAATTAGAACAACTCATACAGTTGTCCAAAATTCTGCCATCTGCAAAAGTTCAGCCTTTTTAGCTGTTCTAAGTTAGACACTTCAATGTAGTCAATATAAGGTCGAAGAAACACAATTCTTAAAAATATAAAAAAGATCAAATGAAATTATACATGCGAGTTTTATACTTTAGGTGGGAATACAGGGGTCGAAACTTTGATATTGCAATATGTATTGATTTTGAAACGCCTCGGTGATTTAGTGCTCGCCTTTAGTGCTGGAGGTCGTGGGATCGATCCCCGGACGGGTCAATCCAAAAACTTTAAAATCATTTTTGCTGTTTCACTTCTAAACACATGACAATAAGGAGATAGAACAAAGATGGTCGACTTGTAGTCAAAATAATGTGTCCGGTAGAATGACATGTCTTCATGCGGACTGTTACCTTACGAACTTGCACGTTAAAAATCCGGCTCAGTATGTCAACTTGATTTTCTACTGACTTGTAGTAGTTCATTGACGTTAATTTTATATTTAGATTTTGGGTATAAAAAAATTATAGCAATTCGCAATACATTTAGTTCTAATTAGACTTCGTAAATTGTGTAAATATCAGTAGTATAAAGACAAAAAGTACTGTGTAGGTGTCACAACCCAATATCAACCAATCAGCAACAAGAATATTTTGTAAAAGTAGGTGTACTCTGACAAAACATAGAACTTTAGATGTTACTGTTTGATAAAACACATACAAAACAATTGCTGGAAGAAGCATGCTATTTGGAACATATATTTCGGGTATATATATATTATTTTTAGCGTTCAGCCATCTCTACTTGCACCGTTTATAGAAGATAGAAATTTATTATATTCGCGATTTTTTTTATCTTTGTTTATTAGAAATATCATCTTTCTATCATCGATTAAAAAGGAATCCCTCTAAAACTGTATCTAAAACTTCAGTAAAATAACCCTCTTTCAGATACAAATGCATTGAATCCTATAATTTTCTCTTTTGATTCAATTACTGCAATACGTGCCTCATATAAATATAGTGAACACAATCGTAAAAAAAAAAGAGATAACTTTAAAGTTCAGTTGCAGAGCTGATATGATGAATTTAGATTGCTTATTATTTCACGTAAATCATCATAGATAAAGTTTAAACACGGAAAGAATATACAGCCAGGGACAAGATGATTTCGACTTTTCCGCGAAACACATAAAAGTCCCATTGTGATGTCATTAACCACTGGACTTTAAACAAGCTTATTATCCTTCTTTCCTTTGTTAATAAATGGAAAAAGACATCAAGAGAACAATCATTACCCATGACATGAAGTAATATTGTATTCTCTTTTATAAGATTTTTGGAAAAAAAATATCAATAAGAACCAAAAAAGGTCATTTTGCTTATATTTTGAAAAATTTAGGAATGTTCATTTTTTACCTTTGACCTTGTTTGAACGGAAATTGCACCGTACGAATTATTGAAAACCGGTTAAAACAGAAAGACTAAGCCCGGATAGGAATAACAATACTGTGTTAGAAGAGTTGCCAACGTCCATTGGTGATTTGACGATGGCAAGTCTTCAAACACAGTACTGTTATTCCGTAAATTGTACAACCACACATGTGCTGATCGCAAATTAAACAATTAAATTCTTATTTAATCTTTAGAATTCTGCGAAGTATTAGAAAAAAAGATGTACCTGTACATGTTCCTTCTTGTTCTTCCTCCGAGTCTTCATTGTCGCAATCACACTAAGATTTACCTATACATGTTCCTTCTTGTTCTCCCTCCGAGTCTTCATTGTCGCAATCACACTAAGATTTACCTGTACATGTTCCTTCTTGTTCTCCCTCCGAGTCTTCATTGTCGCAATCACACTAAGATTTACCTGTACATGTTCCTTCTTGTTCTCCCTCCGAGTCTTCATTGTCGCAATCACACTAAGATTTACCTGTACATGTTCCTTCTTGTTCTCCCTCCGAGTCTTCATTGTCGCAATCACACTAAGATTTACCTGTACATGTTCCTTCTTGTTCTCCCTCCGAGTCTTCATTGTCGCAATCACACTAAGATCTACCTGTACATGTTCCTTCTTGTTCTCCCTCCGAGCCTTCATTGTCGCAATCACACTAAGATCTACCTGTACATGTTCCTTCTTGTTCTCCCTCCGAGCCTTCATTGTCGCAATCACACTAAGATCTACCTGTACATGTTCCTTCTTGTTCTCCCTCCGAGCCTTCATTGTCGCAATCACACTAAGATCTACCTGTACATGTTTCTTCTTGTTCTCCCTCCGAGTCTTCATTGTCGCAATCACACTAAGATCTACCTGTACATGTTCCTTCTTGTTCTCCCTCCGAGTCTTCATTGTCGCAAACACACTAAGATCTACCTGTACATGTTCCTTCTTGTTCTCCCTCCGAGTCTTCATTGTCGCAATCACACTAAGATCTACCTGTACATGTTCCTTCTTGTTCTCCCTCCGATTCTTCATTGTCGCAATCACACTAAGATCTACCTGTACATGTTCCTTCTTGTTCTCCCTCCGAGTCTTCATTGTCACAATCACACTAAGATCTACCTGTACATGTTCCTTCTTGTTCTCCCTCCGAGTCTTCATTGTCGCAGTCACACTAAGATTTACCTGTACATGTTCCTTCTTGTTCTCCCTCCGAGTCTTCATTGTCGCAATCACACTAAGATTTACCTGTACATGTTCCTTCTTGTTCTCCCTCCGAGTCTTCATTGTCGCAATCACACTCCTTATCTTTTCCACATCCATTGGAGAGAAGTTCTACCACTTTGTCGGCATTCTTACCGTGAAAGGTCACACCTTCAAATATAGTTTAGGAACCGTTGATCAACACTAATTACAACATAGTCATGATCATCAGAGGTTGATTTAAGTTTTTTTTTTTTACCCCCCTTTATGGAGCTACATTTATGGTTAATCCAGACATTTTACCTCTATCACCCCAAATTTTATCTCGTTTGGGGGCCCGCACTCCCCCCTCCCTTTTCATAATCCTGGATCCGCATCTGCATGATTATACCAGTTGTGAATGTAATCATTCAATAACATTTCATACGGAAAACTTTCAATTAATCTTAGGCCCGAGAATACAGTAATTTCGTAGTGCATTTCACTAGTGGGACAACATATATTTAAAATTATTGAAAAGCCTATCGACTCTAATTCAAAATATGGACAAATTCATGTTAAAGGGATCTATAATTCCGTTTGACAGCTTCAGACATACTAATGTTTTTACCTTTTCAAACTGGACCAAACCACTACTGAACCTAAAAATCCTTGCCCCAATTTCTTTTGATCCCACTACTTGCTATCTTATGCATAAAATATAAAGAAATGATTTGGAAGGTGTATGAAAAATATTTGCAAGTTACACACTATCCACACTAGGGACTTTATTTATCCTGACCATATTGGGACAGCTAAATGTTTGTGATCTTTAAACATTTTATGTGTAAATACACGAGATGTCAATTAAAAAACTTATCCACACAAATCAGACGGACATTCCTTCCCAAAGTTGAAATCTGCTAATGAATTAGTAACAGCCAATACTAATAACAACACAGACCATATAGTCATTATGCTATCTGAGGGAACTGATTCGTAACAAAAATATTATTCACGTATTTAGAAACTGTTAATAATTTATAGATTGACTTGTAACCATATAAACCACCATGTGTTACATACAACTCTAAATATCAAGTTTCCATGACAAAGGGAAATTCGGGAACTCTTTTGGTAATGTTCCAACTATATATAGTACATGTAATTCTTCGTCAATTCTGGAAACTTATAAAAATAAGAAGATGTGGTATAATTGCCAATGAGACAACTCTCCACCAGAGACCAAATGACATAGAAATTAACCGAACTATAGGTCACCGTACGACCTTCAACAATACGCCATATAGTTAGCATAAGTAATTCCCGAATGATTGATTGTTGTTGTCTGCTTAGTGTTCAATAGTCCACTGGACTAAAGCAAACAACTATAGGTCACTGTACGACCTTCAACAATACGCCATATAGTTAGCATAAGTAATTCCCGAATGATTGATTGTTGTTGTCTGCTTAGTGTTCAATAGTCCACTGGACTAAAGCAAACAACTATAGGTCACTGTACGACCTTCAACAATACGCCATATAGTTAGCATAAGTAATTCCCGAATGATTGATTGTTGTTGTCTGCTTAGTGTTCAATAGTCCACTGGACTAAAGCAAACAACTATAGGTCACTGTACGACCTTCAACAATACGCCATATAGTTAGCATAAGTAATTCCCGAATGATTGATTGTTGTTGTCTGCTTAGTGTTCAATAGTCCACTGGACTAAAGCAAACAACAATAGATCAATCCAATGGACAAATAGATAGTATAATAATTATCATAAGAACTTGAAAGTATAGTAGCATATTTAAAATTTATTATGGTTGGGATTAAAATAAAGGGTTGATAAACAAAGTTTGTGAATGAAAAATCGGAAAAACCAGAAGGGTTCGATAGTTTGAAAGGACTTGTGAATCACTGATTTTCACCAATTTTTCTTTGAAGAGAATAGAATATCAATACAAACTAGTATCTCAATTGTTTGTAAAACAATTGAAAGGTCTTTCCTGTAAAAGTGATGTTTTCGTAATGTACTTTTTACGACCTTTCATTTGATATACGACAAGCATACTGTCTGAAACTTTTCGCTTTTTACACTTAATGACCCCATCCGCCTAATTTTCGAGATCAGAAGTATGATATATGTAATGTAGACTTGATGATCTTTCATTTGATATGCGACAACACCATCCTCTAGAAAGTTTGATTTTTGCACTTAATAACCCCATCCAACTAGTTTTTGGAGAACAGGAAATTTGAAATGTACACGTTATGACCTTTCATTTGATATACAACAACCTTATCTTAAAAGAAAATTTATGTTTTGCACTCAATGACCCCACCCAACCCATTTTTTGGGGACGTCAGTTTGATATTTGAAATGTACGCTTTATGGACTTTCATTTGATATGCGACAACCTAACCATCTGAGAAGTTTGATTTTTTTGCACTAAATGACCCCACCCTTCCCACTGGGATGAAAAAGGGGTTTGAAATTTTTCATTTTTTAGTAGAGCTCATTTAGACGTTCAATTTGATATACATAATGACAGAATTTGGCAAAGAGCCAAAAATGATGCAATATCAATTATATAAATAGAACTTATGAAACTTACAAAGTCAATGTAAAAGATGAAAATTTCAAATTGATTTTTTTTTTTTGAGTTTTTCATTGAAAGTTTGTGGTAATTAGTCAAACATATAACCATGTTAAACTCATCAATTTCGGAAAATTCCAGGTGGAAAGTTTCTGTTGATTCAGAAATACATGCCTCCGCTTGCAAAATTTCAAACTGCATTATCTCTCAAATGACAATAGATATCTCAAATCTGTTAAATGATAAATGATCTGCAGTTAAAGGGCAACATTGTTTAAAAAATTTGGGACAATTCCAAAGTTCATCAAGGTCACAACGAATCATCAAATATATGATGCAAAACCAAACTTGAGAACCGGAAGTCGTAGAGACATGGGATTACCACGATTCAACTCTGGACAACTTGGCCTTTCAAATATTACAAGGTCAAGGTCATAATACACTTTGAAGGTCAAGGTAAAATTTCATCATGACCTGACATTGACCTCAAATTAAAGGTCTTAAAATACTGATCATTTTTCCAATTTATAGTAGGTTGATATCTGTTACCTTTAACAAGATCTACACACAATACTATACTTTTAAGAATTATCTCGTCGTAACTTTTGAACAGACGGTCGGACAGTTTTGAGCTTAATGAATGAAATATAGAGCTCGTCGAGAGGAACATTTTATACATAGTATGTATGCAGCAAACTCTTATAGTTTTCTTAATATGTAAGCTTGTAATTGCAGCGTAATTTTTTTTGCAATCTGTGACCTTTGACCTTAGGTGCAAATTAAAGGTCACATAAATTAAAGATTATTTGTGAAGGTCCCAAGTTTCTACGATCTCCGGTTCTCGAAATACAATTTTTAAAAAAATGAGTAAACTTTTTCAAGGGAAATAACTCCTTATGAGGATTGATAACATACTTATAGTTTATGTTTATTAACATTGCCATCTGTTCTTGTAGATGCTGCCATTTTCAATTCGATTCTATCTCTTATACTTTTTAAGGAAAATGCTAATAAAAGAAACTGCTTCAAGGGGATATAAATCTCAAAAGGGATGATGAAATCCTACGCAGTTTCATATGGTAATACATCATGATGAGATCTACCTATTGTACAAATAAGGTCATGATATCTTTAAAAACAACGAGAGGGGGCCATGCTGAAAAAACCAATAAAAGGGAGATAACTTCTAAAGGAGATGATGAAATCCTTAACAGGGTCATCTGGTAATACTTCATGATGAGGTCTAACTGATGTTGACCTCTAGATATGGTCTGACTGATGTTGACCTCTAGATATGATCTGGTTGATGTTGACCTCTCGATATGGTCTGACTGATGTTGACCACTAGATATGGCCTGACTGATGTTGACCACTAGATATGATATCACTGATGTTGACCTCTAGATATGGTCTGACTGATGTTGACCTCTAGGTATGGTCTGACTTATGTTGACCTCTAGATATGGTCTGACTGATGTTGACCTCTAGATATGGTCTGACTGATGTTGACCTTTAGATATGGTCTGACTGATGTTGACCTCTAGATATGGTCTGACTGATTTTGACCTCTAGATCTCAATGATGTTGACCTCTAGATATGGTCTGACTGATGTTGACCTCTAGATATGGTCTCACTGATGTTGACATATATGCTAGGTTTTCTTACATATATTTCGATGTGCCCCGTGCTGTCTATCATTTGTTGTTTAGTTTTATATGTATTGTCTTTCATTTGTTGTTTCGAAATTATTGGTCTTTTGTTGGGCAATGTTGACAAATTTATGTTGAAAAACCTCGCCCGGAATTATAAACTATGAAATTCATTGACCGTCGTACACAAGCATCGCACAAGTTGGCACTCCGAGGCGGGTGGGAACCAAGAAGGTGCATGAACTGTGGTTTATTTTTATCAATAGAACCGCTTAAGTCGACGTTATGGACCGTCTTGACCTTGTTGTAGGGTATGAATGATTCGTTCATTGTTGAAGACCATACATCAATTGTCAAGATGAAGAACAGGAATAAAAGCCCTGCTCATTGATAATTTTCTATGTTTTCTATGTATTGTGTGCGATTTTGTCCCATGTACATTTACTCCATATCCTTTCATTTTCTATCGTATAAAATAAGATAAAATATATGTTTATTCCAACGTATAAACAGATAAGATATATGTTTATCTTACCTCCTATACATTTCTAGGAATATGATTGGTTAAAAGCGTCCGCGTGGAGACCGTGTATATTCCATATTAGGTTAGTAGGGAGGCGGGGCTTATTTCATACACGGTTAGTAGTGGTGTTACGTCCCTTTATAAAAACAAAACGGTACTGAGAAAAAAATCTTAAAGGTTTCAACAGACGAAGAAAATTGATGATGAAGATTGAAATAAATTCATAAAACACATTTAAACCTAACAAGTTGTTATTGTTGGCATCTGTTTTTGTAGAATCAATGGAAGTATAGTTTCTTAATGCTAACGGTATTGAAGACTTGCTCATTTTGATAGGTCACTAGTCTAAATTTCACACGTTAAGATAGTCGATAAGATAAATTCGTTACATAGTGTGCTAGTGACGTAATACGGTATATATGGGGTCAGTAAATTCCATATCGGGATTCGAGCTTCGTTCTCACCCCATATGGAATTTACTGACCCCATATATACCATATTAGGTCACTAGCACACTATGTAACTAATAGTATTCCAAGAATAAAGTGAGATAAAATATATGTATATTCCATCGTATAAGGTGAGATAAAATATGCGTATTTTATAGCGTATAAAGTGAGATAAAATATAATACTGGGTTCAAATTGTATGATGAAAGAAAAGAAATGTTATATGTAACCTATAAGATAGGTACAGTGGACTTTGTAGAAGTTGTGTCCACTCTGAGTTCTCGCAAACCGGGGACAGGCGGAAATTACAGGATCATGCTCAGTCAAAACTGTCAAATGAAGTTAAACATGCGAAAATATAGTACGGTTAACCTTCCGACTTGTATGTATTTCGTGAATTAATCGGCCCAGTTTACACATCTATAACCTATAGAAACTAGGTGCTTTTTAGAGCCTGTACACGTATTGCTCATGCACTTAGGTCTATATGCATCCTCAATAATGATCACGCTCCAACATTGTGGACTAAAATATATTTCATTACAAAAATCTCTTGTTTGTTGATCTTGATTGCCGGCCTTTTTGGCGGCTTAAATTTTCTTTGTATCTTCTTTAGTTTTTTGTCCAAAATACAAAAAGGATAAAAATCGTCAATTTAGACCAATCACTTCTACAAAAAGTCTACTAACGATTTCGACAAACGTTTGTTTTTTCTACATTGGCTAGAGGTATAGGGGGAGGGTTGAGATCTCAAAAAACATGTTTAACCCCGCCGCATTTTTGCGCCTGTCCCAAGTCAGGAGCCTCTGGCCTTTGTTAGTCTTGTATAATTTTTAATTTTAGTTTCTTGTGTATAATTTGGAGTTAAGTATGACGTCCATTATCACTGAACTAGTATACATATTTGTTTAGGGGCCAGCTGAAGGACGCCTCCGGGTGCGGGAGTTTCTCGCTGCATTGAAGACCCATTGGTGGCCTTCGGCTGTTGTCTGCTCTATGGTCGGGTTGTTGTCTCTTTGACACATTCCCCATTTCCATTCTCAATTTTATTTAATTAATTTGAAGATCTTGTCTTGTTGATCATTTTTGCTATTCAAAGTGTCTATCTATCTTTTATAGTTTTCAAGATAATAGCCAAAACACAAAAAATGTAAAAAACGCAACTAAAGCACAAGAGAGCCTCCTCATGGGGTTTTTGATTATGTGATTACTTGGCCGTTTTTATAGTGATTATTTGATTACCAGACCAAATATTTCATGATTTTTTGATTATTTGATAATCTAGGACTGTATTTTTGATTATTTGATTATCTTGTTAAAAAAAATAATTAATGATTATGTGATTATATTGGCAAAAAAAATTGTTATTATGTGATTACTTGGACACCCCATGAGGGGCCTCACAAGAACTCCACATCTGATTCCAGCCATGTTGATTTATTTGTAGACCTTATCTTACTGATCATTTTTGCATTTAAAAGTATATATATCTGTTATAGTTCTTAAGATATTCGGCGCAAACGGAAATAAAAATGGTAAAAATCCTCATATAAGGGCAATAACTCCTACAAGGAGTTGTCTGACGTTTATGATCTTGTTGACTTATTTTATTGATTTTGTCTTGCTATCAAAGTTTATCTCTGTCTATCATATTTTCAAGATATGCAAAACGAAAAATATGGTCAAAATTCGTCAACTAAGGGCAATACATTTTTTAACTCCTATAAGAAGTCGTCTAACAGTTTTGATGCAAATGAACAGAACTAACATTTAATTCATATGTTCTTATTGTTTTAGGTTGGTTGGCATGCAAGTTCAGCAGACATTTTCTAAAAATATGTACCCAATGATGATTGATGCCAAGTTTGATTGAATTTGTCTCAGTAGTTTCAGAGGAGAAGATTTTTGTAAAAATTTACGGACGACGTCGGATGTCGGACCCAAAGTGAGCTACAAATGTGTTTATTTATAGTTAAAACGGACCTAAAACAATAGCCAAATCCATCTAAGGTCAACAAATTTAGGATTAGTGACAATTTCCTAAATATTAAAGCTTTGCCGAGTAGATATAAAATCTACGCAACTATCGATTATTCCAGTCATAATAAGTTCTGATTGATAAATTCCATTTTCAATATTTTTCAGAATTAATAGCGATTTAAGACGAGTTTTAAAATGACGTAAATATAGATATATATATATATTACCAATGCGACAACTATCGACCTAATGACGTAAAAGTCTTTTTCGATAAACAAAAATATGTGAAATCGTTTTTTTTTGTTTTTTTTTTTATAGAAGTGGATCAATATATATACATTTTGTATACCACACGAAATTTATCCACAATATATATGAAACCAATTCGAGGTGAAAATTTCTGCTAGAAATTTATCTTCGAACATGCACTTTGCTAATTTCGGAACAACATTTGGTTAAAACATAAAAATCTGGTTGGCAGATACAATTCATTTGAGAAAACTAACGGCCTAATTTATTACAAAACAATTTACCCCAAAAAATATGACAGACATGAACCAACGACAACCACTCAAATAACGGCTCGAACCTTACTTGGGACAGGCATATAAAGAATGTATGATACTTTTCTCTAAGACTTTCGACATCATTCAGTCAGTTAATTCAGCTTTGAAATTACTGCAGTTTGTGTCTGCTGGTGTATAATTTATAGCACAAACGGTCATGCATTTTTGTTGTCGTTCACACCGATGGGGATTTATGTCAAAAACATCATGCAAGACCATAACATAGACTTAATGTGCCATATTCCGGGTGTGAAACGATTAATCAATGCCAAAATGTTGACTGAATTTGTGTTTTTAATTGCTAATTTCTTCAAAACGACCTTTATTTCACACATGAAATTTGGCACACACATGCACTGTGTCTTATTGCTTTAATCAGAGTAAAAAATATCGTGATGATACACGTAATAATTTTGATTTCGATGAAAATGTGGTAAATTTCAGGTAAATTTTAGTCTTACTAAAATGCTGAAATACTTGTACTAAAATCACTTAAATACTTTCCGCTTTCGTTATTTGATATATCTCATATATAAACTATATTATAAGTACTATTCTAACCACCAACAAATTGCGCAATAATTTTATTTTTCATTTTAAAGATTCCCTGTACAATACGGTATCTTAGTCCGACTGATTGGTGCAGATATAGAGCAGAATTGCTAACTTGATGAGGAAAGCATGAGACTTTGCACAGTAGTTCTTGGTTGTATACCCTTTTCAAGATGGCGGAAAAACGTTATAAATATCAAGATTGTCCGCAAGGTATTCTATATAATTTCGGAAATTAAAGAAATGATTCTTTAAAAATGGTCTTCATGTTCTTGAATTTGTTATCAATTAATTTTAAAATATAAATAAAATAGTTTGGTTATTTCTAGAACGCATACATTTGCAAATATGGCAGCATATACAAAAACAAATAGTGAAAATCAAAATGTTAATCAATATGTAACATGTTATTGTAATTGTTCTTTGATCGCTTTGAGTTTTAATGGAATGAATGAAATAGGTTGAAGTGAGTCGATTGAACGTTGATATAGGTCGGTTAAATGTGGTGGCATATTAGGTAACTTATCTGAACTTTGAGGCAGTGCCGAGGGCACCTTGTCTTGTGTCTCTTCAATGCCACGTCTTACGTCACTTATCGGGTTTTCATCTGCCGTACCTACTATGTCGTCAAATTATTCTATGTAACCAATAGGTGTACCTTTCTTCAGGCGGATGTGACGATTGCCATCATTTAAAATGGTTAAGGGACAACTATTTCCTTTTCCAACTACGTGCGAAACCAATACGCAACTAGTCAGCGGGCATGGTTCTAAAATGAATTCCTGGTCAGCACTTTAATTAGTTTTAATAGTAAGAGTCATTTCAGAGTTTGGCGGAACTGTGATGGTTCGTTTTATGCAAACTTGCTGAATTTAAATCTCACATCCACTGTTAACAAATGCCGCATTTATCACTTTGTTGTTGATGGTAAGTGTGGGAGTACTCAGATTTATCACTGCGCCCAGTGTGTCCAAAATATCTAGCCCAAGTATAACATCGTCTGTTAACGGCGCTTTGCACACATCCCATTGTATGTTTACTCTATCAATGTCGAGAGAGGGGTTCTTTATAATCTTCCCAGTAACCAGCTGTTCACCTAAACCACGTAGCGTTATGGTCTCCGAATCTTCTTTATCTGCTGGAATTAATTTCTCATTCACTAATGTTATAAATGCAGCACTGTCCACAATCATGCTCACATTCTGGTCATATAGAGTACCTCGTACTGCTAGGCTTTTTCCAATGGTTCGTCTGATGACAATATCAGACGAGGACGTGGGCCTCTGTTCGGCTTTGTCATGAGGTGATGTTTCATGGCCAATAGACTAGGGAGTCGAGCGTTGGCCTACTGGCCTGACCCGTTGCTGTTTAAAGACTCCGTTGTTGGGATTGCGCTTTGATTTGCTCTGTATCCTGGTAAAGGTGACCGTTGCCTGAAATAACCGAGATTTCTGGAGTTTCTCCGTGGAGATGGTGACCGTTGTCCTTAGGGACTATATGATCTCTGGCTTGGTGGGGGTGTTGTTGGTCGATAGGCGTTAAACTTGTTTGTATTTCTATCTGGCGATCTATCGCGATTATATTGCTCAGGGGATCTTCCACGTGTATATTGATCAGGTGATCTTCCATTGATCTGGTGATCTTCCACGATTATATTGATCAGAAGGCCCAAGGTTATATTGATCGGCCAATCCACCTGTCTGATTAGTTGAAAGCATAACATCAGCTAGTTTTGTGACAATTTGAGTGAGATTACGCACCTCATTTTCCAAAGGACTGCTCATATTCCCTTTATCGGTCAGTGATACTGCGCCATCAGCAAAGAAGACTTGCCGATTGTCATAATTGGCAATTTTTTATCCATATATCGCCATCTGGTTGGCTATTGAGGTTTATCAATTGTTTTAACGCCTTGTTGATCGTTTCTGGGTTCCTCTCTATTACATGCCTTGCAGAATCTTTGTCTTTATATCCTCGGAGGAATGCTTCGGTTCCAATCTGGTCTCATCGTCTTTCTTGCTGAAGCGCTGCTTCAATGCTTTTCTTAAGGCCTTGGAATCATCATCTGTGTTTACCTTGCGAGCGTACTCCAAGGCAACATCGGCCAGGCAATCTAGGAGCCTACACACCGTTTTCCTGTTTTCCCATTGTCGTCTACCGGCAGTCCGTTCAAATTGGTAAATGAACGCCTCCCAAGTAATGGATCCTCTTGCATTGAATATTTGCATTTTTGGGAGCTGTGGGCTTCGGCTCCGGTCCCTTACACCGGAATTTTCTTGCCATTGGGTATATTCTCTCTCCAGAGCTAAGGTCAAATTTTGGCTTAGATGATGTGTCCATTGCAGGAATTTTAACTTCTTTATTTCGCTTGTCCACTAATTCACTTACAACAGATGACATTTGTTGGAAAGTACCCTGCTGTTCAAATGCACTTTTAAATTGAACTGTGTCTCCTTCCTCAGTTGTTGTCAGCTTGTCCATCGGTCTCACTACAACATTGAATTTCTCATTGGTCTGACCGTCAATTCCGACAAGCGCTTACCACTAGCCTTGTGGTCTATCCTGTCTTCAGTTGTCCTCAATTCCTGCCATTTCACTGATATGTGTTTATACAGTTCTCAAATCACAGTATAATATCTCAAATTAAAAAAATATTGCAACCCAAGAAATAAGATAGACACTGAATAATATCTTACGGCAGATAAATCTCAAATCACAGCTTTTATGTGTGACCCAAGACAAAAAATATTGCAGCTTTTAACGAAAGCTACTAGTGCAGCTTTTTACGAAAGCTACTACTTTGTATATGAAATGACAAGCCAGGCAAAATCAAAAGGACAGAACTGGAACAGAGACTAAATGACACTATACTTTAATAAAATGATTAAATTCAGGTCAATTCTCAATAATGAATATTTGCTTATTTTTCAAGGCGGCCATTTTGAAAATAGCCGCCATTTTGAATTTCAAAGATAGATCAAAACAAAATCTTGCTAAGTACATCAAATCATTCAAATATATTGAATTTTGTGCTTCCAGCATCAAATCAACTGTGGTTTGAGCAATACTGGAAAATATTTTAGAATGTATGGCGGCCATCTTGAAATAAGCCGCCATATTAAATGTTGAGAGTGGGTCCATAGTTACAAAAATGTACCATCATGCAAAATTTGGTGCTTTCCTCATTATTTGAGCAATTTTTTCACCGATCGGCCGGACTATCTTGGGGTACCCTGTAAAAACACGAAATTTAGAAAATCGTGACCACGGGAACTTACGACGACAATCATGATTGTAAAATATAATGATTTTCCGATAATTTGCAAAGAAATAGCCGTATTTATGATTGGTAGGTGATTGACAATGATACCTCTGAAGATTGTTTGTTGATAAGAATAAGTTGTACGATTGGTAGGTGATGGACAATGATACCTCTGAAGATTGTTTGTTGATAAGAATAAGTTGTACGATGGGTGGGTGATGAACAATGATACCTCTGAGGATTGTTTGTTGATAAGAATGAGTTGTACAATTGGTGGGTGATGGACAGTGATACCTCTGAAGATTGTTTTTTGATAAGAATAAGTTGTACGATTGGTAGGTGATGGACAATGATACCTCTGAAGATTGTTTGTTGATAAGAATAAGTTGTACAATTGATGGGTGATGAACAATGATACCTCTGAAGATTGTTTGTTGATAAGAATATTTAGTTGTACGATTGATGGGTGATGGACAATGATACCTCTGAAGATTGCTTGTTGATAAGAATAAGTTGTACGATGGGTGGGTGATGAACAATGATACCTCTGAGGATTGTTTGTTGATAAGAATGAGTTGTACAATTGGTGGGTGATGGACAGTGATACCTCTGAAGATTGTTTTTTGATAAGAATAAGTTGTACGATTGGTAGGTGATGGACAATGATACCTCTGAAGATTGTTTGTTGATAAGCATAAGTTGTACGATGGGTGGGTGATGAACAATGATACCTCTGAAGATTGTTTGTTGATAAGAATAAGTTGTACGATGGGTGGGTGATGAACAATGATACCTCTGAAGATTGTTTGTTGATAAGAATAAGTTGTACGATGGGTGGGTGATGAACAATGATACCTCTGAGGATTGTTTGTTGATAAGAATGAGTTGTACAATTGGTGGGTGATGGACAGTGATACCTCTGAAGATTGTTTTTTGATAAGAATAAGTTGTACGATTGGTAGGTGATGGACAATGATACCTCTGAAGATTGTTTGTTGATAAGAATAAGTTGTACAATTGATGGGTGATGGATAATGATACCTCTGAAGATTGTTTGTTGATTAGAATAAGTTGTACAATTGATGGGTGATGAACAATGATACCTCTGAAGATTGTTTGTTGATAAGAATATTTAGTTGTACGATTGGTGGGTGATGGACAATGATACCTCTGAAGATTGCTTGTTGATAAGAATAAGTTGTACGATGGGTGGGTGATGAACAATGATACCTCTGAGGATTGTTTGTTGATAAGAATGAGTTGTACAATTGGTGGGTGATGGACAGTGATACCTCTGAAGATTGTTTTTTGATAAGAATAAGTTGTACGATTGGTAGGTGATGGACAATGATACCTCTGAAGATTGTTTGTTGATAAGCATAAGTTGTACGATGGGTGGGTGATGAACAATGATACCTCTGAAGATTGTTTGTTGATAAGAATAAGTTGTACGATGGGTGGGTGATGAACAATGATACCTCTGAAGATTGTTTGTTGATGAGAATAAGTTGTACGATGGGTGGTTTAAGGACAATGATACCTCTGAAGATTGTTTGTTGATAAAAATCAGTTGTACGATGGGTGGGTGATGGACAATGATACCTCTGAGGATTGTTTGTTGATAAGAATTAGTTGTACAATTGGTGGGTGATATACAATGATACCTCTGAAGATTATTTGTTGATAAGAATAAGTTGTACGATGGGTGGTTGAAGGACAATGATACCTCTGAAGATTATTTGTTGATAAGAATAAGTGGTACGATGGGTGGTTGATGGACAATGATACCTCTGAAGATTGTTTGTTGATAGGAATAAGTTGTACGATGGGTGGGTGATGGACAATGATACCTCTGAAGATTATTTGTTGATAAGAATAAGTTGTACGATGGGTGGTTGATGGACAATGATACCTCTGAAGATTGTTTGTTGATAAGAATAAGTTGTACAATTGGTGGGTGATGGACAATGATACCTCTGAAGATTGTTTGTTGATAAAAATCAGTTGTACGATGGGTGGGTGATGGACAATGATACCTCTGAGGATTGTTTGTTGATAAGAATGAGTTGTACAATTGGTGGGTGATAGACAATGATACCTCTGAAGATTGTTTGTTGATAAGAATAAGTTGTACGATGGGTGGGTGATGGACAATGATACTTCTGAAGATTGTTTGTTGATAAGAATAAGTTGTACAATTGGTGGGTGATGGACAATGATACCTCTGAAGATTATTTGTTGAAAAGAATAAGTTGTACGATGGGTGGTTGATGGACAATGATACCTCTGAAGATTGTTTGTTGATAAGAATAAGTTGTACAATTGGTGGGTGATGGACAATGATACCTCTGAAGATTGTTTGTTGTTAAAAATCAGTTGTACGATGGGTGGGTGATGGACAATGATACCTCTGAAGATTGTTTGTTGATAAGAATGAGTTGTACAATTGGTGGGTGATAGACAATGATACCTCTGAAGATTGCTTGTTGATAAGAATGAGTTGTACAATTGGTGGGTGATAGACAATGATTCCTTTGAAGATTGTTTGTTGATAAAAATGAGTTGTACAATTGGTTGGTGATGGACAATGATACCTCTAAAGATTGTGTGTTCATAAGAATAAGTTGTACAATTGGTGGGTGATAGACAATGATACCTCTGAAGATTGTTTGTTGATAAGAATAAGTTGTACGATTGGTGGTTGATGGACAATGATACCTCTGAAGATTGTTTGTTGATAAGAATAAGTTGTACGATTGGTGGTTGATGGACAATGATACCTCTGAAGATTGTTTGTTGATAAGAATAAGTTGTACAATTGATGGGTGATGAACAATGATACCTCTGAAGATTGTTTGTTGATAAGAATATTTAGTTGTACGATTGGTGGGTGATGGACAATGATACCTCTGAAGATTGCTTGTTGATAAAAATAAGTTGTACAATTGGTGGGTAGTGGACAATGATACCTCTGAAGATTGCTTGTTGATAAGAATAAGTTGTACGATGGGTGGGTGATGGACAATGATACCTCTGAGGATTGTTTGTTGATAAGAATAAGTTGTACAATTGGTGGGTGATGGACAATGATACCTCTGAAGATTGTTTGTTGATAAGAATAAGTTGTACGAATGGTGGGTGATAGACAATGATACCTCTGAAGATTGTTTGTTGATAAGAATAAGTTGTACAATTGGTGGGTGATGGACAATGATACCTATGAGGATTGTTTGTTGATAAGAATAAGTTGTACGATGGGTGGGTGATGGACAATGATACCTCTGAGGATTGTTTGTTGATAAGAATAAATTGTACAATTTGTGGGTAATGGACAATGATACCTCTGAAGATTGTTTGTTGATAAGAATAAGTTGTACGATGGGTGGGTGATGGACAATGATACCTCTGAGGATTGTTTTTGATAAGAATAAGTTGTACAATTGGTGGGTGATAGACAATGATACCTCTGAGGATTGTTTGTTGATAAAAATAAGTTGTACGATTGGTGGTTGATGGACAATGATACCTCTGAAGATTGTTTGTTGATAAGAATAAGTTGTACGATTGGTGGTTGATGGACAATGATACCTCTGAAGATTGTTTGTTGATAAGAATAAGTTGTACAATTGATGGGTGATGAACAATGATACCTCTGAAGATTGTTTGTTGATAAGAATATTTAGTTGTACGATTGGTGGGTGATGGACAATGATACCTCTGAAGATTGCTTGTTGATAAAAATAAGTTGTACAATTGGTGGGTAGTGGACAATGATACCTCTGAAGATTGCTTGTTGATAAGAATAAGTTGTACGATGGGTGGGTGATGGACAATGATACCTCTGAGGATTGTTTGTTGATAAGAATAAGTTGTACAATTGGTGGGTGATGGACAATGATACCTCTGAAGATTGTTTGTTGATAAGAATAAGTTGTACGAATGGTGGGTGATAGACAATGATACCTCTGAAGATTGTTTGTTGATAAGAATAAGTTGTACAATTGGTGGGTGATGGACAATGATACCTATGAGGATTGTTTGTTGATAAGAATAAGTTGTACGATGGGTGGGTGATGGACAATGATACCTCTGAGGATTGTTTGTTGATAAGAATAAATTGTACAATTTGTGGGTAATGGACAATGATACCTCTGAAGATTGTTTGTTGATAAGAATAAGTTGTACGATGGGTGGGTGATGGACAATGATACCTCTGAGGATTGTTTTTGATAAGAATAAGTTGTACAATTGGTGGGTGATAGACAATGATACCTCTGAGGATTGTTTGTTGATAAAAATAAGTTGTACAATTGGTGGGTAATAGACAATGATACCTCTGAAGATTGCTTGTTGATAAGAATAAGTTGTACGATGGGTGGTTGATGGACAATGATACCTCTGAAGATTGCTTGTTGATAAGAATAAGTTGTACGATTGGTGGGTGATGGACAATGATACCTCTGAAGATTGGTTGATGATAAGACTAAGTTGTACGATTAGTTGGTGATGGACAATGTTACCGCTGAAAATTGGTTAATGATAAGACTAAGTTGTGCGATGGGTGTTTGATGAACAATGTTACCTCTGAAGATTGTTTGGTGATAAGTTTATGTTGTACGATGGTTGGTTGAAGAACAACGTTACCCCTGAAGATTGTTTGATAATGAGACTTAGTTGTACGATGGATGGTTGAAGAACAACGTTACCCCTGAAGATTGTTTGATAATAAGACTTAGTTGTACGATGGGTGGTTGATGGACAATGTTACCTCAGAAGATTGTTTGATGATAAGACTAAGTTGTACGATGGGTGGTTGATGGACAATGTTACCTCAGAAGATTATTTGATGATAAGACTAAGTTGTACGATGGGTGGTTGATGGACAATGTTACTCTGAGGATTGTTTGATGATAAGACTAAGTTGTACGATGGGTGGTTGAAGAACAACGTTACCCCTGAATATTGTTTGATAATAAGACTTAGTTATACGATGGGTGGTTGATGGACAATGTTACCTCAGAAGATTGTTTGATAAGACTTATTTGTACGATGGGTGGTTGATGGAGAATGTTAACTCTGAAGATTGTTTGATGATAAGACTAAGTTGTACGATGGGTGGTTGATGGAAAATGTTACCTCAGAAGATTGTTTGATAATAAGATTAAATTGTACGATGGGTGGTTGATGGACAATGATAACTCTGAAGATTGTTTGATGATAAGACTAAGTTGTACGATGGGTGGTTAATGGAAAATGTTACCTCAGAAGATTGTTTGATAATAAGACTTAGTTGTACGATGGGTGGTTGATGGACAACGTTACCCCTGAAGATTGTTTGATAATAAGACTTAGTTGTACGATGGGTGGTTAATTGACAATGTTACCTCAGAAGATTGTTTGATGATAAGACTAAGTTGTACGATGGGTGGTTGATGGACAATGTTACCTCAGAACATTGTTTGATGATAAGACTAAGTTGTACGATAGGTGGTTGATGGACAATTTTACCCCTGAAGATTGTTTGATGATAAGACTAAGTTGTACGATGGGTGGTTGAAGAACAACGTTACCCCTGAAGATTGTTTGATGATAAGATTTAGTTGTACGATGGGTGGTTGATGGACAATGTTACCTCAGAAGATTGTTTGATAATAAGACTTAGTTGTACGATGGGTGGTTGATGGACAATGTTACCTCAGAAGATTGTTTGATAAGACTTATTTGTACGATGGGTGGTTGATGGACAATGTTAACTCTGAAGATTGTTTGATGATAAGACTAAGTTGTACGATGGGTGGTTGATGGAAAATGTTACCTCAGAAGATTGTTTGATAATAAGACTTAATTGTACGATGGGTGGTTGATGGACAATGATAACTCTGAAGATTGTTTGATGATAAGACTAAGTTGTACGATGGGTGGTTAATGGAAAATGTTACCTCAGAAGATTGTTTGATAATAAGACTTAGTTGTACGATGGGTGGTTGATGGACAACGTTACCCCTGAAGATTGTTTGATAATAAGACTTAGTTGTACGATGGGTGGTTAATTGACAATGTTACCTCAGAAGATTGTTTGATGATAAGACTAAGTTGTACGATGGGTGGTTGATGGACAATGTTACCTCAGAACATTGTTTGATGATAAGACTAAGTTGTACGATAGGTGGTTGATGGACAATTTTACCCCTGAAGATTGTTTGATGATAAGACTAAGTTGTACGATGGGTGGTTGAAGAACAACGTTACCCCTGAAGATTGTTTGATGATAAGATTTAGTTGTACGATGGGTGGTTGATGGACAATGTTACCTCAGAAGATTGTTTGATAATAAGACTTAGTTGTACGATGGGTGGTTGATGGACAATGTTACCTCAGAAGATTGTTTGATAATAAGACTTAATTGTACGATGGGTGGTTGATGGACAATGATAACTCTAAAGATTGGTTGATGATAAGACTAAGTTGTACGATTAGTGAATGATGGACAATGTTACCTCTGAAAATTGGTTGATGATAAGACTAAGTTGTGCGAAGGGTGTTTGATAGACAACGTTACCCCTTACGATTGTTTGATAATAAGACTTAGTTGTACGATGGGTGGTTGATGGACAATGTTACCTCAGAAGATTGTTTGATGATAAGACTAAGTTGTACGATGGGTGGTTGATGGACAATGTTACCTCAGAAGATTGTTTGATGATAGGACTAAGTTGTACGATGGGTGGTTGATAGACAATGTTGCCCCTGAAGATTGTTTGATGATAAGACTAAGTTGTACGATGGGTGGTTGAAGAACAACGCTACCCCTGAAGATTGTTTGATAATAAGACTTACTTGTACGATGGGTGGTTGATGGACAATGTTACCTCAGAAGATTGTTTGATAATAAGAGTTAGTTGTACGATGGTTGGGTGATGGACAATGTTACCCCTGAAGATTGTTTGATAATAAGACTTAGTTGTACGATGGGTGGTTAATGGAAAATGTTAACTCTGAAGATTGTTTGATGATAAGACTAAGTTGTACGATGTTTGGTTGATGGACAATGTTACCTCAGAAGATTGTTTGATGATAAGACTAAGTTGTACGATGGGTGGTTGATGGACAATGTTACCTCAGAAGATTGTTTGATGATAAGACTAAGTTGTACGATGGGTGGTTGATGGACAATGTTACCCCAGAAGATTGTTTGATGATAAGACTAAGTTGTACGATGGGTGGTTGATGGAAAATGTTACCTCAGAAGATTGTTTGATGATAAGACTAAGTTGTACGATGGGTGGTTGATGGACAATGTTACCTCAGAAGATTGTTTGATGATAAGACTAAGTTGTACGATGGGTGGTTGATGGACAATGTTACCTCAGAAGATTGTTTGATGATAAAACTTAGTTATACGATGGGTGATTGATGGACAATGTTACCTCTGAAGATTGTTTGATGAGAAGACAAAGTTGTACGATGGTTGGTTGAATGTCAATGTTATCTCTGAAAATTGTTTGAAGAGAAGACTTAGTTGTACGATGTGTGTTTAATGTACAATGTTGCCTCTGTTTCAGAGAAAACGAACGAACAGACACAAATGAAACGGTTGTGAAAATTTGCCATCTCTTACATATTAAACATTGGGGGAAATCAGTCGTCAGAAGAAAAAAAAAACAGTTGACGGCCCGAATCTCATTTATAAACATTTCAAATTTTCCAGAACAGGCATTGCAACATCAAGACGATGATACAGGGATCTCATGTGGGAAGCAATCACGCACATAATTACATAGATTCCATAGATTCCATCAATAACATGACTGTGTTTTAATAGGGAATTAATAATTTCTGGGCACAAAAGTCTGTTATCCATGATAAACCTTCATTAGTTACGCTCTTGATCAATACGTTTTGACATTAGCAAGATGCTCCATGTTTTGATTGACAACATATTTGTGACGTTTAAAGGACGTGTTTTCAACAGACAATGACATTTCTATGTAAAACAACTATGCTCCTCTTTTTGCCGACTTGTTCCTCTATTCATATACTGACATTATCGAGATGCGTGCTTTCTTTATTGATAACATATTAGTTACGTTTGGAGGATGTCTTTTTAAAAACAAAATCGTCATGCCCATGTAAAACAAATGTGCTACTCTTTTTGTCGACATGTTCCTTTATTAATATGAGACAGGCTACATAAAGTAGCTTCTTATGAAGAATGGAAAGAAGCTAGCACTATTTTTTTTAACTTCATGTTCCGCTATATAGACGATGTGCTTTCAGTAAACAATTCAAAGTTTTGTGACTGTACTTAACACATATACCCCATCGAACTTGAAGAAATAATAGATACAACAGATATTAATTCTGACTAAAATCTTGACTTATATCAAGACATTGAAAGTGAGGGTCGATAACGAACGAAACTTTTCGACAAAAATTTCCCATAGTGAACTATTCATTTATATGTAGCAAAATGTAATCAGCGCCTGAATATAGAGTATATATCTCCAAGTTGATACGATATCTTAGAGCTTGCTTACAAGGAATCAATGAAATCAATGGTTCCAAGTGGTGCAGTTAACACCATCACGAGTTTCACAGATGACAACGGACATGTTTAAATTGTAGTAACCACAATCCCGTCCTTTTCCCCTCACATGTGACATCATCGAATAAGACTGATCACCAAATGTTTAACCCTAATGAGCAACACGAATGATCTGATGACCCTTCCGAATCGGTTTATTGTTGGGTTCCTGTTGCTCAGTTTTAGTTTTCTATGTTGTGTTTTGTAGACTATTGTTTTTTTCTTTGGTTATTTTTCGTTTTCTTGCCATTGTGTTGTTAGTTTGTATACGACATAAGAGTTTAAATATGTCTTTGATAAAATTGAGAATGGAAACGGGGAATGCGTCAAAGAGACAACAAACTTACTAAAGAGCAGACAACAGCCCACGGCCATCAATGGGTCCTTAACACAGCGAGAAAATCTCGTACCCGGAGGCGGACCTCATCCGGCCCATAAACAATAATGTACACCAGTTTAGCAAAAATGAACGTCACACCAAACTCCGAAACACACAAATGAACCAAAATTAATATAACATACAAGACTAACAAATGCCAGATGTTCCTGACATGGGACAGACGCAAAAATGCGGCGGGGCCAAACATGTCCTATGAGATCTCAACCCTCCCCCTATACATCAAGCCGATGTGGAACAAACAAACAAACAGCAACACGCACAGCAAACCTCAGCAGAAAAGAAGTCTAACGCCCTTACAGGCAACAGAAGAAACAAAGCAAAACGACAACAACCAACACAAATCAACAAATGACCACCAGCAGCCACCGACACGCCAGCCCCAGACCCAACCAAACTGACCGAAATACTACGTCTTCATCTCACGAAAATCAATGACAATCCCTCCCGCTAGGGACCCAGCACCACACCATCACATATACCATCTTCGGTATATCTCGCCTCTCCCTTAAAGAGTGCCACCGTCAATAAATCCCTTCTATCAATAAACAATATGTTTACAAATAGACAACAAAAAGTCGAATTTCTAGTAGTTATTTCATTCATCGTGGGGAACATATGTTTTCTTAATAACAATGCTTTTAGGGAGATGTTTAATCTATTATATTTGTGTCATGTATATTTTGTCTAGCATCGATTTTTAACTCAGTATGTTTCAGATAAACATTGACATAACTTTGGTGGATAGTTGTCTCATTGGCAATCATACCCCATCTCCTTATTGTTATATTATTATCTGTTCTACTATTAAGATATTAGTATATACAAACAAAATATTTGATTTGCATATATCAACCTTTTGTAAGGTACATTTTTTATGATGAATGAACACAGAAATGTCTGCCATAGATATACTGTACATCTGCTAGGAAATGCCACCGATATTTCCACTTATTCAAGACAATTTGTTAAATCGCAGTAATTATTTCACCATGGCACGGTATTATTTTTGGATAAAGTAGAGAACCGTTGGTTATTATATTTCGGCAAAATTAAAGTTTATTCTGGTATTGTTGACCAGGTCGGTTTTGCGACATTTCTTCTAATAACCAGACGAACGATTCAAATCAGTAATAATGTGAAATAGACATCAATGTAACATGAACATTATAATTTAATGAAGTTAATAAAAAAAATGAGAATGGAAACGGGGAATATGTCAAAGAGACAACAATCCAACCAAAGCGCAGAAAACAGCCCAAAGCCACCTATGGGTCTTCAACACAGCGAGAAAATCCCGCAACCGGAGGCGAGCTTCAGCCTGCCCCTAAACAAAAATGTGTACTAATTATTTCCATCTCAGAAACATAGATCGTTAAGAGTTGCTTTTTTAAAAGATAATAATTCTAGTAGTTATTTCATTCATCGTGGGGTACGTACGTTTTCTTAATAACAATGCTTTTAGGGGAGATGTTTAGTCAATTATATTTGTGTCATGTATATTCTTTCTAGCATCGAATAAAAAAAAGCATTAATAATACCGTGTAGTTTTATATTTCTTTTAAATTTTCATATTTACAAGTAATTATGTGAACTATTTTTTGTTGCTTTTACCTAAGTTGGAAACATATCACGTAATCAGGAGATTCGTCTTGCAGTCATTTACAAATCTGTATGTGTATGAATAGAGCACCTGCTGTGAAAAAAAACTATAAAAACACGTAGTGTAGATACCAAGAGTCATATGAACTGTTGGTTTTATTTTCTGCGAAGTTTCATTGATGTCTTTTTCATTCCTTCCTGGCTTTTCCAACTGTACCACATCATTGAAGCCCAAGAATTTGTTCCTGGCACCCATGGACCATTAAGATTCACCCAAGTACAGCCTTTTTACCACCATGCCCCCTGTCGGCCACTTGTACAGCTCGTAGTATCTTTATCTTTTGTACTGAATACGGCGTTATTGTTGTATGTAAATCCCGATGAATCACCTAAAAATATGAAATAAGTTTAAATTATTCATGTTAATAACCATGCATATGATAAGGCAAAGTTCAACTTAAAAATCATAAAGTATTAGAAATCATCCACAAAACTTTCTTAAGAGGTTCATAAGATATTCTGTGGATTCATTTATTTTCGTGGGTTTTAATTTTCGTGAATTAAGGAGGACTTTAATTTTCGTGAAAATTTGATTTCTTGGTTATGCCCAAGTCTGCGCACAAGCCTAGACTAGATAATTTTGTAATTCGTTGAATAATTTAAATCGTGGTTCGCCTGTACCCACTGAATCCACGAACATTGGTACCTCACGAATGACAATGACTCCACAATAGGTAAAACTGTTTTGAATTTCATCTTTACCCTTCCGGAGCACCTGAGATCATCCCCAGGTTTTCGTGGGATTCATGTTGCTCAGTCTTTAGTTTTCTATGTTGTGTTTTGTGTACTATTGTTTGTCTGTTGGTCTTTTTATTTTTATCCATGGCATTGTCAGTTTATTTTCGACTTATGAGTTTGAATGTCCCTTTGATATCTTTCGCCCCTCTTTTATCTTACGTATTTGATTTAGGCGGTTAAACTCACTAGGATATACTACAAAAATCTTCAATTTATTGTTAATATCTTTTATTAAAGTTTAAGGATAAACAACAACTTAAATGGGAATGATATTCTTTATGAAATATAAGTTACAAATCGATGTGAGTCGAACATATTTTTTTCGGGATAACGCTGTTCGTGTCATGTTAAAGATGTCAGGATGAGACCGCTCAAGACATAGCTGCTTTATAGTGGTCAGATTTTAATATCCTACTCATTGTTCAACCGAGTCACCACGAATATAAAAGGCTTAAAGAAATTTACTATATATTACTACCAAATGTTTTTTAATCGAGGGAGATTCTGCATTTTATTCATGTTATTTTTGCTATGTATTGTTCAATAAAGGCTTTTGGAATATTTAATCACATTTCGAAGTAGCTTTCCGAAAAGCGGAATTATCAAAGAGAACTGACGAATTTACGATTCAAGGTCTTCTTGAGCAGCTTCAGTTGATTAACTCATCTTATTACAATAAATAAAACCGCTTAATACAACCGATTGATACGTATGACTTAAATCTCCAGAATATCACGATGAATACTTATCACTTAAATCTCTGGAATAGCCTGATAAATACTCATTACTTAAATCTCTGGAATAGCCTGATAAATAATCATTACTTAAATCTCTGGAATAGCCTGATAAATACTCATTACTTAAATCTCTGGAATAGCCTGATAAATACTCATTACTTTAATCTCCGGAATAGCCTGATAAATACTCATTACTTAAATCTCTGGAATAGCCTGATGAATACTTATTACTTAAATCTCCGCAATAGCCCGATGGATACTCATTACTGAAATCTCTGGAATAGCCTGATGAATACTCATTACTTAAATCTCTGGAATAGCCTGATGAATACTTATTACTTTAATCTTTGGAATAGCCTGATGAATACTTATTACTTAAATCTCTGGAATAGCCCGATGAATACTTATTACGTAAATCTCTGGAATAGCATGATGAATACTTATTACTTAAATCTCAGCAATAGCCCGATGAATACTCGTTACTTAAATCTCTGGAATAGCATGATGAATACTTATTACTTAAATCTCCGCAATAGCCCGATGAATACTCGTTACTTAAATCTCTGGAATAGCCTGATGAATACTCATTACTTAAATCTCCGCAATAGCCCGATGAATACTCATTAAATCTCCGTAATAGCCTGATGAATACTCATTACTTTAATCTCCGCAATAGCCCGATGAATACTCATTAATTTAATCTCTGGAATAGCCTGATGAATATTTATTACTTAAATATCTGAAATAGCCGGATGAATACTTATTACTCAAATCTCAAACATAGCCCGATGAATACTTATCACTTAAATCTGTGGAATAGCCCGATGAATATTCATTACTTAAATCTCCGGAATAGTTTGATGAATACTTATTACTTAAATATCTTGAATATCCCGATGGGTACTTATTACTTAAATCTCCGGAATAGCCAGAAGAAAACGTACCGTAATCTCCAGAATAACCGAATAAAAATAATCAAATATCATAATATTTCGATGAAAACTAGCATGAATTTTTACTAATCTAAATCTCCGGAATTACCCGATTGATACCAACCTAAATCTCCGGAATAATCGGATACTGTTAGTCTGTATTCATCTTCTTCATCATTGATCATAAAATTGTTATATACAGCGTATCGTGTATTACCGGCTACATCCTCAAGGTCGAAACGAAGTAGATATGTATCCGATTTGGTTATCGAATGAATATAACTGTTGCCTGTGGAAAGACCAAATATTACTATAAAGAAATTGCATGAATTAACAAGTAATTTGGGCCTTTAATTTGAAAGTAAGAGTTTGGATCGATATGGAAAAAGAAAGAAATTGTAATGAATAATTCATATTAGACCATACTAGAGGATGTGGAGGGGGTCTATCATTTCTTTATTCTTTAATCTTTTAACTCATTTTTCTCTATTCTTTCTATAATCATCACATTATTCTCTATTCTTTTTGGCCTATTTATCTCTATTCTTTTTTCAAGCCCTTTATTGAGCACATTTTGCTAATTATTCTCTATTCTGTAAACTCCATCCAGACCCTCATCTAGATGTCACATTCATAAAACACAACCGATTCTATAGTGTTATCTTCACTAAGTCAGCATTGGTTCTGTTATTTTGAAAAAAAAAAAAAAAAAAAAAAAAAAAAACGTTAAAAGGGGTAAGATATTGAAAACACACCATACCATATCACGACTCATGGGCTGAGCTTTTAAATTGATTAAGACAGATTAACTATGATAAGATAAGATACGAGAAGCCCCCATTTTGTGGTCTACGTGTCAAATTTTTGATTTGCTGATTTTTTCAACATCACATAGTTAAATAAAGAAAACAAACAAATAATAAAATTTGAAATATCTTCCCCCATTTTAATATCAAACATCTTATTAGAATATAATGGTGTAGTTCGCTAATTCTGTAAGTTTAGGCAATAGTAAAAACATGTCGTTAGTGAGTTGAGACACAGACAAACAATACGGATCAATGAAAACTCGACTGTAAAACTTATGTAGTGTATATTTCAGTCGTATTTCCTCAAAACTCTGTTGGACTAGTTTTTGTATAAGGAGCAGATCCCTGTTAAAGAAGCCCTTAAAGTGGGAACTTGAATAAGCGGATCGTTTTTTAAGATATGTAGACGTTTAGCGATGGGGCAAATTGTACCGTTATGTTACTGCTGAGAAATGGGAAGTTGACAATTGGCAAGTCATCGCGTTTGTCATAAATTATAGTATGAAGTCGTTCCTTTGTTTTGATATAGTAAAAAAGAGATCAAGATATGATGTAGAATCCTTAATCTCAAGTTCACAGGTATATTTGAGGTGAAAGCATTCACTGAAATGTTTGTTATTTAGTGACCGGTTATCATAAATATATCGGAAGGTAAATCTAAAGAACTTTGCAAGATTTGTTTTTGTCTTTGAGAAGATTTATATTTTGCTTCATGTGAGTATTAGGAGTGTACAATAAATACACAATGGGTATACCGACTCTCTATTGAAATATCAATCATTCAAACTTAACTGAGATCACCCCCAGTTTTTGGTGGGGTTTATGTTGCTCAGTCTTTAGTTTTCTATGTTGTGTTTTGTGTTTGTCTGTTGGACTTTTTCTTTTTTAGCCATTCCGTTTTTTTCGACTTATGAGCTTGAATGCCTCTTTGGTATCTTTCGCTTTTTTTAACATATATCTGGTTGATCAAAAAGTCGAGCACGTTGATTATATTATCTTTGCTGTGGTTCTTAACACAATGAGGTTTGTCTATAAGTTACTCACCTAACCAGAACTCTGTGTTCAGATCCCCAAACCCATCTTTGTATTCATTCCAAGTTCGATAAAAGTCAACAGATCCGTCAAATCTATTTTGAATAACCTGTAAACAAAATTGTTATTTTATGTTAGGAAAGTGTAATTTTGAATTATTTCAAATATTGTTTCTTATTACTTTTTTAATTTCTTTAACCTTTCAAAATTACTGAGAAAATCACTAGCCATTCACATATAAATCAGCAAGACGTTAATGGCGAAATGGTACCTTCATTCAGGGATAATCCAGATGTAACACGGAATGCCGTGGTTCATATTGACTGAGATGTTGATGAAAGCAGTTTTTGTAGGGACAAATATTCAAGTCAAATAACATGACATATTTGTAAACAATGTATCACATCTTAATTGTTCCTCTAAAGAAAAGAAAATGATTATTCATAATAAATCATTTCTTGATCTCATGAAAAGGGATTAGATAAAAGCATATTCTAACAAAGTACGTTCACAATTATCATTTCTGTATATCCAAAGTAGTCGTATAAATTGTCCTTCCAAGTATTGAAGAACAGGAGCGATAAGAAATCGTAGGTTCTTCAGAAATCCCTTTATCAAGTCAGGAATATGGCAGATGATTTTCACTTGTTGCGGTGATTGATAGCGTTTGGGTATTATAGACTTCCCGTTTTTAAATTCGCTTTGGAGTTCGGTATTTTTGTTATACTTCTTCACCGACGAACATTTATCAAATTCTTTTAGATTTGGTGCGTTTAAATTTTTTTTTTAACATATCTTCATCAATAACGCACAAACCACAAATTTAAAAGCAAAGGACTTGAAATTTGATGAGCTTTATAACCAAACAAAAAGGGACGAAATTACGCGATTTACTGACTATTGATCGAAGATGATTGCAAATAATAAGAGCCTAACCATGGCTCAGAATACATTAAACAGTAAGCATATTTTGTCGTCATCTATTATATAAAACTTTTTTGGGCAATAGTTTTGCTCGGTGATAAATAAGTCAATATATGTTGAAAAGTATCCTAAATTCGCTAAACAAAAATATAGAAATCTCTCCTATGACATCATTTATGGCATGTATGACTAACGGAATTTAAAATTCAATAAGTGACGTAACAGTCGGATTTTGTCATGGCGGCTTTGCTTATATTCATTTTATTTCTGAAAACAATTCTTATGGTGCTTTAAAATGTGATTTGTAATGGTTTCATGATTATTTTCTGTGAATTTTTTATTCCCAAAAAGGAACTTACGATCCAGCCTCCTCCATCTATATCCATATCACAATACACATTGACTCCATTTGGAATATTCTCTGGGTATATCGTGTAGATTCCACTAGGTGACCCCATACTTTTTAGACCAGAACAATCGAAGACAGTTTCACTCTGCGTGACTGTAGGGAGAGACAGAATTAATTTTTTTTTTTTTTTTTTTTTTTTTTAATTTATTTTCAGATGCTAAAATTTACATTCCAATATGTTCTTTTATTTGTTCGGATTTTGACTACTGACTTAAAAAGCAATAAATATCTGAAGTCAATGTTATTTGTTGTTTTTTCCGCTTTATGTACAATACAATTAAACAGTCAAGAATAATTTCAGGAAACAATTTCAGGAAAAAAATATAACGCATGTTATGTATGGTTATTCAGGGTCTTTGTTGACCTATTTCAAAATGTATATCACAAGCTTTAGAACCTATTCATATCTTTAGTTCGGAGAAATACCGGTTGATTACGATGTAATGACATTGATATACACGATTCAAAGAAATACTAGAAAGAGGTACTTTTTTCACCATTGAAGGGTCAACACAACGTTTTTTAAGTTGTAAGTAATGAACTTAAGTAACTGTCTGTCATTTTTGTTTTTTGTTTACTGTGTTGTCATTAAAAGAGCCTTTGTTTTTCTTGTGTCAATTGTCTCATATTTTGTCATGTCAAGACCTTTTAAAGCTGACTAGGGATAAGTATCAGTCTGTTTTCGTACATTCAGATCTGCACTTTATAGAAGATAAATAAGGTGAAGGTCATTGAGCAACCCAATTATAAGAACCATACCGTCATCCTTCTTTCCGTATTTAACTTTCTTAATGAGTTCACGACTCAAAACACAAAACACAAAAAAGAATAATACAAAATAAAGCAGTATACGTTGACCAAAACAGTTCATTATCAGAGATCATTTTATCATATTCTCATATATTTTTTCTATGCAAAGTCTGTAACTGTTTGAAAATTGAGTTGATATAAGTATCCTACAAAACAGACCAAATTTATTATTTATTCCGTATTTGAATGTTCCAAAATCATTCAAAGTCTTATACATGTACATGTATACATGCACTTGCATAAGGTCGAATTCTATCCGACGCAGCTCGTGTATAGTTTCAAAATCCTGGATCCACATCTACATACTAGCAAACAGTAGCTATAAACGTCACAGAAAAATTAACTTCACGCTGCCTTTTCAACTTAAACATCCTAAGTAAATGACAGCATAAATTTTTATCTAAGCGCAGTATACTTATATAAATAGGAATTACTTCAATTGCCATTGGATGTAAAGAAAAACAATATTACGTATATAAATTAATCTTTTTTATAAAACAATTTCAATTTTCTCGGATGTTAGTAAATGTTTGCACGTATCCTATCTTCCATGTGGTCAACATCCTGTGAAGATTTGCTGCATACATATACATGCGGTATGGGCTTTGCTCATTGGTGAAGGCCGTACGGTGACCTATAGTTGTAAATTTCTGTGTCATTTGGTCTCTTGTGGAGAGTTGTCTCATTGGCAATCATACCACATCTTCTTATTTTTATATGTGGTATATTTGATGCCTTTATGAAAGATATATTTTATAAACTATATTTTCGACAATATTTTGATTTAATTTCACTTGATTTAAGCCTGTCAACAAAAGGAGAGAAATGCACAAGAATCTTTTTGACAAATAAAAGCCGGATGCAAATTTCTTATTACCACGTGGTTCATGCCAGGATTGGTTTATCTCCTGGTGGCTCACGATTCCATGTAATAATGACATTGTTTTCATATTCTTATATTCATGAAGTAAGCGACAACCAATGCGTTTGGCGCAGGAGATTATAAGCCTTGTATCCAATTTACTATGTGATGATACACAGTATTTTGTATTTAATTAACATACTTGATAATGTTGCATAATCGCAATTAAATTTGCTATTTGGTATGTCGAACAGAGAGAATTAAATTTACACTACAATATTTGGAAGATTGCGAGGATATCGAAGCAATTGGAAAGAGCATATACTGGAAGACTCAGAAGGACGAGGGTCGACAGCACGTCGACATGTCAAAGACAGCTACACAGGCAACGAAATAGAGGCTTAGAAGGTCAGGGATACACATTTTCGTCCCTCACTAATACTAAACGGTGATATATCAAAGAGTCCATCCAGCCAACACACGACTATCAAGAGGACCAATTAAAAAGGGTCACATATTCCGTTATAGAACATCTAGTTCCATAACTACGGCATGATATTGTTCAAGCTGTGAATCTGGTGAGGGTTCAGAATTATCAGAGAGCGAATAATCATATGTAAGAGCAAGAACCAGCCTTATATATGGAGTTTGCATTTATTTTATTTGCTTCAAATATAACATGGTTTGGGGTAACACCGAATAAAAGTATAACAAACTATCTTGTTTCACGCTATCAGCACAAATTACGGACAAGATAATCAACGATGATTACGTTGATTTGTGTTCACTACTTAACAATCAAGTACTGATTATGTCTCGTTTAGTGTATGGAAAGGTATATACTATGAAAATTAGAGCGAGGGGCTTGCCCCGAGGTCTTAATTTCATAGTATATACCTTTCCATACACTATCCAATTTAGCACATATTCACAACTTGGGTGATTGTTAAATTGGTGTAATTGATGGTCAGTTGATCATATGGTCAGTACAAAGTAATCATCTAACAAGGTAAGTGTGACTAGATATTAGTAAATTTAAGAGAGTTGTTTTGTTTTTGTAAAAATCTACTCAGTATTTATATCGTAGCTCCGTGTCATTTCAATTTGAATCATGATGAATAACACCGATATGCCAGATTTTGAGTTGTTAAATAGTACAGATACAGATTGGGAATTAAGTGATTTATATGCAATCCAAACACAAAAATTGGTATTTTCAAACCGTAATGCTGCTGCTCCAAGTCGATTTGCAGAACCAGTTCTATCAGAGGAACTAGAACAAAGAATTAGTGACATAATCCCAACAAAAACAAAACAATCAACAAGCTGGTCTATGAATGTGTGGAAAGGTTGGGCGGAAAACAGAAACTGCAATCCAATGACTGGGTTTGAGGAGTTTACTTGTGTGCCTGTTGACCCAGAAACAGCTACTATAAAAGAATTGGACTTCTGGTTATCCAGATTTATCATGGAAACTCGACGAAAAGACGGGACACCTTACCCACCTAACACCCTTTTGAACATTTCCGACGGAATTCAAAGACATCTGCGAGAGATGAAAAGATCTGAAATTAATTTGCTACAGAAAAACTCCGTGGATTTCCCAACATTCCAGAAGGCTCTTGACACCAGAATGAAAGAAGTAACAGCTGCTGGTCTAGGTATGTTCATCTATATCATAAAGTGTATAATTCGTAATATTTTAGGAAATCACATCAGATAGGCAAGGAATCAGTATTCCAATTTGAACAGTTGATAGAACTACATATTCCCAAATCGTTTTTTTTTTAAATCATTAAAACTTAAATCAATCCTTTGTTTTGTGCCACTTTAGACTAGTTAAATTATTCATCATTAAGGCGTTTTCTTATTATACCATCGTCTGGAATATGCGTGAACTATTTGCCACTGAAAGATAAACAATTCACAATCAATCAATCAATCTTTTATTCCACATCTATTTAACCTAATACTACATGTATACGTATCAATAGGTATGTTGACCTTTTTGAGTCGTTGGGTTTATGTCTCATAGACAGGTTATGTTTATCTGATTCGCGCGTGTTATTTAAAAGACCAATTTTACACTTTGCATACCTACATACCTACTGCTGATGATGATTAAGCAATACATTTTCCTTTTAATATTTACCGTAAAATGAATCATCCTGAAACAAGGATAAAAGTTGTTTTACAAAAGCTAAAATCACCCATGATTCTTTTTATGCCTTTAGAGAATATTATGTGTATGCATGTCTATTATTGTAGAAAGTATGTTCCCCCACAGGTGACTTTTTGAATTTTGTTGTTTGGTTGCTGTTTCATTTACCTATACCCAAATTCTCTGTAAACACATTTATTTCATACAGGTATTCACAAAAAAAGAGCAGATGCCATTTCACCACAGGATGAAGACACTTTATGGTGTAAAGGAGTAATAAGTTTAGATTCTGCAGAGGGCTTAAGCTATGGCGTATTTTATTATAACTGTAAACTGTTTGGTTTTCGTGGCATGGATGAGCATCGTGATCTTGATGCTACACAATTTGAAGTAGTAACGGATTCTGTTCAAAAGAAAAAATGCCTTACATTCTATGGCCGTATCAGTAAAAATAATCAGGGAGGTTTTTTTCATACAAAGATAGAACCAAAAAAAGTAATACAGTGGGAAGACAAAAATAATCCTCGGGATATTGTAGGTTTGTTTTCTACATATCTTTCTCTCATCCCGAAAACAGGCCCATTCTACCGAAGACCTATTGGAAAACTAGGATTAAACACCTCTGGAAAACCAAAGTTCTTGGCACTAGTTTTTGGTGTTAACAAACTTTCAACATATATAAAAACAATGTTTGATTTAGCAAGTATAGACCACACTGACCGTAACATCTCAAACCACTCTGGGAAGGTTACTTGTGTGACAATCTTGTATGACAAGGGTTTTGACAATGCCGCGGTAACATCAAGAAGTGGCCACAGAAACAATGCTGTCGAAACTTACAAAAGACAGAGTGTAGAAATGAATGATAGGATAAGCAAATCTTTGCAACCACCTTTACCGCTCAGTGAATTGAAAGTTGAAGAAAATAAGGAGAACGAACAATCCTGTGCTAATACGAAAGTACATGTAGCTCCTATAACAGAAAAACGTGACACCCTTGATGATGAACTTGTGATACACGTTCCAAAGAGCGTAAAATGCATCAAGATTGTCCACAATAATGGCTAAGTCATGTCTCTTGAGTTGTAGTAAATTTACGTTAAATATAGTATCTGGTCATTGTGTTGTCGGTCGTGTGATGTTTTTCCATAAATGCATATATATAGACACCAAGAAGATGAAGTACGGATGTAGTACATGTGCATTGTTTTGTTACTAAATATGTATTAAAACTCAAGCCAATATAAATCTTTCTTTTCTTCAATTATGTTAATTTGTCAAACTATAGATGAATACGGTTACTGCGATCCATGATTCAAATTCTTTTGTATGTTTAAGCAAGTATAAGCTATAGTATTTTATTTCCATATATTAATGACAACTCATGATTCTTAGCTTCATTGTACATATTGAATTGATGACCGCAAGTATAAGATTACATTGTATTGTAATAAGGAATTACATCTCCCTTTTTTATACATTTAGATTAAAATTAATATTTTCATAACTAATATTTCAGCATAGTGACACTATTGACATTTTGTGTGTCTTTTTAATTCATCAAAAAATAAATTATATCGAAAATATATCCTTAAATATTCCCCCAAAAGATGAAATGTGAGACATTGAATTCCTTCCAAAATGCCCACGGCTGTTAATGTTCTGCAAACCATTCCTTAATTACAATACAATATAATCTGGCTATCGTGGTCATTCATGCATAGTTACTTAGTACACGGAAAAACTATGTACTATGAAACTTAGAAGACAAATTCAAGTAATATGATTGGACGAGAAGTTGTTAATATGTGCTACTGTTTAATACTTTTTCTGTTAATGATAAATTGCCATTGAAAACAAAGTCTGTAAAACTACAGTTGATATAAATAAGTGGATCGACGCATTTCTATCTACACCAACATTTATTCTTCAGCTCACCAAGTGAATACTCAAGTCTTATTAAGAATACAATATACTGTTAAGATGCGTCATGAACAAGAGACATTATGACCAAAAGTGTAAACTATGTCAAAAAGAGATCGATGTCAAAAAGAGATCGATGTCAAAAAGAGATCGATGTCTTACTAGGTCATTCAGGCATCGTTGATTAAGAACTTGGTTGTTGTACATGAAAGACTCTTCAAATCTGTTTATGAAGGAATGCTATGAATATAATGATAAAGGGAAAACGCATATTTATATTAAAGGTACGTACATAAACGCCTAAAATGTAGCTGGCAACATCCGGCAATAAAATGTCGTGTCTTTTCTCTATATTGAACCAGCTGTCAAAAGAATTTTTGTAGCTTCCAAAAAAAAAAGAAAAAAAAGGGCTTTAGAGTTGAAAGTAAAACAAATAGAAAAGATATCAACAAATGGGTTCAAAACAAACTGGTTTAGAAAACTTGCAAAAACGCATAGTAAAATAGAAAATTTTAAAAGAAAGTTCCAATTTTATTCAAAAAGACACGATGTAGAAATGTTAGCAAATGGTTTTGAATTTAGTTTGAAAATAAACTATGAGAGTGTACGACTGCCATTAGATGGTACAAATTGGCTATGAGGGTGCACGACTGCCATTAGATGGTAAAAATAGGCTTCTGGGTATGAATACGATTCGTAGTTACAAGAGTTTTTTAAAAGAGGTAGAGTTTGGTAGAATTCATGACATCTTTCCAAATAGGATACTCTCTTATTTACGATATCCCCTATTGGATTTATAAAGAACATGCCGCCATCTAGTGGTTGGTGGCTAACTCAGCTTTTGTTCCACCCAAACGGCAAAAGTGTTTATAGTTTTATTTATAGGGAATTGTGTGTCAATTGAGATTGTAGAGACAAAATCATATGTCCAGTGCTGTATCTTCAAAATTATTCAGCGGTCTAATATCATCGGTCAAGTTAATTGTGGAGGTTATTCAGTAACTCAGTTCGTGTTATTACTAAAATATCGTTAAAGTTAAATGACATCATTGAATCATTTTAATTTCGAACACACCTTTTCCGTATTAGAGCAGCTAAAACACACACAATAGAAGCATCACAATAAGTTGAAACATTAGGCCGATGAAAATCAGACGCCTTTAAGCGATATTTATTCGTTAATTAAACATTCATTATAACAAATGAAATGAAATTAATGTATTATAGTTCTACCTTCGATCGCACGTCACATGTACAGCTTTATTTCGTCTTTAATGCTATTTTCTTTTATAATAGAGGATAGGAAAGGAAGTAAAGTTTGGATAGCTGGCTCTTCAATAGGTAAGGGGGCTTTCGTACAGACTGGGAACAAATATTTGTATAAAACGAGTTACATTGTACATTTGCCAAATCTAATTTTGGATGTTTTACACTATCAATTGCTTTATCAGCCATTTTTGTTTGTAATTGATAATTGAAAAATAATCTAATTGAAATGAACCCTGTAGAATAGTAGTACATGGATCTTATCTTACGCCTCTACGTACTGTAATAATATCTGGCGTTTGACAATAACACAGGGTTTCCTCGACTAGTGGTTTCAAATAGCGTGTCATATCCAGTACATCGGGTTGCCGAGAATATCCAACTTTTACATGAAGCCTGATTAAAACACTTATTTGCACATCGCAGTTTGTTTGTATTGTAATCAAATATAATATTTGTGGCGAATCTCCATCCGTACAGGGACACATCTTCGACAAAATGTATAGTATCCACTGCAGTTGTTGTACCTTTTTAAGTAAAAGTAAAAAAAAATGATCATTGCTATTAAATGGTTCTTTTTTAAACAAAATAGGTATCTGCATCTCTTTCAATTACGTGTACATGTAGAAAAAAATGAAATAACAAAAATACTGAACTCCAAGGAAAATTCAAAACCGAAAGTCCCTTATCAAATGACAAAAATTTAAAAGCTCAAACACATCAAACGAATGGAAGACAACTTTCACATTCCTGACTTAGTACAGGCATTTCCTTATGTAATAAAATGGTGGATAAAATCTGGTTTGACATGTTTTATAGCTAGGTAAACCTCTCACTCACTTGTATGACAGTCGCATACAATTCCATTATATTGACAACAATGTGTGATCAAAACAAACAGACATAACAGGTAAAAATGTCAAAAGAGAGGCGAAAGATACCAGAGGGACATTCAAACTCATAAGTCGAAAATAAACTGACAACGCCATGGCTAAAAAAGAAAAAGACCAACAGACAAACAATAGCACACAAAACACAACATAAAGAACTAAAGACTGAGCAACACGAACTCCACTAAAAACTGAGGGTGATCTCAGGTGCACCGGAAGGGTAAGCAGATCCTGCTCCACATGTGACAACCCCTCATGCTTGTACAACCCGGTAATAAGTCTAATTCGGTAGGCCACATTCGGAAAAAAGGGGACGGAATTGTAGTAACGACATTAGGAACATATCCGCTATCATCTGTGAAACGGATATTCCATAACGGTCAACCAACTCGTGTTGGCATCCGTAAAACTTACGAAGGGATGACTTCAACTTCACCACTTGGAACTCTTGGTTTAATAGCTGTACAGTAGTCAAAATTGTGTTATAATCGTAATTAAAACCGATGTACAGATGAGAACATATTTGATGTGAAACCAGTGTTCGATACATGAAACTAATTGTAAACATGTTTACAGTACACAACTTTTGGCGTAAACACGGCATTATGGTCTGATTTGTTTTACACATTAATCTATAAAACATTCGACTATTTCACAGTATCATGTATAGCTTCATTTGAGGTTCTGACAAGATTGTCATGCTTCTCAAGAGCCGGGAACATATATGAAATCCATGAATCGCAAACTCAGCCTCAGTAAATGGGTTTTCATTGCCTCTTGGCATTAGCTGTGAACTTATTTGATTCACTGACATATTTATTTTTATTATTATGATCATTTTCTGTGGTCTATACAAAAATTAGAAAAAATCTTGCATATTTATTGATTTAAAATATAATAAAGAGTAAAGATATTGTCGGTTTCTTTATTTAAATATTAAACAACTTTTTTTTTCTGCGAAGATGTAAGTTTTCTATTAAAAATTAAATTCTGCATCATAATCTTTATTGCGTATTAAGGTGGTACCCAACACCTTGACTAATATTCATTTGGCTCGTTTAATTTTCATAAAATTTTGACAAAATGTTTACTTTGACCCTTTGACAAAAATATAAAAATTTCAAAAAATTTGAACCAACCACTTTATCAGAAAAATTTCATTGGTTATAAAGCAGTTTGACAAACACTAATTTTGATCATTGAGAAGCTTAATATTTCCTTAATGATACAACGTAATTAAAACGTTTAGCTGATTTTTACAGAGTTATCTCCCTGTAGTGTTAGGTACCACCTTAACTCCACAATTAAGTATTTGATGGTTGTCGTGAAATTTGATACTTTATTCGTAATTAGAATACATATTTGGATATTACCATTCCTCTTTGACATTTATTTGTGTTTAAAAACTTTGTAACGTGTTTTCATCTCTTCAAGATTGTCCTCCCTTAGTATTAAAATTAAAAAATAATTAATTAGTTAGATAACTGATATTTAAATCTCCCGGTTTGTACGTATAAGATACCAGAGGGACATTCAAACTCATAAGTCGAAAATAAACTGACAACGCCATGGCTAAAAAAGAAAAAAGACCAACAGAGAAACAATATTAATAGTACACAAAACACAACATAGTAAAATAAAGACTGAGCAACACGAACCCCACCAAAAACTGGGGGTGATCTTAGGTGCTCCGGAAGGGTAAGCAGATCTTGCCCCACATGTGGCACCCGTCGTGTTGCTCATGTTAGTACAAACCCGGTTGATTCTTAGAAGCTTATCTTTATATGAACCTGAATTGAAAGGGTGTATCTATTTGTTCTAATTACTAATTATAAATAAGAAGATGTAGTGTGAGTGCTAATGCGCAACTCTCCATCTGAGTCATCATGTCTAAAAAGTTAAGAATTAGAGGTCAAAGTACGGCCTTCAACACGGAGCCTTGGCTCACATCGATGAGCAACACCAACAAACGACAACCACTGAACAACAGGCTCTTGGCTTAGGACAGGTGCATAACAATGATAAGTGTCTAAGATAATCTGTTCCTAAATCACCCTGATAAAACTTAGTAATTAAAGAAAAATAAAAGCAACAGTAGTATACCGCTGTTCAAAAGTCATAAATCGATTAAGAGAAAACAAATCCGGGTTACAAACTAAAACCGAGGGAAACACATCAACTATAAGAGGAAAACAACGGAACAACAGAAAAACTAAACTGCAACAAAAACAAATGCCAACATACATAGAAACGGACTACTTGATAACAACGGCCATATTCCTGACTTGGTACAAGTCATTGTAAGACAAAATGGTGGGTTGAACCTGGTTTCATGGCTAGCCAAACATCCGGCTTATATGGCAATGTTAAAAAAATATATATGCTAATATGACAACACTACGTGACAGCAATACAGTACAATCAAATGCAAGAATACTCAGAGAAATGCATAAATAAATGATATAATAGTACATTACCTCATGTAAACCAAAGAATAACAACGGACACCATAAACAGTGACGTATTTTTGTGACGTGTATATAATCTTGAAATTCATACAATTATATGGAATGAGATCAAAAACTTCACAATTATTTTCACAATACTAGTTCAAATAACTATGATCATGATTATGACGGTCTTGAAAGGATATCTTAATTTAATGCTTTGACGATTAACTATATTTTCTTTTTTAAAATATTTAAAACGATATGTCTTATATTTCACTTACCCCATATACCGATGAAATAAACCACAAACGAATAAAAGCCTCTCTCATGGTACTGTTATTTGATTAACGCTAGACTTAGTGGTTGCACGTTTGAAAAAAATAAAGATACACATTCATCACTAATTCAGAGATGTTGTATGGTTGCCAATGAGACAACTATCCACTAGAGTGTACAAGTATACCTTCCATTCTATATATTGTAACAAATAGTTCAGTGAGAGTAAAAGATGTTATAGTATATACATTATTAATTCATTTTGAATGTTGTTTGATGAGAATTCATGTGTATTTGTTTAAAATCAAAGTTTGAAAATCAATATACAAATATATGTAACATCTGATATAAATATATGATTCTAAACTGATTAAAATTTCGTTGTAACTTATATATCAGTTCTTTTTTTTACACATGTTCTAATTTCATTGTATTTTGTTTTGACTATAAAATGTTAATCATGTTAGGAATCATCATTGTTTAATGTCCATTAATGAATAAAGTGGTTTATTTGTATAATTAAGGAGGTGGAATGAAAACTTCCTTAGTATAATGTTTTCTTTCAATAAATCTGTTCGATTTTTGATTCTGGGAATGGAATAAGTAAATATATTGTTCCTATGCGGCCGTTCAGCTCCAAAAGATATTTCCAATAAAATGACGTACGTAAGTAACTTGACGTACGTACCTAATGGGAAAGGTAATTGTCAATCTATGTGTTTCGTTAAATGCGTCGCTCAAGATTAAACAAAGTATTCCAAGACTTTTAAAAAAAATTACTGGAATATTCGTTCATATTAATAATTTTAACATGATGCAAAATGATAGAAATTATGTATTTTTATTTTTCATGTGGTTCTCCAGATTCCCGCCTTAATTTTCACTGACATTATGAAAATGAATAGTTTACTAAACAACATGCAGTATAAAACATTTAAAAATGTAAAGCGAGACTCGCAAAAGATTTATACGTTTTTCCAGACAGCACTATTTCTTACATGCAAGTAACTACATACGCATTCCCAGACAGCACTATTTCCTATATACAAGTAACTTCATATGCATTTCCAGACAGCACTATTTCTTACATAAAGTAACTACATACCCATTCCCAGACAGCACTATTTTCTACAAACAAGTAACTACATACCCATTCCCCGACAGCACTATTTCCTACATACAAGTAACTTCATATGCATTTCCAGACACCACAATTTTCATCATACAAGTAACTACATACGCCTTCCCAGACTGCACTTTTTCCTACATCAGGTAACTACATACGCATTCCCAGACCGCGCTACACTACTGAAGACCTTTCCAATTTCCGGGATCGTAGAAGCAAGTTTTTCTGTGAAGTTGAAATCAACTACCATTCAATAATATTTTCAATACGAATACAGGAATACATACTTCGAGTGTTCAAATCGTACTGGAAACAAGTATGAACTGTAATGTTAATGTTTGGTTGTTACTGTCGATTTTTTTTTGCTGATACCAATTTTCTTGAATACGTGATTCTGTAAGAAGATATGGAAATAAATCTTGAATTATATGTAATATGTATTTTTTGACCACTTTAATTCGTGGTACACATTAAAATTAAACTATAAATGTAGAATATATATACGTTGTATGAAAATATAGAATTGATATGAACGAGATTTATAAAACAGGACGAAAAGCGAGTCTCACCGAGCTTTAATCCTATTTCGTATTTTGTTTTATCCTGTTATTAACAAGCGGAAGGTTTATTTGCAAAATTCAAATAGTTGTCTCTTATTTTTCAAAGAAATCGACATAGTTAAAACGTGGACCGCGAAGAGGACCCCAAAATAAACTGTCATCAAAAGAAATAGTCTTATTGCCGTTTGCTCAACATTGAAGCGGAGTAGCAGGAGACTTTATTTGTACAAGTACAAATATAGCACAAATTTATTCGTGTGTATGTTATTTGTACAATAGTTGGCTGTTGGGTGAAACATGTGGAGTAGGGTCTGCTTTCCCTTCCGGAGCACCAGAAATCCCCCCCTCCAGTTTTTGGTGGGGTTCGTGTTGCTCAGTCTTTAGTTTTTTAATGTTGTGTTTTGTGTACTGTTGTTTGTCTGTTTCTTTTTTAGCCAAGGCGTTGTCGGTTTATTTTCCACTTGTGAGTTTGAATGTCTCCTTGGTATCTTTCGCCTCTCTTTTGAAGGACGAATTATGAAATAGAAATACGTTTTTAGGGATTTACATCTCAGGTGTATTGTTCGTTTACTTTATTGTTATTATAAATCTTTTAAAATTGTTCGAAAAACAATTTAATTAAATGTTATGTTCATATAAACGTGAATTAATTTGTAAATGGTTTTCACATAAGACAACTGTATGGCTGGGTATTGATTGCTTTAATGTATGTATGTATTATGTTATTGTATACCCCCCCCCCCCCCCCCATCCCCAGGGTGACTAGGGAATAGAAATATGGTCACCATTAGTCTTCCTCCGACCGGCAATAAAACCCTCGCCAAAGTGGGGTGTTCATTTGGCTGTGTGGGATGTACAAGTGCGCAGCTACGTCCGGTCAGAATGGGGACGTTAAATCCGATGCCTCGTGTAGAGAAAGTGTCACGCTCTTAGCATATTAAGAACCCTTGCTACAACTCTTTGAGATCTCCTTAGATGGCCTGTTGCAAGGATAAGTTTCTGTCTCTATTCAATATACCCTCATTTCCCCGTTGCAGTCCAAATTTTCCCGATCGTCATCCCGGACGACCTCTATTACAGGACCTACCTGTTGTATTTATTGTTAATTTGTTCTCGTCCTGATCATGTATGAAATATTTGTCACTGGACGTTAAGCAACAAACGATCAATCATGTTATTGTATAATGTACAACCAATCATGTTATTTTATTATGTACAATCAATCATGTTATTGTGTAATGTACAACCAATCATATTATTGTGTAATGTACTACCAATCATGTTATTGTATAATGTACAATCAGTCATGTTATTGTGTAATGTAGAACCAATCATGGTATTGTGTAATGTACAACCAATCATGTTATTGTATAATGTACAACCAATCATGTTATTGTATAATGTACAATCAATCATGTTATTGTGTAATGTACAACCAATCATGTTATTGTATAATGTACAACCAATCATGTTATTTTATAATGTACAACCAACCATGTTATTGTATAATGTACAATCAATCATGTTATTGTGTAATGTTGAACCAATCATGGTATTGTGTAATGTACAACCAATCATGTTATTGTATAATGTACAACCAATCATGTTATTGTGTAATGTACAACCAATCATTTTATTGAATAATGAACAACCAATCATGTTATTGTATTGTGTAGAACCAATCATGTTATTGTGTAAATCGTGTTATTGTGTAATGTACAACCAATCATGTTATTGTATAATGTACAACCAATCATGTTATTGTGTAATGTACAACTAATCATGTTATTGTGTAATTTACAATCAATTATGTTATTATGTAATGTACAACCAATCATGTTATTGTATAATGTACAACCAATCATGTTATTGTATAATGTACAATCAATAATGTTATTGTATAATGTACAACCAATCATGTAATTGTATAATGTACAACCAATCATGGTATTGTGTAATGCACACCCAATCATGTTATTGTGTAATGTACACCCAATCATGTTATTGTATAATTTACACCCAATCATGTAATTGTATAATGTACAACCAATCAGGTTATTGTAAAATGTACAACCAATCATGGTATTGTATAATGTACAACCAATCATGGTATTGTATAATGTACAACCAATCATGTTATTGTATAATGTACACCCAATCATGTTATTGTGAAATGTACAACCAATCATGTTATAGTATAATGTACAATCAATCATGTTATTGTGTAATGTACAACCAATCATGTTATTGTGTAATGTAGAACCATTCATGTTATTGTGTAATGTACAACCAATCATGTTATTGTATAATGTACAATCAATAATGTTATTGTATAATGTACAACCAATCATGTAATTGTATAATGTACAACCAATCATGGTATTGTGTAATGTACACCCAATCATGTTATTGTGTAATGTACAACCAATCATGTTATTGTATAATGTACAATCAATAATGTTATTGTATAATGTACAATCAATCATGTTATTGTATAATGTACAACCAATCATGTTATAGTATAATGTACAACCAATCATGTTATTGTATAATGTACAACCAATCATGTTATTGTATAATGTACAACAATCATGGTATTGTGTAAATGATGTTATTGTGTAATGTACAACCAATCATGTTATTAAATAATGAACAACCAATCATGTTATTGTATTGTGTAGAACCAATCATGTTATTGTGTAATGTACAACCAATCATGTTATTGAATAATGAACAACCAATCATGTTATTGTATAATGTACAACCAATCATGTAATTGTATAATGTACAACCAATAATGTTATTGTGTAATGTACAATCAATAATGTTATTGTATAATGTACAACCAATCATGTAATTGTATAATGTACAACCAATCATGGTATTGTGTAATGTACAATCAATAATGTTATTGTATAATGTACAACCAATCATGGTATTGTATAATATACTACCAATCATGTTATTGTATAATGTACAACCAATTATGTAATTGTATAATGTACAACCAATCATGTTATTGAATAATGAACAACCAATCATGTTATTGTATTGTGTAGAACCAATCATGTTATTGTGTAATGTACAATCAATCATGTTATTGTATAATGTACAATCAATCATGTTATTGTGTAATGTACAACCAATCATGTTATTGTGTAATGTACAATCAATAATGTTATTGTATAATGTACAACCAATAATGTTATTGTATAATGTACAACCAATCATGTTATTGTGTAATGTACAACCAATCATGTTATTGAATAATGAACAACCAATCATGTTATTGTATTGTGTAGAACCAATCATGTTATTGTGTAATGTACAATCAATAATGTTATTGTGTAATGTACAATCAATAATGTTATTGTATAATGTACAACCAATCATGTTATTGTGTAATGTACAACCAATCATGTTATTGAATAATGAACAACCAATCATGTTATTGTATTGTGTAGAACCAATCATGTTATTGTGTAATGTACAACCAATCATGTTATTGAATAATGAACAACCAATCATGTTATTGTATAATGTACAACCAATCATGTAATTGTATAATGTACAACCAATAATGTTATTGTGTAATGTACAATCAATAATGTTATTGTATAATGTACAACCAATCATGTAATTGTATAATGTACAACCAATAATGTTATTGTGTAATGTACAATCAATAATGTTATTGTATAATGTACAACCAATCATGTAATTGTATAATGTACAATCAATCATGTTATTGTGTAATGTACAACCAATCATGTTATTGTGTAAGGTACAATCAATCATGCTATTATGTAATGTACAACCAATAATGTTATTGTGTAATGTACAATCAATAATGTTATTGTATAATGTACTACCAATCATGTTATTGTATAATGTACAACCAATCATGTTATTGTGTAATGTACAACCAATCATGTTATTGTATAATGTACAATCAATCATGTTATTGTATAATGTAATAATAATCGATTTCACACTCTATTGATTAATTGTAATACATAAAACTCTTGCGTTTGTCACAGAATTAATTTCGGACTGAACGTATTTATATATTTTGATACTATTTTTTTTTTCATTACAAAAAACATTCGTCATGGCGTGTCTGCATATTTACAATTTCATATAAGAAAATATCGCGACTCCACATTAGAAATGGTTTTACCTATTTGCACTTTCCATAAACTAGTGCTTATTGTAAACAATATTCACGTGACACCCACAAAACACCTAATTTTTGATATTATACTATAGACGTTGTTTGTCAATGTCAGAATCAAACAAGAGACAACACAGTTAAATGGTTATATTCAGGACATTGAAGTAAGAATTGTACCTCGTCCTCTACTTGGTGTAAATCACAGAACTGACAAAACCGTTCACATTTGGGTAATGGTTCTGATTTTCCAAGAGAGTTATATTTTCTCTCACGAAGATGAATAGTTATTCTAAATTTTAAAGAGCATTGACCGATTATCCTTAAATATTGTCATTTTCTTTGAAATTGATCCAGATGAACGCTTTTAAACTAAAGTCTATGACGAACGTGATGATTTCAACTGTTTCCGGTGGTGTTGCTTCCATTTAGCAAAGAAGCAATTGGATAATTATTTCTTTTACTAACAAAAATGTAACAGAAAGGAAAAAAATACAACGTGTTCTGTATTCTGTTCAAGCTAGTGAATATTCTTCCAAACTTTCCTTCTTTTTACACTTGTTTTCTCAATCCAACCGTAAACGAACTTGTTTCATCAAATGGGACCAATGTAGAAATACATATTTTGTGTGAAAATGGAGAAATCAAATTGTGTGAAAAAAATCATATCGGATTCAGACCAAATGTTCTGTTGAATTGACATCATGATGATGCTCTATTTTTTATTGACAACATATTTGTTACGTCATGTAATTGTTTTTTCAAGAGGAAGTAGGCATTTCTAAGGGAACCAAGTGTTTTATGATCTCGCCGACTTGTTCCTGTATTTTTATTAGGCTGTCATCAAAAAGGGGCTTCAAAAAGATTGAAAAGAAGCAAGCATTTGTTTTTAGCTAATGTTGGCTCAATAAATAATTCAAAGTTTAATGACTATGCTGATTGTATATATCCTATTGAAATGGGAATAAAGTAACCACATTTGCAGTTAAGTCAGCTTCAGATTATCGTCTAGAAAAAGTGAGTAGAGGTCGTATGAGAACTGAGAATACGACTTATTTACAAATCTTTATTGTCCATGAGTAACGCAATAGGTGCCACTATTAAAACAGAATTATTTCCCCTTTCGAAGCACATGAAAACAGTTCCGATTTTATTGGAGTTCATTATATTACGTTTGGTCAGAATGGCGGGGGTTTTTAATCTGATGGTCGACCTGTTTTATATAACCTGCCTACTGAATATATTGTTTATTATTTATCATCCTGAATATGCATGAGACATTTGCTACTAGGTGTTTAAAAAATTAGAATCAATCAATCAGTCTTGTATTTAATTCACTGTTTTCTACTCCTAACTTCAATTTTTCAACAGTAAGAATACCTCCCCTCAGTCGGTTATCGATTACACATCTCAATTTATTATATTAATATATATATATACCTAATTTAATTCCAGTTAAAGATTAAAAAACAAGACCCAAAAAAAAAAATCAAAATGGAACTTATGAACAAAACGAGTTTCATACCGAGCTTTTTATGTTGATATCGTTACAAAAGCTTATAGTTAAACAGTTGTCTTTTGAATTGATTTCTATTGACATTTTTTACTTTATTTACTTTTGGCGTTCCACGCCGTTTCTATATAATATTTATTCTACTTGGAAGTACGGCTGCAGATCGATATAACAGTAGTGAAAGAAAACACGATTTCTTTATCACATTTTATTTCCTTCCAGTTGTTGAAATCGTTTTCTTTAAAAAAGTAAATTCATATTCCTATTACCTATAGTTGTGTTAATTTCTTCTTAAACAAACGATATTATCAAGTAAATTGTTTATTCTGAACTTATTTTATTGTATATATTCATCTATAAAAAGTTTTGTGAAGTCTAAGAAAAACCAAATCCTATTGATCATATAGTAAACTCTGTTGACAATTATAATCTTTCTACCTTACATGTATGAACTACTATTCCACATAACTGGATTAACATTAAATTCGTAACCCTATAATATATATTTTTTTTATTTAATCGTTTCTTTTAATCAGCTGTTGTAATAAAAACTGGTCTTAAAAGATGTAAAAGATACAAATCAACTGGGGGGTTTCAACATGGGCTTTTGGGTACAGTTGTGCAGCTGGGATTTAAAAAACACCCCCCATTTATATTGAATAATTGTGAAATCCCTACCTATACATATATTTCACAGCGAAATCATAACCAATTCATATATTTATCAGCTCAAATAGTACCTATATGCATAAAGGAGTTTGGGAAATTCAGTGAAGATCGTTGCACAACAAACTGAAAAATTATGACCCATTGATATATCACAATTGATCAATTACTACCTATTGATATATTTTCTCGGTAAAATTGCACCCCATTGATATATTTGACGTATCAAAAAAGGGACCCATTCAAGTGGCACATATGTATATACCTTCATATAGGAAAAGACCCCCCCCCCCCCCCCCCCCTTACAAATCATTATTCCGGAAAATGCGCAACCATGGTTAATAAGTAATTGGATTTCAATTGGGTACTTTCTACCTTCTGATAACCTTCTATACTGTGATCAGTTATTACCTTCCGACACCCTTTTTACTGTGATATATTACTTCCTTCCGACACCCTTCTTTACTGTGATCACTTACTATCTTCTGACATCCTTCTTTCCTTTGATCACTTACTACCTTCCGACACCCTTCTTTACTGTGATCACTTACTACCTTCTAACATCCTTCTTTACTGTGATCACTTACTACCACCTTCTGACACCCTTCTTTACTGTGATCACCTACTACCTTCCTTCCTTCTTTATTGTGATTACTTTCTACCTTCTGACACCGTTCTTTACTTTGATCACTTACTACCTTCCGACACCCTTATTTACTGTGATCAGTTACTACCTTCCGACAACCTTCTTTACTGTGATCACTTACTACCTTCCGACACCCTTCTTTACTGTGATCACTTACTACCTTCTAACAACCTTCTTTACTGTGATCACTTACTACCTCCCGACACCCTTCTTTACTGTGATAACTTACTACCTTCTAACAACCTTCTTTATTGTGATCACTTACTACCTCCCGACACCCTTCTTTACTGTGATCACTTACTATCTTCTGACATCCTTCTTTCCTGTGATCACTTACTACCTTCCGACACCCTTCTTTACTGTGATCACTTACAACCTTCCGACACCCTTCTTTACTGTGATCACTTACTACCTTCTAACAACCTTCTTTACTGTGATCACTTACTACCTCCCGACACCCTTCTTTACTATGATCACTTACTACCTTCCTTCCTTCTTTACTGTGATCACTTACTACCTCCCGACACCCTTCTTTACTGTGATCACTTACTACCTCCCGACACCTTTCTTTACTGTGATCACTTACTACCTTCCGACACCCTTTTTTACTGTGATCACTTACTACCTTCCGACACCCTTCTTTACTGTGATCACTCACTACCTTCCGAGACCCTTATTTACTGTGATCACTTACTACCTTCGGACACCCTTCTTTACTGTGATCACTTACTACCTTCCTTCTGTCTTTACTATGATCACTTACTACCTCCCGACACCCTTCTTTACTGTGATCACTTACTACCTTCTGAAACCGTTCTTTACTGTGATCACTTACTACCTTCTGAAACCGTTCTTTACTGTGATCACTTACTACCTTCTGACAACCTTCTTCACTGTGATCACTTACTACCTTCCTTCCTTCTTCACTGTGGTCACTTACTACCTCCCGACACCCTTCTTTACTGTGATCACTTACTACCTCCCGACACCCTTCTTTACTGTGATCATTTACTACCTTAAACACCCTTCTTTACTGTAATCACTAACTACCTTCCGACACCCTTCTTTACTGTGATCACTTACTACCTTTTGACAACCTTCTTTACTGTAATCACTTACTACCTTCCGACACCCTTCTTTACTGTTATCACTAACTACCTTCCGACACCCTTCTTTACTGTGATCACTGACTACCTTCTGACACCCTTCTTTACTGTGATCACTTTCTACCTTCTGAAAACCTTCTTACTGTGATCAGTTACTACCTTCCTTCCGTCTTTACTGTGATCACTTAATACCTTCCAACACCCTTCTTTACTGTGATCACTTACTATCTTCTGACAACCTTCTTTACTGTGATCAGTTACTACCTTTTGACAACCTTCTTTACTGTAATCACTTACTACCTTCCGACACCCTTCTTTACTGTTATCACTAACTACCTTCCGACACCCTTCTTTACTGTGATCACTGACTACCTTCTGACACCCTTCTTTACTGTGATCACTTTCTACCTTCTGAAAACCTTCTTACTGTGATCAGTTACTACCTTCCTTCCGTCTTTACTGTGATCACTTAATACCTTCCAACACCCTTCTTTACTGTGATCACTTACTACCTCCCGACACCTTTCTTTACTGTGATCACTTACTACCTTCCGACACCCTTTTTTACTGTGATCACTTACTACCTTTCGACACCCTTCTTTACTGTGATCACTCACTACCTTCCGAGACCCTTATTTACTGTGATCACTTACTACCTTCGGACACCCTTCTTTACTGTGATCACTTACTACCTTCCTTCTGTCTTTACTATGATCACTTACTACCTCCCGACACCCTTCTTTACTGTGATCACTTACTACCTTCTGAAACCGTTCTTTACTGTGATCACTTACTACCTTCTGAAACCGTTCTTTACTGTGATCACTTACTACCTTCTGACAACCTTCTTCACTGTGATCACTTACTACCTTCCTTCCTTCTTCACTGTGGTCACTTACTACCTCCCGACACCCTTCTTTACTGTGATCACTTACTACCTCCCGACACCCTTCTTTACTGTGATCATTTACTACCTTAAACACCCTTCTTTACTGTAATCACTAACTACCTTCCGACACCCTTCTTTACTGTGATCACTTACTACCTTTTGACAACCTTCTTTACTGTAATCACTTACTACCTTCCGACACCCTTCTTTACTGTTATCACTAACTACCTTCCGACACCCTTCTTTACTGTGATCACTGACTACCTTCTGACACCCTTCTTTACTGTGATCACTTTCTACCTTCTGAAAACCTTCTTACTGTGATCAGTTACTACCTTCCTTCCGTCTTTACTGTGATCACTTAATACCTTCCAACACCCTTCTTTACTGTGATCACTTACTATCTTCTGACAACCTTCTTTACTGTGATCAGTTACTACCTTTTGACAACCTTCTTTACTGTAATCACTTACTACCTTCCGACACCCTTCTTTACTGTTATCACTAACTACCTTCCGACACCCTTCTTTACTGTGATCACTGACTACCTTCTGACACCCTTCTTTACTGTGATCACTTTCTACCTTCTGAAAACCTTCTTACTGTGATCAGTTACTACCTTCCTTCCGTCTTTACTGTGATCACTTAATACCTTCCAACACCCTTCTTTACTGTGATCACTTACTACCTTCTGACACCGTTCTTTACTGTGATCACTTACTACCTTCCAACACTCTTCTTTACTGTGATCACTTACTACCTTCCGACACCCTTCTTTACTGTGATCAATTACTACCTTCTGACACCCTTCTTTATTGTGATCACTTTTTACCTTCTGAAAAACTTCTTACTGTGATCAGTTACTACCTTCCTTCCGTCTTTACTGTGATCACTTACTACCTTCCGACACCCTTCTTTACTGTGATCACTTACTACCTTCTGACACCCTTCTTTACTGTGATCACTTACTACCTTCCGACACCCTTCTTTACTGTGATCACTTACTACCTTACGACACCCTTCTTTACTGTGATCACTTACTACCTTCTGACACCGTTCTTTACTGTGATCACTTACTACCTTCTGACAACCTTCTTTTCTGTGATCACTTACTACCTTCCTTCCTTCTTTACTGTGATCACTTACTACCTTCTGACACCGTTATTTACTGTGATCACTTACTACCTTCTGACAACCTTCTTTACTGTGATCACTTACTACCTTCCTTCCTTCTTTACTGTGATCACTTACTACCTTCTGACAACCTTCTTTACTGTGATCACTTACTACCTTCCTTCCTTCTTTACTGTGATCACTTACTACCTTCTGACAACCTTCTTTGCTGTGATCACTTACTACCTTCCTTCCTTCTTTACTGTGATCACTTACTACCTTCTGACAACCTTCTTTACTGTGATCAGTTACTACCTTCCGACACCCTTTTTACTGTGATATCTTACTACCTTCCGACACCCTTCTTTACTGTGATCAGTTACTACCTTCCTTCCGTCTTTACTGTGATCACTTACTACCTTCCGACAGCCTTCTTTACTGTGATCACTTACTACCTTCCTTCCTTCTTTACTGTGATCACTTACTATCTTCTGACACCGTTCTTTACTGTGATCACTTACTATCTTCTGACACCCTTCTTTACTGTGATCACTTACTACCTTCCGACACCCTTCTTTACTGTGCTCACTTACTACCTTCCGACACCCTTCTTTACTGTGATCACTTACTACCTTCCGACACCCTTCTTTACTGTGATCACTTACTACCTTCCTTCCTTCTTTACTGTGATCACTTACTACCTTCTGACAACCTTCTTTACTGTGATCAGTTACTACCTTCCGACACCCTTTTTACTGTTATATCTTACTACCTTTCGACACCCTTCTTTACTGTGATCAGTTACTACCTTCCTTCCGTCTTTACTTTGATCACTTACTACCTCCCGACACCCTTCTTTACTGTGATCACTTACTACCTTCCTTCCTTCTTTAATGTGATTACTTTCTACCTTCTGACACCGTTCTTTACTTTGATCACTTACTACCTTCCGACACCCTAATTTAGTGTGATCACTTACTACCTTCCGACAACCTTCTTTACTGAGATCACTTACTACCTTTTGACACCCTTCTTTACTGTGATCACTTACTACCTTCTAACAACCTTCTTTTCTTTGATCACTTACTACCTCCCGACACCCTTCTTTACTGTGATCACTTACTACCTTCCTTCCTTCTTTACTGTGATATCTTACTACCTTCCGACACCCTTCTTTACTGTGATCACTTACTACCTTCCGACACCCTTATTTACTGTGATCACTTACTACTTTCCTTCTGTCTTTACTGTGATCACTTTCTACCTTCCTTCTGTCTTTACTGTGATCACTTTCTACCTTCCGACACCCTTCTTTACTGTGATCATTTACTACCTTCTGACACCCTTCTTTACTGTGATCTTTTACAACCTTCTTACACCCTTCTTTACTGTGATCACTTACTACCTTCTGACAACCTTCTTTATTGTAATCAGTTACTACCTTCTGACACCCTTCTTTACTGTGATCACTTACTACCTTCTGACACCCTTCTTTACTGTAATCACTTACTACCTTCCGACACCCTTCTTTACTGTGATCACTTACTACCTTCCGACATCCTTCTTTACTGTGATCACTTACTACCTTCCGACACCCTTCTTTATTGTGATCACTTACTACCTTCTGACACCCTTCTTTACCGTGATCAGTCTCTTTTATGTAAAATATTAAGAAAAGAAAAATAAAAGAATATGACAAATTAATCGATAAATTGCATAATAATAGCATATACCGTGACGATGTATTCACTTTTGATAATACTCAATATATTGTCCTCTTTTATACAAAGCTGTCATTGGTATTAAATGGAAAATTTGGAAGTAAAATATACGACAAAAGAGATGATTTTAACTTTTCTATTAATACATTTCTCTGTAAGAACGGATATTTGTTATATCTATCCATTCATGATATACATACTAGTACAGTTAAAGTGGTTCTTTTGTTGATGTCCAATACTTACTTAATATACTGCCGATTTAAATAGATTTTTTTATGTGAGTATTGTTTCTGAGTGTTTTTTTTTTCTTGAGCGGCAGAACCATCTAACAGCTATTGCTACCTAAGCTAGCTTTCTGTAGTGGGCTAAGTAGTTCCCGGGAGAAGCACATTTTGACCCAGCTTTCAAAGTTATGTGACTTTTTTTCTTCCTTGTTGATGTAAGTCGTCATACTGTCGGTACTCGGTACATGTTTTTGTAGTGTGTGTCATAGTGTTATGACATGCGGACAGTTTTGTAGTGTGTGTCATAGTGTTATGACATGCGGACAGTTTTGTAGTGTGTGTCATAGTTTTATGACATGCGGATGGTTTTGTAGTGTGTGGCATAGCTTTATGACATGCGGATGGTTTTGTAGTGTGTGTCATAGTGTTCTGACATGCGGACAGTTTTGTAGTGTGTGTCATAGTGTTATGACATGCGGTCAGTTTTGTAGTGTGTGTCATATTTTTATGACATGCGGATGGTTTTGTAGTGTGTGTCATAGTGTTATGACATGCGGACAGTTTTGTAGTGTGTGTCATAGTGTTATGACATGCGGACAGTTTTGTAGTGTGTGTCATAGTGTTATGACATGCGGACAGTTTTGTAGTGTGTGTCATAGTGTTATGACATACGGATGGTTTTGTAGTGTGTGTCATAGTGTTATGACATACGGACAGTTTTGTAGTGTGTGTCATAGTTTTATGACATGCGGATGGTTTTGTAGTGTGTGGCATAGCTTTATGACATGCGGATGGTTCATTATAAAATTTGGTTTTTAGTGGCAGATCTTTGGAAGCCTCTGTAAAATGTGCAATTTAAGGTGGTACATAACACTACAGGGAGATAACTCTGTAAAAATCACGTTCTATTGTTATAAGGAAATATTAAGCTTCTCAATGATCAAAATTAGTGTTTGTCAAACTGCTATATATCCCATGAAATTTTCCCGATAAAGTGTCTGGTTCATGTTTTTGAAATTTTTATAATTTTGTCGAAGGGTCAAAGTAAATATTTTGTCAAAATTTTATGAAAATTAAACGAGCCAAATTAATTTTAGTCAAGGTATTTGGTACCACCTTAAACATTTGTTTTCTTCATAAAAATGTATTTCAGAACGTTATCTTATCTGATAATATTTCATATATGTCATCAAAGAACATCCAATTAATCAAATTCTCAACCCAATATTAGCTATGTCATAGTAAATCGTTGTCACCTCTACCTGTCTGTCGTTCCAAATTTTGTGTTTGAATCTTAATTGTATTGATGGTATTTAGTTTTTGTTTGATGTCTTGCTGTCTCATTGGTGCTAACTCAAATGCAGTCTAAAAGAGAGTAATTTAATGCTGAGGAAATAAAAGTCTTGTTTTTATATCCTCCTTTCCTCCTAAAAACCTTCAACATTAATTAATCTCTCCTCTTATAAATTTGTATTTATATGTTTCATTTACGCGTTTATCATGTATATGGCTCGGTAAAGCAAATAAATTGTTGACAAAAATCGAGGTTTGTTGTCAAATAATTTTATTCCCTAAACTTTAATGTCTGACATGTATCAGGATCCTGCAATTCATTTTCTGGAAAAAAAATAAAAAAAGATAAGTTTAAATAAATATAACTATTCTACAAATCATATTTGCAAACACTTTCCTTTAATATCAAGTGCTTACTATTCGGAATCCACTTGAAAGTTATACATGTTATATGCAGATTCGTGTATGTATCATACTGCATGGCCAGAAAAGAATAAGTTGAAGTTTATTGACGGCGTTGTTTTTTATTTACATGTACATAATATTATCATTTTAAGTATCGCATGTATCGTTCTTTAAATTCTCCCTCATGAATTCGTCCGAATTTAAAACATTTCTATACTAAATACATGGCTAAATAAGAGACAAGTCATAATTTAGGTTTGTTTGCTCGCAGTAACTTTCTTATTTTCTCAGCGAAACAACATTTAATATCTTGTAAACATTTTACAAATTACAAAAATATACCACAATTCCATCTATATACATTCACAATGTCCTCTAAATACATATCAATACAAACATAACTGTAATATATTATGCAGAGCTTAACGTTAACTTCGTCTATCAAAGTTACTGGAGCACATCGATAATAATCAAACGTAATCAGGACTTATATATGCCTATAAAATCCCACCCGTACTACCGCCCTCGAAATATTCGTGCAGAAAACAACAGTAACATCAGACCACTTCTGATTTACATACTAGCCAAACTTGTACCACAAGTCTAAAGATAGAAATAGAATAGGGAAATTCCAAATATAACGGAATAGAAATAAATCGTAGTATGCCTGTCCTTGTCATCTATTATTGACGTTCAAGACAATGTATTAAGGATGTTCGCTCCTCTTGTTTTTGAAATTTTGCCAGATTTTCGGAATCCTCTGGTTTTATCCATGTTTTGCCATTAAATAATTTTGTCCACTAACCCCTACTTTTCTTTTCATAATTTTATTTCATATAGTTTTAAAAGCCATATTTGAAAATCTTATAAAATCCTTGTTATTTTTTCATAGTTTTTAAAAGAGAAAAGCGGACAATGTTAAAAGTATGAAAAATCTAGAGAGAATAATTTCCCGCCAAATTTTCAAAGGCTTATATCTCAAAAAACAAGCACACGGACCCTTCATTTTTCTCTGTTTTTTTAGTTCCTTTATTCATATACTATCAATTTATAACAGTCTTTTAAAAAGCTTGTTATTTTGAAACAGAGTAGCGAACATCCTTAATTTTGTTTTCAGATTGTTCTCAACTTTAACATCTTAGCACTTCAAATCTTGATCAGAAGTATACGGCATTGAGACAACCCTAAATAACTATAAATCGAAAGACATGTATAGGTTAACTTACGGTCTTCAACAATAGACAAATGTTTATATAATATGTCAAGATCGCAATCTTCCCGAGTCTAGACAAGTGTTAAATAATTTAGACAAAGACTATAAAAAATCCGAGGTCAACATGATATTTGCGAATGATTCAGATAATCCAAAGAAACATATTCATGTGACTAGTTATATAATTGGTTGAACAGCTTTTCAAGTTCCTATTCCGACTAATAGGATTTACACAGGTAACATAGACAGATCTAAAACATGACTGAAAATAGCAAGAGAGAGAGAGAGCCATTTTGGATAAAACGACCGTAATATAGAAGAACAATAATTGATTGAAATATTACTTCAAAACAATGAAGTCTAACATCGGCAGCTGTACTTCGGAGTAGCTGTTTTTTATATACAAGATCATCTTCAATGTTGCAGGATATTTTATCATTACAAGAAAGGAAATAAATGACATGCTATGACAATATTTAATATATACATAATGTGACACAAGACTGATAGCAGAGAACAATACAATAACATTATAACTAACCAAGGGTTTCCTATCCCACACTTCAACATTCAAAGTTATTAATAAAAGTGTTGCTGCTAAAAAATGATGAACAACATGCAACTGATTATAAGGTTGAATCAATGTTGTTACTTTAGAAGATTTATAATCACATGCAAAGGTTGCTTGACCGTTACGTAATATCGTTTCATATGTGTCAAATGTTGCTTGACCGTTACGTTATATCGTTTCATATATGTCAAAGGTTGCTTGACCGTTACGTAATATCGTTTCATATGTGTCAAAGGTTGCTTGACCGCTACGTAATATCGTATCATATGTGTCAAATGTTGCTTGATCGTTACGTAATATCGGTTATATGTGTCAAATGTTGTTTGACCGTTACGTAATATCGCTTCATATGTGTCAAAGTTCTGTTCATATCGGTTATTTCTTTCCCTGTCATAACTCTACCTACATCGAACCACATGATCTAATCGCATTTTCGTTATTAAGTATGATTAATTTCCCTAGATATTTAATTTGTATATTTTAGGGTTTACTGTTTAGTTATACATGCTTTCCCATTAATTATGACGTCATTTGATTAAGGAGTTATATTGACCGTGGTTGTTTTACAATAGATTTGTTTTATGGGATCACTATACTTTACCATTTTTGTTGTTGTCTTTGTTGTTTTTATATATATATATATATATTTGATTCAATCACACACCTTTCTAAATAGATTATGTCTAATAAATCTATCCTTTCATACATATCACTGGTGAAAGATAGTTTTAGCTGGTTAAAGAATCCGTAATAAAAAGAATATGCGTATAATGTACTCTTTCAACCGAATTTTAAAAACATGATTAATACTTCATTTAAAAGCTATTTGCATTGCATTTTAAAAGAAAGGGCACCTGATATGTTTAAATATTAACATCTAAATCAAGTTCGAAAGATTATTCAAGACATGATACTGGTGTAATGATATGTTGTAACCCACTTAGATTGAATACGTTCATTTTGATATTTTTCATAAAAAATCACATAAATGTCATGTCGGTTAATTATTTATACTGACCTTGAGATCTGGCCGCGTGGTCCACATATCTCTGGCCAACCACGACAACGAAAGCATTTTCCGTCCCTTGGTCCATTAAGTGCACAACAAGCGAAACAAATTGACATATTTTTACAATTTTCTGGCCAACCAGGACAAAGATAGCATTTTCTGTCCCTTGGTCTATCAACTTCACAACAACTTATACAATCTGACTCTGACAGTGTGGGTTCTTGTCCTCCCACATCAAGTACTGAAAAAGTGCTTTGAAAGTTTCATCGGTTGCTTTAATAAAAAATGACTGTTTGTTATAATTATTTGATTCATTGTTCTGTTAATTCAAATCGGTAGAATCTAACTGTGTTCACTCCATCTATTACAAGGAAGCTATTCAACTAATACTTTAAAGTGGTGAAGTTGAAATCACCCCTTTTTAAAATTAACAAACGCCATCACGAGTTGGTTGACCGTAATGGAATATCTGTTTCACAGATGACGACGAATAGGTTCCAATTGTCGTAACTACAATCCCGTCCCCTACCCCGAATGTGACCTTCCGAATTATACTTATCATCGGGTTTGTACTTACATGAGCAACCCGACGCATGCCATATGTGAAGCAGTTCTGCTTACCCTTTCAGAGCACCTGAGATCACCCCCAGTTTTGGATGGGGTTTGTGTTGCTCAGTCTTTCTATGGGTGTGTTGTTTGTACTATTGTTTGTTACGAAATGAATGGTCCAATGCGCTTCTTCCTGACATCCTTCAAGACTAAAGCGACAGGGTTCTGCAGTGTAGCAGGTACTACTGACTATTCCTGAGCACATGAGTTCGTTCCTTTTTTTTGTGTGGTTGCTTATACTAAGAAAATATGCTTTTTTGACCCATTTAATAGCATAAACGGGGCATGTTCGAGTTGATATGTAGTAACTGAAACATGTATAAAAATAAGAAGATAGGTATAATAGCCAATAAGACAACTATACAGTTCAAATAAAGTGTATGCAACCAATAATAGGGAACCTTACGTTCTTTATTAATGAAATAACCCATACCGTATATACGTCGGCTATAAAAGGATCCGACATGAAAAATATGAAAGAATTCAATAATTGAAAAAACTAACAGCCTAATTTATGATAAAACAATTTACGAAAAACAAATATGACGGACATGAACAAACGACGACCACTGAACTACAATCTTCTGACTTGGTACAGGCATATATAGAATGTGACGGGGTAAAACATGTTTGGAGGCACCAACCTTCCTCTTAATCTTGGACAGTGGTGTAACGACACGACACAAGAACAAACTACAAAACAATAAACGAAAAACAAATATGAAAACAGCAATATCGACAACCACTCAATTATAGACTCCTGGCTTGGGACAGACACATATATAATATGGCGGTGTTAAATATGTTTGCTGGTGCCAAACCCTCCCCCTAACCAGGGAAACTGATGTAACAGTACAACATAAGAACAAACTATAAATCCTCTGAAAAGGCCTACGTATTCAGATTGAAACCACGCAGAAAAACATTTATTTAATAAACAGAACGGACGTCGCAGGGTATTTAAACGTTCACCAAATCTGAGAGTTCTTGCAGTTACTGGCAGCTAGTTCAAAGCCAATAACAACAAATATAAATTATGTTTCTAAGATTTAAATGTCAGTAATGTATATACTTACCGTATGAAAAGAGTAGAAGTAGCATACATGTTGCTCTAACAATTGTTGATTGGTTCATTTGAAATGATGAACTGAAAAAAAATTTAAATGATCTTTTATGCAATTTGCACTAAATATAGTGTCAAAATGAGTCATTGATGGCTAATAAAGTATGAGAGCTTTCCGTCAAATGGGCCCAAATGAGTTGCGTTCACAAGATAAAACTATTACAAATAATCAAAAAATTTCCTCCAATTTAACAATTGTTGATATGATATGATCAACTACTCATTGTGGCAACACATCTAACCTAAAATGAGAGGTGTTTACTGATAAGTCTTATATAAGATAGGTTCACAAGATATTGCTACATTTCTCCAACAAATGGTCAAATTCCATTAAATCACGTAAAACTTTTCTAAATTTGATGTCCAGGATGAATCTGTTGTTTGTTTTGCACATCATGAGATTATATGATACAGTTCATGATGTTGAATTTTGTGGCATTGTTTTCTGTACCTGTTTATACATAAACACAAAGACCAGACTACATATAATACCGAAAGTATATTATAATAAAAAAAATTACAACTTCAATTGTTTTGTTCACCTTTCAAGTAGATAAAACCGAACAACAATTTAAAGATAAGTCTAGTATCTATAATATTGTTTAAGAGAAGTTCTACCGAGTTAGTTTTGTTAACGTAAACACATTTCAGAAAGGCAATGAACATCCAAATTCGTCATGTGACCAGAAAGTGTACCTCCGTTGTATACCTGTAGTACTAGTATCTCTACGAAATAAAGGTTTCCCAATTATCATCCGACATTGGTTGGTAATAGACTGCAGAATCGGTGACGGTAATGAGGATAGTTTGCTTGCCTCTATGTTTTTATGTGTGTATGTTCGATGTGTTCGTTGATTGCTCAAGCCTGGTTTTGACAGCACTTAACTTTAAATATTTATTCTCTAGGTTTTGTATACGTCTTTTTTATTACACAACTTCCCATTATCAAAGTCAGTTAGGTTAACATGTTAAGTTAAGTGTTCTTTACTCAAAGGAACAACAACATCATTTTAGGTACTTTACCCTCTTCTGCCACTTTTTCGAAAATAGAAGATTAATTTGTTTTTCTCTTACAAATAGGTAACCTGGCAGAATTTAACCTGAACTAGTTCATTTCGTTGTTAAATATTACTGGAAAGATGAAAGACAACATTGAATATTTTTTTGTCATACTTTTGATTTATACTTTTACATCATACTTTTGCTACTTTTGCATATTTATAAACAGCTACATAGATATAGAAGGATGCATTTTGACACCATTTATCGAGATTGTGTCAGGAAACATAAAGATTTATCCTAGAGATGTATTTATCAGGTTATACCAGAACATGATCTACTATAAATTATGAGGAAATGCTTTGTACACTAATGCAGACTTCACGAGAGAAATATAACGAAGGTAAGTACACATTATTCATTTTGTATTTAAAAAAAAGCATTTTATCTATTTTTATAAAAGAATATAATTCTGGTAGCTTATATAATAAGATATGTGTCGGAAAGAAATCAACCGTATGCAAGTGCACGTATACATGTACATGTATAAGACTTTGATTGATTTTGGAACATTAAAACGAGATAAAAGGTGAAATATGGTCTGTTATGTAGGGGTCTTATACCAACATGATTTTAAACAGTTACAGATCTATCTAGACTTTCCATACATCTTTCATAACCCGAAATAAGTTAACAGATGAATTGATTTTCTTAACTTAGGAATCTAACATTAAATTTAACAGTGAAAAATGTAAATTTTAAAAACGTTCATAAGTCATGTTTGTAAAATGCATGTACAACCTTTTTAATATCTTCAGGACGTCTATTTAAAAAGAAACATTAATCAGTTGTTAGAGCATCTTTTGTGTTACTTCTGGTATTTTCATGTGGTGAATAAACGCAATTGTTATAAAACAAAATATTTACCCGAAAAATCTATTCTTAGTATTATGTACATATTAATTATATCATTATATAGGATCATTCTAGGAAATTATGATTTAAATGAAAGTTTAAATACTAGTATTGGTCTACGAAATAAATAAGACAAACTGAAAATGGAGATGGGAAATCAAAGCAAAAAACGACGGACATTTTGCAAAAAGGCAACAAAGATACCCTCAAATTGAATGTTTCGTTGCACGTATATGCATACTCAGGTCGAATCTATACAGAGGCTTAGATAATTCACAGGGAAGCTATCAAACAAAGAGTTCCAAGTGGTTTAATTGAAATCATCCCTTCGAAAATTTTACGGCCGACATCACGAATTTGATGACTGTTATATAATAGTTGTTTCACAGATGACGACGGATATGTCCCGATTGTTGTAACCACAATCCCGTCCTCTTTTCCCTGAATTTGACTTACTGAAAAAGACTTTTCACCGGGTTTGTACTTCAGTGAACAACACGACGGGTGCCATATATATGGAGCAGGATTTACATACCCTTGTCGATCCGGTTTTTGATGAGCTCGTGTAGCTCATTCTTTAGTTTTCGGTGTTGTGTTTTGTATAATTTTGTTCATTTACATTTTTTAAAAGCAAATGCTCTAGGTAAGAAATACCTACTAATTCAGTTGAAATCGGTTTTAATACAGTATATATTGTTTATTTTAGTCATACATCTATTGGTCTGTTTTTCTGATGAAATACCGGGAGTGTAAACTATATTCGGGTTTGTAAATTAAATCCAAAATACGCAAAATCTAGCATTAGTATTATATGATAAAAAAAAAAACCAGAATCTGCTTTAATTTTGGTGATTACCTCTTTATGAGGTATTGAAGTCTTATATTAAAAGAAAAGTCGGTGATATGGGCAAAATATTTTATCCTGAATCACAGGAAAAACCAAGAGTCCGAACATCGCACAAAAATACCTGACCTTAGTACATCCTTAAATCGAATGTTTGTATCTTATTTTTGCACAATCATGTTAATTAGAACCTGTATATTAACATGATCCAAGACATATTGCGCTCAAAGAAAATTGAAGACAGATTGTTGTTAAGGGTGCGATAGTTGAAATTAATATTACGATAGATGCAAGTTCGGATACTACAGAGCGTCTACCTAAGGTTTGCCGCAGTTATAGCATAAATAATAATTCATTCCAGAGAAGTGAAATAATGTTATTAAAGCTTTCTTGAAATTGAAATTGAAACCTTTGAAAACTATAATAAATATTGTATATAAAACACAAATTATTTAATTAAATAAAAAGTGTAGTTATATTAACCTTTGCTACGTTTACCTTGACAAGTCAGACAGATATTTCCAAGATCTGCGTCTGAATTCATAAGATTATTCCCCTAAATGATCAGGATGTTTCGTCAGAAAAATTTGTGTTCGGGACATTTTTTTTTTAACATCATATTATCATAATATGAATCAGAACAGGATGTTTAATCTTGTGACAATGTTTCCTTTTATATGCACGTATCTGTTTATATATAAACGAGGCCATACTAATACGAAAGTATATTATAATACAAATGTAATAACAACTTCAATTTTCAATTTTCAATTTTTCACCTTTCAAGTGGACGAGAGCAAATAACAATTTGAACTAAGTCTAGGATCTATAATTTTGTTTCAGATAAAATATCTACTGATTTAGATATGTTTAAGTAAAAAAAAAACGTTTTATAAAGGAAATAAACGTTCAATTCCATAATAGAACTGGAAAAGGTACCTACGTTGTATACCTGTTGTATATCTGCGATTTAAAGGTTTCACAAAGGCTGATAATAGATGTCAAAATCAGCGACGGTAATGATGATAGTTTGCTAGTTTTTGTGTTTTTTCTAAGTCAGGTTTCGACAGCAATTGTCTTAAAACATTTATTCTCTTCGTGTTGTATATGTCTTTTTATTAATCAAAATACATAATATTTGACTTCCCACTTTCAAAGTAAGTTCGGTTTAGTTTAGTATCCTCTACTCGTTGTTTCTGAAAGGGAAGCAATATCAGTTTAGGTACGTTTCTTCCTTCTGACACTGTTTCGACATTAAAACTGTATGTATGTTCTCTCTGAAAAAATTAACGCAGCAGAATTTAAACTAAACTAGTTCATTTAGTTGTTTAATTTCAATTCCTGCATTGTCCTGAAAAAGTGAAAAACAACATTGAATGTTTTTTTTTTTCATACTTTTGCATAATACTTTTGTATCATACTTCTGCGTTTTGTACGTATTTATAAACAGCTACATACATATAGATGTATGCATTTTGACACCATTAGTCATAATGAATTGTATTATATCACCATAGTATGTTGTAATGTTACACTATTGTTTCAGGTAGGTTGATGGTTGACTCCTATTAAAACGTTTAAACCCGCTGCATTTGTTTTCACCTGTCCTAATTCAGGAACCTGATGTTCAGTGGTTGTCGTTTGTTCATACGTGTTTCTCGTTTCCCTTTTTTTATATAGATTAGACCGTTGGTTTTCCTGTTTGAATGGTTTCACACTAATCAATTTTGGGGCCCTTTATAGCTTACTGTTCGATGTGAGCCAAGGCTCCGTGATGAAGGCCGTACTTTGACCTATAATGGTTTACGTTTACACATTGTGACTTGGATGGATAGTTGTCTCATTGGCACTCATACCACATCTTCTTATATCTATAACCCCCAAGGGTGACTGGGGAATAGAAGTATGGTTACCATTGGTCTTCCTCGGACCGGCAGTAAAACCCTTGCTAAAGTGGGGCGTCCGTTTGGCTGTGCGGGATGTACAAATTTGCAGAATAGGGACGTTAAATCCGATGCCTTGTGTAATGAGAGTGCCACGCTCTTTGCACGTTAAGAACCCTTGCAACAACTCTTTGAGGGGTCCGTGGGTGACCTGTTGCACGGCTAAATTTCTGTCCCTATCCAATATACCCTCCTTTCCCTTGGCAGTCTAAATTTCTCCGACCTTAATCCCGGACGTCCCTATTACAGAACTTACGTTTTGTATTTATTGTTAATTTGTTCTCGTCCTGAATATGCATGAAATATTTGCCACTGGACGTTAAGCAACCAACAAACAATCAATCAATCTTATATCTATATAGGATGTTAGACAACAAAAAGATTATTTCGGGACATATATTTGTCAGACGGAAAATCCTGAATATCCAAGGACATAATCTACTATCAATTATAATGTAAAGTTTTGTTCTTTTTACCTTAACGCTGACTTCAGTAGCTAGAAATATCGAATGTAAGTTCGTCGAAATTATTTTATATTGTTTTTTTTTTATCAATATATGAAAGTTTCAAATTTCAGGTGGCTTTTATAACAAAAGAAACAACAGTTAAACGGGAAGATTTGACCTCAAAACCTTATGGATATAAAATTTAATAGTGCACGATGTAAATCTAAGAAAAACTAAGTCCGTAAGTTATGCTTTTTTTAATGCCTGTTCAATTTTATTATAATTTTTCAGGTCGTCTATTAAGAATGAAACACTTATCAATTGTTGGAACATCTTTTGTGTTATGAATAAAGGCATTTTTATAAAACAAAAATATGTACTCAAGAAATTTATATTCAGAATTATGAACATTAATTAGGTATATAGTCAGATAAGATCATACCACTACAACACGATTTAACTGAACATTTAAACTATTAGTTTTAGTCTACGAAACAAATAAGACAAACTGAAAATGTAGATGGGAAATCAAAGTCAAAGTCGAAGTCGAAGGACAGACACTCCACTACAAAACAGGCAACAAAGATAAAAAAAAAAAAAAAAACCACACACACACAACAGTTCACACTAATTTAGATTCGAGTTACATGAACCTCAAAAATATAATAAGGAGAAAACCGCAGGAGCTTCAGAAAAGTCCACAATACCTGCTGTATTTGTAAAACCGGGGTTTAACTTCAGTTCACATCCGTTTTTAGGTCATAAGCATTCCCAGGTAATTGGTAAATATATCTTGTTTTAATTTAATACCTTCTCAGAAAGAAACTATTGCAGAGAGAGAGAGAGAGAGAGAGAGAGAGAGAGAGAGAGAGAGAGTCTTGCCTATTCTTTCACATTGTCAAACATTACCTTTAAAGACGTATTCTCTCATGAATAACATTTAGTTGTACATTATATCTATAAAAAAGTTCGGCATGTTAAAACTAAACAAGAACAACATTCATCATAGTATTAGATTTCGGAATGACTTTGAAAAATAATAAAGCAAAAAGTAAAATAACAAAAATACCGAACTCCGAGAAAAATTCAAAACGGAAAGTCCCTAATCAAATGGCAAAATCAAAAGCGCAAACACATTAAACGAATGAATTACAACTGTCATATTCCTGACTTGGTACAGGCATTTTCGTATGTAGACAATGGTGGATTAAGTCTGGTTTTATAGCTAGTTAAACCTCTCGCATAAAATTCCCATATATTGACAACGATGTGTCAACAAAACAAACAGACATAATAGGTAAAAAAGTCAAAAATAGGTGTACAGCAGTCAACATTGTGTTATACTCTTAATCACTATATAAACAAACAAATATATCAACAAAGAAAAACAAAAAGGCATATAGACAAAGCACATAAGCAAAAACGAAAGACAAGAATAAAAAAATTTACAATAGCACAATAACACAATGACGGGATGTATAAGTACTGAGCCACGTCAAATGGATATTACCAAAAACAGACTAAACAGTAATAGTAATAATTTACAAAGACAAATAAAAGAATACTATAACACGTTAAAATCTTTAATCTTTAATATTAAATACGCAGAGTGAACAAATTAAGGTTTTAAAATGACGAAAAAATAATGTTACAAAACCTTGAATCATTCCTGAAGCAAATGATGATTGTTAAAAATATACTATTCAGTTCTGGAAGAACATGGAGTGAAAGGACAACCACCGATCAGTGAAAAGGTGCACAGTTGTCAAAGACACTGACGACGACCACCGTAAAAATCTGGATGTAACAATTGCTGTAGTGCAAACAGTAGATAATACGACAAAGAACAACGCTATTATAACTCGTGGCATTGTTGGTATAATGGTTAACCCTTTATGTCAGTATAAGGTAAAAAAATCAAGACGTGACAATAATAAAATCATTTAGTTTTACATATTGAATGCAATTGAATTTGTTTTGTCATATAACAAGACCTGTGCCTGGTCTAATCTTGCTGATTGACACAATTAGATACATCACTGTGGTAATGCATGCAAAAACGACATTTATAACAGCAAAAAACAACAATTATAACAGCAAACGCAACAATAATAACAACAAACGCAACAATAGCAGAGACAACAACAACAGCAAAAGTTAGGTACTGTGGTTTCTGGAGACATAAGATATTTATGACATCTTCAAATGACAAACATCCTGGTTAATTAAGATTTATGAAAAGACATACACTTTGTTCAGTATATACACGTTGTTCAGTATATACACATATACACATGTGTTCAAATATATTCCCTAACCGTCCACCAGATCATGATGGCTATTGTCAGGTAAAAATCATATTAGTTTTTTATTACAGTTCATTTGAATTATCAGTTGAATTTTGATCCGAAAGCTATAGAGTAGAACTTTTTAAAAACCATTGTAGGTCATGAGCATTCCAGGTTATCGTACCTGAATGAAAATAACACTTTATAAATCTCGTGAATCGTAAGTTATTGGTTTTTTTTAACTGTTATCAGGAACGCTTTAACCAAATTTTTTGAAAGCCATGTAGTCTTAAAATTGAAAATGGAAATGGGGAATGTGTCAAAGAGACAACAACCCGACCAAAGAGCAGAAAACAGCCGAAGGCCACCAATAGGTCTTCAACCCAGTGAGAAAATCCCGCACCCGGAGACGGGCTTCAGTTGCCCCTAAACAAAAATGTTCTTTTTTTCTAATTAAAAGCCACATTCTTTCAAAGTCGAGTTAGGAAAATAAAGTCAACAAACATATTTGAATCAAAGTCCTAACGGATATAGATTTTTCAGTGCAATTAAAGGGATCTATTTATACATGTATAACGAGCATACTATTTAACAGAAAATAATGTCTGAAGAATAAAAAAAGTTATGCTGATTAAGAGTAAAAGTCTCACTGATAATATCATAACTAACCTCATATATTTCACTTGTTTAAAATTCTTTCAGATTTTACCTGTAAATGTACATTTTAATCCATATTGTAACTTAATTACCCTTTATTACAACTGACAATATTATTACACATATTTTGTCACCTGTTCCAATGATTACAAAAGACAGACTCATCAGGGACCCGATTGTCCAGCATATAAGACATACAAAAAAGTATTTTTCCGACTATGTCCCAGTGTGTACTGTACCTGGATTTTGAAATTTTTATAATACAATAGATAAAATGCCTTTTTTGAAATATAAAATTATTAAGTCGTACTTACCTTCGTTATATCTCCCCTATTAAATCTGCGTTAATGTACACAGCTTTTTAAAATAATTTATAGTGGATTGTGTCGTTATGTAAACAGGATTTTTCGTCTGATAAATTCATTCCAGTAATTGTTTATTAAATAATATAAATATGTATGTAATACATTTGTTATAATATACTGTAAACAGATGTTTGGGATTACCATCAAGATTCTATAAAAAAAAAAACTGTATTAAGCTATGCTTCACCAGGATTGATTTACGAAATGAATGCTTCTTTATGTAATTTTATATTATATTATTGCCACAGCCTCGAAGAGTTTATGCTTAACCAATACAGCGAATAAAGGAAAAGAAAAATGGTCAAAAATCAATAATATTACATAAAGAAAAAAGGGCTTAAAGATGTATTCATCATTGTATAATTGACGAATATATTGAGACGATTATTATTTACCATATATGTATGCGTTATTGCAAATTTGTTTGTACATTTATTTGTAGGTGAAACCTGAGCATGATATGCAAATAAAAGTATATATAACAAAAAACAAAAAAAAATAATTGTTTCATAATTTTGATTGAGTGTATACATGTACCAGAAAGTTTGAATATAACTCATATCATTTTTTTATTTTATGATTAGATGCTTTCCAAAATACATACAAATTTCATAAAAATCCAGATAGCGCCAAATTATGTATACTTTGATTTTCTTAAATACAAATAATGCGTGTATTGATAGATCAACAAGAAACAAACATACGAATAGGAGAAGATATCGAAGAAGTACTAACAACATAAATAAAAGAACAAACAATAACAAATTCCACAAGATATTACACAAAGAACTAAAGATTGTTCAACAGGTATTCGCTGTTCACAAGGAAGCTATTAAACCAAGAGTTCCAAGTGGTGAAGTTGAAATCATCCTTTCGTAAATTTTACGGACGCCATCACGAGTTGGTTGACCGTTACGGAATATCCGTTTCACAGATGATTGATGATATGTTCTTAATGTCTTAACTGCAATCCCGTCCCCTTTTTCCGAATGTGACCTACCAAATTAGACTTATTATTGGGTTTGTACTAACATGAGCAACACGACGGAAAACACATGTGGAGCAGGATCTGCTTACCCTTCCGGAGCACCTGAGATCACTCCCAGTTTTTGATGGGGTTCGTGTTGCTCAGTCTTTAGTTTTCTAAGTTGTGTTTTGTGCACTATTGTTTGCTTGTTTGTCTTTGTTTTTTTTTTTGTTTTTTTTAACCATGGCGTTGTCAGTTTATATTCGACTTTTGAGTTTGAATGTCTATTTGGTATCTTTAGCCCCTCTTTTATAGTCAGTAAATGGAGATAAAATAGCGGATTAGTGCATGACTTTTGTCTATCCATTAAACAAAAAACTATAAAACAACCAGTACCAGTTAGATCAAATACATGACCGAATATAAAGGTAACTAAATTTTTGTAGACAAGAGTCAAAAAATTAAATTAGGGTGCTAAGGCTAGGTTTATCCTGTCCAGTACTACAGACAAAATTTCACTTAACATTTCATTGCATGTAAGAAAATAACCATCTCTGAAAGTTAACCAATCAAATTTTCACCCCTTTTTTTCCTGTGTACAAACTTAAGTAACCATGTAACTTCAAGTTTTTAAAATATTCTATAGAAACACCAAATAAATAAAGAATGGTCTTTGAAACACCCAAGATATATGTTTATGACTTAGAAAATTTTTACAGCAATTTTCCTACAACTGTCAAATTCAAGGGAATATTTTTTTCGACCCTTTTTCGTATGCAAACAGATTTGACGTACTATGATTTGGTGGTATTACACCTAAAGAAGATTTACTAAGCATGCTAAGTGTCTAAGATAATTAATCTGAATTGAGAAAGTGCTATCTATTTGTACTACTTACTAAGCATACCAAGTGTCTAAGATAATCTGAAATGAAGGAGTGCTATCAATTTGTTCTACATACTAAGCATGCTAAGTGTCTAAGATAATCTGAATTAAAAGGGTGCTATTTATTTGATCTCCTTACTAAGCATGTTAAGTGTCTAAGATAATCTAAAAAGAAAGAGTGCTATATATTTGTAATACTTACTAAGCATGCTAAGTGTCTAAGATAATCTGAATTGAAAGAGCACTATCTATTTGTTCTACTTACTAAGCATGCTAAGTGTCTAAGATTATCTTAATTGAAAGAGTGCTATCTATTTGTTCTACTCACCTCACTAAGCATGCTAAGTGTCTAAGATAATCTGAATTGAAAGAGCACTATCTATTTGTTCTACTCACCTCTCTAAGCATGCTAAGTGGCTAAGATTATCTGAATTGAAAGAGCACTATCTATTTGTTCTACGCACCTCACTAAGCATGCTAAGTGTCTAAGATAATTTAAATTGAAAGAGTGCTATCTATTTGTTCTACTTACTAAGCATGCTAAGTGTCTAAGATTATCTGAATTGAAAGAGCACTATTTATTTGTTCTACTCACCCCTCTAAGCATGCTAAGTGTCTAAGATAATCTGAATTTAAAAAGTGCTATCTATTTGATCTACTCACCTCACTAAGCATGCTAAGTGTCAAAGATTATCTGAATTTAAAGAGCACTATCTATTTGTTCTACTCACCTCTCTAAGCATGCTAAGTGTCTGAGATAATCTGAATTGAAAGAGTGCTATATATTTGTTCTACTCACCTCTCTAAGCATGCTAAGTGTCTAAGATAATCTGAATTAAAAGAGTGCTATCTATTTGTTCTATTCACCTCTCTAAGCATGCTAAGTGTCTAAGATTATCTGAATTGAAAGAGCACTATCTATTTGTTCTACTCACCTCACTGAGCATGCTAAGTGTCTAAGATAATCTGAATTAAAGGGTGCTATATATTTGTTATACTTACTAAGCATGCTAAGTGTCTAAGATAATCTGAATTAAAAGGGTGCTATCTATTTGATCTGCTTACTAAGCATTTTAAGTGTCTAAAAAAATCTGAAAAGAAAAAGTGCTATCTGTTTGTTCTACTGACTAAGCATGCTAAGTGTCTAAGAAAATGTGAATTGAAAGAGTGCTATCTATTTGTTCTACTCACCTCACTAAGCATGCTAAGTGTCTGGGATAATCTGAATTGAAAGAGTGCTATCTATTTGTTCTACTCACCTCACTAAGCATGCTAAATGTCTAAGATAATCTGAATTGAAAGAACACTATCTATTTGTTCTACTCACCTCACTAAGCATGCTAAGTGTCTAAGATAATCTGAATTGAAAGAGCATTATCTATCCGTTCTACTCACCTCACTAAGCATGCTAAGTGTCTTAGATTATATAAATTGAAAGAGTGCTATCTATTTGTTCTACTCACCTCACTAAGCATGCTAAGTGTCTAAGATTAATTGAATTGAAAGAGTGCTATCTATTTGTTCTACTCACCTTACTAAGCATGCTAAGTGTCTACGAATATCTTAATTAAAAGAGTGCTATCTATTTGTTCTACTCACCTCACTAAGCATGCTAAGTGTCTAAGATAATCTGAATTGAAAGAGCACTATCTATTTGTTCTACTCACCTCACTAAGCATGCTAAGTGTCTAAGATAATCTGAATTGAAAGAGCGCTATCTATTTGTTCTACTCACCTCACTAAGCATGCTGAGTGTCTAAGATAATCTAAATTGAAAGAGTGCTATCTATTTGTTCTACTCACCTCACTAAGCATGCTAAGTGTCTAAGATAATCTGAATTTAAGGGTGCTATATATTTGTTATACTTACTAAGCATGCTAAGTGTCTAAGATAATCTGAATTAAAAGGGTGCTATCTATTTGTTCTGCTTACTAAGCATGTTAAGTGTCTAAGATAATCTGAAAAGAAAGAGTGATATCTGTTTGTTCTACTGACTAAGCATGCTAAGTGTCTAAGATAATCTAAATTGAAAGAGCACTATCTATTTGTTCTCCTCACCTCACTAAGCATGCTAAGTGTCTGAGATAATCTGAATTGAAAGAGTGCTATCTATTTGTTCTACTCACCTCACTAAGCATGCTAAGTGTCTATGATAATCTAAATTGAAAGAGTGCTATCTATTTGTTCTACTCACCTCACTAAGCATGCTAAGTGTCTAAGATAATCTAAATTGAAAAAGCACTATCTATTTGTTCTACTCACCTCACTAAGCATGCCAAGTGTCTAAGATAATCTGAATTGAAAGAGTGCTATCTATTTGTTCTACTCACCTCACTAAGCATGCTAAGTGTCTAAGATAATCTGAATTGAAAGAGCACTATCTATTTGTTCTACTCACCTCATTAAGCATGCTGAGTGTCTAAGATAATCTTAATTGAAAGAGCACTATCTATTTGTGCTAATCACCTCACTAAGCATGCTAAGTGTCTTAGATTATCTGAATTGAAAGAGTGCTATCTATTTGTTCTACTCACCTTACTAAGCATGCTAAGTGTCTAAGATTATCTGAATTGAAAGAGTGCTATCTATTTGTTCTACTCACCTCACTAAGCATGCTAAGTGTCTAAGATAATCTGAATTGAAAGAGTGCTATCTATTTGTTCTACTCACCTCACTAAGCATGCTAAGTGTCTAAGATAATCTGAATTGAAAGAGCATTATCTATCCGTTCTACTCACCTCACTAAGCATGCTAAGTGTCTTAGATTATATAAATTGAAAGAGTGCTATATATTTGTTCTACTTACTAAGCATGCTAAGTTTCTAGGATAATCTGTTACTAGAACAGTCTGTTAAAACTTACTGATGAAAGGAAAACTATATTTTCTGTTTTATAATATGTAAAATGATATGTCTTATATTTCACTTACCTCAATAAACCGATGAAATAAACCACCAAAGAATAAAAACCTGCTCTCATGGTATTGTTATTTGATAAACACTAGTGGTTGCACGTATGAAAATTAAACATACATATTCAACACTAAAAATTAATTAGTTCATGAATATTATTATTCAAATTTAAAAACAAACAAAGGTACAAAGGATGCAACAGTGTAAAATAAACGGTATGAAAATAAGGAGATGGTGTATGATTGCCAATCAGACAACTATTCATAATTATTACATTGGTAACAATGAATTACATTGATTTCCAAGTCAAATAAAAACCGATAATTTCACATGTGAAATAAACTTGGTTATTTCACTCTCTGACGTCATACAACAATAGGCGTTGTCAAGACGTCGATAACGTCGGATCAAAACAAATTGTGAATGCGTAGAAAAAAGATATAGTTCCTTACATTTTCTACATTAATTTTTTTAAAAAAGCCATTTGCCATTTGAATGTAATAAAAAGAATAACTAATCAAAGAATTCAAATATCGAAAAATATTCAACTCGTGACCGAACAACACTGATAATTAACTCATGCGCTACGCGCATTCGTGAATTAATGTGTTGTTCGGTCACTCGTTGAATATTTTTCTCTATTTGAATTCTTCGATTAGTTATTCTATAACTATTTGGATATTACCATTCCTCTTTGAAATTTATTTGTGTTAAAAAAGTTTGAAAATCAATATACAAATAACTATCTACGTAACATCGGATATAAAGATTAGATTCCAAACAATGATTGAAATTTCTTTGTAAATCATATATCAGTTTATATTCTAAACATATACTAATTTCATTGTAGGCTGTTTTGACTAACATTGCTTTCGATTTGATGTTATTTGTGTTAGTAATTATTATTGTTTGTTGTCCATTAGTGAATAAAGTGGTTTATTTGTTTACGTTTTCTTTCTATGAATTTGTTCGTTTTTCTGGGGACGGAATAAGTAAATATATTGTTCCTATGACGCTGGTCAGTTCTAAAGGAGATTTCCAATAAAATGACATACTTTCGTAACTGGACGTACGCACCTAATGGGAACGGTAATTGTCAATCTATGTGTTTTATTAAATGCGTTGCTCAAAATTAAACAAAGTATTCCAAGACTTTAAAAAAAAATACTGGAATTTTCGTCCATATTAATAGTTTTTACATGCTAAAAATGATAGAAATCATGTATTTTTATTTATCACGTGGTTCTCCAGATTCCCGCCTTAATTTTCACATACATTAGATCACGTATAAACAAATGTATGCCTTACCTATCATGCCATCGCTTCTAGTTTTGATTTTGACAATCATTTTTCATTATCCCAAGTTCTTTCTTTCTTTCTTTCTTTCTTTCTTTCATTCTCAACCAATAAGATTAAAAATGGAAATGGGGAAAGTGTCAAAGAGACAACAACCCAACCAAAGAGCAGAAAACAGCCCAAGGTCACAATTTGGTCTTCAACACAGCGAAAAAATCCCGCACCCGGAGGCGGGCATCAGCTGGCCCTTAAACAAAAATGTGTACTTATAGTTCAGTAAAAATGGATGTCACACTAAACTCTAAAACATATAAATGAACTAAAATGAAAAACACAAAAGACTAACAAAGGCCAGAGGCTCCTTACATTTATTTGTGGTAAAAATATTTTAGAAGGATATTGTTTTCGACTTTCGACTTTGCGCAACGCATATATATATATAGTTAGTCAAATGCGTTTTGTTAAAATATACTTTTTCACTTTTTTGGTCTTTTGGAAAATGTTGTTTGTGCTGTATTTAGACCCCTCTAACAAGAAATTTGTTTTGCATGTACACGTATAAAAATTGTGGTTTTTATCCAACGCAATCATAGGTTTGAACGTTGTTTTCAATTTAGACTTGTTTATATTTTTTCGTTTGGCCTTGTATTATATTTGCCTTCGGGTTTATATGATTCGTTCATCCTATTTTGACTCCTCAAAATTCAAGAGTCTATCCTAAATTGAGGTAAATTGTATGGCTTTCCAAATATCGTTTCGACTCCTAACATCACTGAAGAGACATTAATTGTCGAAATCCGGATATGGTGTAAAAAAACCTTTGCACCTTTTGTTTGCGGTATATCATCTTTTCCGCAAATTTATTGTTTTCTGTTTAGTATTAAATTTATAATTAAGATCCATTTATTACATCGGTGATCCGTTTATTTTGCAATCGCCAATGGCAGTCAGCAGAGTTTAAGAACATTTGTTGTTCGACCTGTTAGTCAAATGCGTTTTGTTAAAATACACTTTTTCACTTTTTTGGTCTTTTGGAAAATGTTGTTTGTGCTGTATTTAGACCTCTCTAACAACAAATTTGTTTTGCATGCACACGTAAAAAAATTGCGGTTTTTATCCAACGCAATCATAGGTTTATACGTTCAATTTAAACTTGTTTATATATATATATATATATATATCAAGAGGATGTATAAATGTTGGACCATAAGTGTTCATTGCATATGTGTATTATAGTTTGAATATGCATATTCAGGACGAGATAATGAATATGAACCCGGCTTTGTACTTTACAGACAATCCATTTTTTTAACGTGCTAGTTCTCAAGGTCCACAGAAAGACATGTTGCCCTATCAGTACACATTATTCTGAATCCGGACCAATCAAGCTTTGCTCCTACTCCTAAATACCGCGTGTTTAGCTGAAGAGGCAATCAATTTTTGATTTGAACGGACCCATGATCCAAGAACTCCCGCACTCCAGACGAGCAGGCTACCACAAGAGGCGATTATGAATATCGAAGATACACATGCAGGTACATCAATATTCAAAACATTTAAAACAATAAAATGTGTCCATAAAATACCGTGCCCCCTAATCCTGTCACATTTTCATTTTCAGTGAACCACTTAATCCGTGTCAAACTCTAATTTGGTAAGTTTGGTAAGCTAGTAGTAAAACTAAAATGATCCATATGATAAAAATCTACGGAAACACGACAAAGTACCATCAGATAGATACATCAGTGATCTGAATTTCTGTCACTGACAAACGTATCTTGAAATAAATTAAAGAAGTATGATAAAACAGAAATACGTCGTGTACAACCTTCCGGAGCACCCGAGATCACCCCGGGTTTAGTGTGGTTAGTGTTGCTCAGTCTTTAGTTTTCTATGTTGGGTTTTGTACATTTTTGTTTGTCTTTTTGTTCTTTCCTTTTTTGCCATGGCGTTGTCAGTTTATTGACAACGTGTTCGAAACTCCTGTTTTAAACTAAAACTTACAAATAAAAATGAGAGTATTGTTCTCGTTTCAGATTTAATTATTTTCATTTGTTTTAACTTAATTTTGATTTAGTAGTTCCTCCTTCGAAAACAAAGTATATTGGTCAAGTGAAATAACTAAGTTATGATCGCTGCATTTGATAAAAGGTATCTGGATTGAATATTCCCTTATTGAAATAATCTAACAAATGTTTGTTTGTTTTCTATACTACTGTAATGATGTAAAAATAAAAAGATGTGGTGTGATTGTGTTACCATATCAATTCATCAAAAGAGTAATGATAGTATGCTTTACTATACTATACGCTATGTTTACAATGTATTTACTCATTGGTTCATCCATTGACGGACAGTGAGAGAAAAAGCTCCTTTTTGAAGGCCGTTCTTTGACCTATAATGGTTTACTTTTACAAATTGTGACTTGGATGAAGAGTTGTCTCATTAGCACTCATTCCACATCTTCTTATATCTATTAGAACGTTTTGGATATCTCAAATCAAAATGGTTGCCTTTCGAACGTGTATTTTATGTCCGCTTCGAAATACACAAGTTCTAATCTTCCCTATTAGAATCAAAATAATTCTATCATGCAAGCTCTACGCTCATTTTAACATCGGTAGGCATTATATTTGTCAATATTTTATACCTTGCTAATGCTTGGTTTAAAAATCCTAACAAATATAATGCCTACCCATGGTAAAATGAGCATTGAGCATGGCATGAATAAAAGTTGGTTAGCAACATTATAACGTCCAATATCTTCGTCTTCGTCTTCGTCTTCGTCTTCGTAGAACAACCCAAGTGGCAATTTAGCCCGTGAAAAATTACAATGAGACAGCTTTCCATCAGAGACCAAATGACGTAAAAGTTAACAAATATAGAACACCGTATGGCATCCAACAATGAGAAACGCCCATACGGCATAGCAAGCTAAAAAAGGCCCCGAAATGAAAACTGTAAAAATAAACTAATGTGAAAACTAACGACCTGATTTATGTACAAAATAAAAAACGAAAAACAAATACATGTATGATATACAGCAACAATAGACAACCACCGATTTACAGGCTCCTGGATTCGGTACTGGCACATACAGAATGGCGGCGTTGAACGTGTAAGCGCCCTCCCCTCCCAAAAAACAAGAAAAAACTGGTATAACAGAACAACATATTAACAAACTATAAAATTCAGTGAGTTGAAAAAGGCTTAACTCATTTGATTACAGAGCCCCTAAAGTAAAAATGCGATTGGCGGCTGTCTCTATTTTTTCGTCTTTTATTAAATTTTATGATGTATACGATATAGTTACATTATATCAGTGGCGGATCCATGTGGAGTAGAGGGAGTACGCCGACCCCCTCCCCCCCCCCTTTTTTTGGTGGCTAGAAATAATTATTTTATCATGTGTTTTACGATTTATATATGATTTTTTATTAAGCATAAAATCGTTAAACAAAAGTTCCCCTTGCTACGCTCGGCGGTATAAAATCCGTTGATGAATACGCCCCTTTCAAAAAGCATGGCATCGGTCCGCCCTTGCATATTGACAATTTTAAACTTGACCAACGAGCTTAAATTGTAGAACATTTGTCAATGTACGATAATCATTATACAATGAAGAGATAAACCTATATATAATAGTTGTACTATATAGGGCAGGTGTTAACAACTTGATACTAGTGCATTAAAGAATTTGTTAATGTTAAAAAAAAAAAAGAAAAAAAAAAGAGATAAAACATCGTTTATTTATAAAATTACTGATCAAATAATCATCATTGCAATTTCCGGATGGCCTAAGACTATTATACTAAAAAAAAAAGTAAAATCACAAAAATACTGAACTCCGAGGAAATTCAATCGGAAAGTCCCTAATCACATGGCAAAATCAAATGACAAAACACATCAAACATATGTACAACAACTGTCATATTCCTGACTTGGTACAGGCATTTTCAAATGTAGAAAATGGTGGATTGAACCTGGTTTTATAGCGCTAAACCTCTCACTTGTACGACAGTCTTATCAAATTCTGATTTATACTAAGTATTTATACTAAGTATTATTGTAACAAGGAGGGGTAAACAGATTTTTAACGCACTATTATTGTGATCCTTTTGCGCCGCATGGAAATTCTTTTTCTTTGGGCGATTCTGCATGCATATACATTTGTCTTATTCTTTTGCTTTATAATGAACGTTTAGTTTCAAAATATTTATTTTCAAACGATCATACTGTCTACCCCTTTAAGTAGAGCGGAACATTAAGATAACCTTCTTCTTGTCCTAGAAAATCACAAATCATATGTGCGTCCTTAAATTTTCAAGGCCGAACACTATTTAAGTTTTAACACTTAAATTTACATAGTTGATATAAAAAAATCTAATTGCGTTACAAAACCTTCATTTCTTTTTAATTTTTCCTTTTTTTTTATACAAAACAAATTGAAATTTGCTTTGTTCTAATATAGCAGGAATTCAAGTGTTTACGGATTCAAAAAAGTTATAAGTTATCCTCTGAAAGAAAATGTTTTTCAACGATCCCTCAAACTGCGGTTGAACGCAATATTTTAATTTTCGTCATGCGATTATGCATTATTTTCTATGACAAAACCGGGTCTGCTTTGTGAAATTTTAGGACAAAACTGGGTCGTACACATTGACAAAACCGGGTGCTTCAATTTTGACATGACCCACTTCTTTCACTCAATGCACAGACATGCAAATATTGAGGTGATCATAGTGACAAGTCTTGAAATCTCTGTGTTAATATCTTTCTTTCCGTACTTTTCTTTCCGTACAATGTGCTCTATTTAAAGAGAAATTAAACATATTCGAGGCAGGGTTCACTCAATTCACCATTTTGATGTGCCTTTTTACTTAATTCTCCATAAATCTAGAACGGTTACAGAAAATATTACATCACACTATCGAAAATAGTTATTTGTGTATGTATATTCTTCAATATCATTAAAACAACATATAAATAAACAGAATTTTTACCTTTCTCTGTCTGTTGATGGTCCGTCACCGTACCGGACATTAGATACTATTGAGTCAAAACATTTTTCGCCGGGGTAGTTTAGACACAGTGGTAATGTCATTTTATATTCAGAGATTTTTCCATCGTGATAGTATATTTATGATCTTATTGTTTCAAAAATATTTGGACCAATTTTGGGACAACAGTTTGATACTTTGGGCCGGATGGTGTTTTTATGTGAGCCCATGGGTTTATTCTGTGGTAAATTATTTTCATCTTTTGAATTGGCTGTACATTTCAGAATGTTTTATACTGCATGTTGTTGAGTAAACTATTCATTTTCATTCTGTTTTTATTTCCACTTCTTACCGGACCAGAATATTTATTTTCAAAATCTTCCTGCCCCCTCTCCCACCCCTCCCATCGTTGGAGATGTGGTATTATTGCCAGCGACACAACCATCCACCTGATAACCAAGGACACGTAAATGAAAGATATTATTGGTCGTCGTACGGCTTTCAACAATGAAGATCCGACATGTAAAATGTGAAACAATTAAAACGATAAAATCTATAATAAAAAAGAAATATGACAGACAATCGTCTAACAGATAAACATTTTTTATGAATCCTTTGAGGTGTTATTTACAAAGCCAAGTAACATCATTTCCAGACAGAACTTTTTCTAACGTACAAGTAACATTATACGCACAGAAAGATTTCCTACATACAAGTATATACATACGCATTCCTAGTCAGCACTACTTCCTACATACAAGTAACTACATACGCATTTCCAGAGAGCTTTATTTCTTACATACAAGTATCTTCATACGCGTTCCCAGACAGCACTAATTCCTACATGCAAGTAACTACATACGCTTTTCCAAACAGCACTTTATCCTACATAAAAGTAACTACAAACGCATTCCCAGACAGCACTATTTCCTACATACAAGTAACTATATTCGCATTCCCAGACAGCACTATTTCCTACATAAAAGTAACTACATTCGCATTCCCAGACAGCACTATTTCCTGTATACAAGTAACATCATTTCCAGACAGCACTTTTTGTTACATACAAGTAACATCATACGCACAGAATAATTTCCTACATGCCAGTAAATATATACACATTCCTAGACAGCACTATATCCTACATACAAGTAACTATACACCCATTCCAGAGAGCTTTATTTCTTACATACAAGTAACTTCATACGCATTCCCAGACAGCACTATTTCCTGCATGCAAGTAACTACATGCGCATTCCCAAACAGCACTTTATCCTACATACAAGTAACTACATATGCATTCCCAGACAGCACTATTTCCTACATATAAGTAACAGCATACGCATTCCCAGACAGCACTATTTCCTACATGCAAGTGACTACATACGCATTTCTAGACAGCACCATTTCCTACATACAAGTAACTACATACGCATTTCAAGACAGCACTATTTTCTACATGCAAGTGACTCCGTACGCATTCCCAAACAGCACTATTTACTAAATGCAATTGACTACATACGCATTCCTAGACAGCGCTATTTCCTATATGTAAGTTACTACATACGCATTCTTAGACAGTACTCTTTCCTACATACAAGTAACAACATACGAAATCCCAGACAGCACTATTTCCTACATATAAGTAACAACATTAACATATGCATTCCCAGACAGCGCTACATCACTGAAGACCTTTCGAATTCCCCGAATCGTAGAAGCAAGTTTGTCGGTGAAGTTGAAATCAACTACCATTCAATAATATTTTCAATAGGAATACAGGAATACATAATTCGATTGTTTAAATCTTATTGGAAACAAGTATGATGTTAATGTTTGGTTGTTACTGTGGATTTTTTTTCCTGATACAAATTTTCATGAATACGTGGCTCCGTAAGAAGATATGGAAATAAATCTAGAATTAGATGTCTGTAATATGTATTTTCTTGAACACTTTAATTCGTGGTTCACATTAGAATTAAACTATAAATGTAAAAAATATATATACGTTGTTCGAAAATATAGAATTTATTTGAACGAGATTTATAAAACAGGACGAAAAGCGAGGCTTGCCGATCTTTACTTCTATTTTGTAGCAAGTAAAATTACATTTCATATTTCTGACAATGACCATATTTTGTTTTATCCTGTAATTAACACCCGGAAGGGTTTTTTTGCTAAATTCAAATATTTGTCTCTTATTTTTCAAAGAAATCGATATAGTTAAAACGAGGACCGCGAAGACAAACCCATTATGAACTGTCTCCAAAAAGGAATATTTACATTACCGTTTGCTCAACATGGAAGCGGAGTAACAGGAGACTTAATTTGTACAAGTACAAATAGAGCAAACTTTTATTCGTGTGTCTGTTATTTGTACAATAGTTGGCTGTTGGTTGCCACGTGTGAAGCAGGATCTGCTTATTACCCTTCCGGAGAACCTGAAATCCCCTCCTGTTTTTGGTGGAGTTCGTGTTGCTCAGTCTTTACTTTTCTATGTTTTGTTTTGTTTACTGTTGTTTGTCTATTGGTCTTTTTCTTTTTAGCCATGGCGTTGTCAGTTTATTTTCCACTTGTGAGTTTGAATGTCCCTTTGGTATCTTTCGCCTCTCTTTTGAAGGATGAATCAGAAAACCAATTATGAAATAGAAATCCGTTTTTAGGGATTTACATCTTTGCTGTATTGTTCTTTTAGTTTGTTATTATTATTAATATTATAATTCATTAATTGAATTTGTATTTATGTAAACGATAAATCTTTTTGAATTGTTCGTAAAACAAATTTATGTAAATGTTATGTTCATAAAAATGTGAATTATTTTGTAAATGTGTGTCACATAAGGCAACTGAATGATGGCTGGGTATTGATTGTTTTAATATATATATTTATTATGTTATTGTATATCCCCCCAGGGTGACTGGGGACTAGAAATATGTCACCATTAGTCTTCCTCCGACCGGCAGTAGAACCCTCGCCAAAGTGGAGCGTCCATTTGGCTGTGTGGGATGTACAAGTGCGCAGCCACGTCTGGTTAAATTGGGGACGTTAAATCCTAAGCCCTATGTAAAAAGAGTGCCACGCTATTAGCACGTAAAGAACCTTGCTACAACTCTTTGAGAGCTCCTTAGGTGGCATGTTGCAAATTTCTGTCCCTATCAAATATACCCTCATTTCCCCGTTGCAGGTCAAATTTTCCCGATCTTCATCCGGACGAACTCTATTACAGGACCTACCTGTTGTATTTATTGTTGATTTGTTCTCGTCCTGAACATGTATGAAATATTGGTCACTGGACGTTGAGCAACCAACAATCAATCATGTTATTGTATAATATACAACCAATCATGTTATTGTATAGTTTACAATCAATCATGTTATTGTATAATGTACAATCAAAATGTTACACCATTATAAAATAAAATGTATTCATTATTGTTATTTTTTATATGTTATTAATGTCCCCTTCTATTATTTTTTTTTAATTTGAGCTCCTATTACTAACGCGCGTACGTCAACTTAAATTAAAAGCTGTGTATCTTTGACGAATTTTCGTTTTTAGAACCACTGTGTCGATGCTTCTATCGGTTAATATATTTTGACTCCAAGCCTAGCAGTCTGAAAATATCATCAACTTAGACATTGTGTTACAAATAAATGTTTATACAACGTTTAAACCACTCAAAACACTCTTGCATTTCTAGCTAGGCATACAAAGCCTTAGTTAGATTTTGAATACCTTTTTGGATTCTATTGTTTTCTATGCCCTTCAACTGCTTGATTGATTCAGCTATCTATTGTGGTCTTTTGTTGCTATAAATGCTCGTCTGAGTAGATGATATATTGATTTTCCTTGATATTTGGGTTTTTATTCTATTTTTAGATAAATGATGTTTCTGTTTGTTGTTCTACTTCTCTCTAAGACTTCATTTCCCTTCGTATAATTTCCAACTTTAAAGTTCATAGGTTGTCGTATTTTCTATTTTTAATTATTATATCTAGGTTGGGTGTTCTTTAGGTTTCGGGTAGATCGTTGTCATCGTGCCATATGCTAATGTCTTTACTTTGATATTTTTTTAGGTATTGTTAATGTCACTTTCAAAATGTGTTTTTTGTTTTGTGTTTTTATGTTGTGTAATCGAACCATTATTGTATTTCGTTACATTCCCAATCGGAATGCCAAAAGAGAGGAAAGGATACCAAAGGGACATTCAAATTCAAATGTCGAAAATAAACTGACAACGCCATGGCTAAAAACGAAAAAAGACAAACAACAATTGTATAATAGGTATACTCCAACAAAAATTAGATTTTTTTCGAAATACTAAGGATTTTCTACACCAGGAATAGATGACTTGAGCTTATGTAGACGAAAAGCGCGTCTGGCGTACAAAATTTTAACCCGTGTATTTATGATGAGTTTATTACGAACATAAATGTTATCAAAAAAAAAAAACAATGGCTCTTATAAGTCTCTGCATGTCCAAAAGCACATTTTTGTAAGTTGTATTACCGCAAAAAGAATTGAAACGACTACTACAGATAAAGTTACTAACATGTTAATCGAAAGACAGAGATATCTTAATCGATACATTTCTGTTCTTTGTGATTGTGTGGTAATGTTGATAATAATAAGAAATAAAAAAACGAAAAAAAAGACCCAAAAACAAAACAAATTTTAGTCTTTGATTCATGATTTTCAACTAGTTGTTATTGGCTTTAAACTATCTTTCAGTATTAAACTTCAAGTACTCCTTGATCTGTACTTTGTGTCTTTTGTGTTTTTGTTAGCCTACGGGTTTTTATATACTTTGTATCGATCTGATCCTTTTCAACTGTTTTATTTTTTAATTCACTGATGTCCTACTGTTACACCCCTTTCTAAGGTTAAGGGGGGTTGGTACCAGTAAACATGTTTAACCCCGCCACATTCTGTGTTTGCCTGTCCCAAGACAGGAGCCGTATATCATATTCGCTTTTCGTTTATTGTTTTGTACATAAATCAGGCCGTTAGTTTTCTCGTTTGAAATGATTTACATTTTTTGATAGTTTGCTATACGGTATGGGTTTTGCTCATTGTTGAAGGCCATACGGTGACCTTTAGTTGTTAACTTCTTTGTCATTTTGTCTCTGGTAAAAGGGCGTTGTCTCATTGGCAATCGTAACCATCTTCTAATTTTTATATAAAAAGCAAAAACGGTAAAAAGAAAAAAAAAGACAACACGTTTATTTAAATCTGCTATGGTATACACACGTGACCAATAAGTTTAAAAAGTAAAAATGTTCCACAGCATAACAGCGGGTAAAACTAATAATATTAAAGACGAAAATGCTTCTTTTTATAAGGGTTGCAAACGCGTTGACGGAAGCGCTTCATTTCAAAAATGTGCGCGCGATCAACGCTTTTACAACCCTTTATAATTCTAAAAAGTAGCATTCAGCTCTTATAATTACGTTTGTATGCTACAACCATGAACTTAAAAATTATATTAAGCTTTTTTTTTATACTTTGTGTTTACATTGTCAAGGATAGCACATGCATTCATAGCTGTTGTATATTATACGGAAATAAAATTTGATGTGGGAGTGAGTACCTTGCAATTACGGATTCTAATGAAACATGTGAAACATACATGTAATTGATTATATTCAGACAACATTTGAAAAACACATGTGTAACTGGTTATACTCAGACATGTAAAACACACATATGTAATTGATTAGTCAGATAACATGTGAAACACACATATGTAATTGATTATACTCAGACATGTGAAACACATATACTTTTTTATGTAATTGATTATACTCAGACAACATGTGAAACACACATGTGTAATTGATTATATTCAGACAACATGTGAAACACGCATGTAATTGACTATATTCAGACAACATGTGAAACACACATGTACTTGATTATATTCAGACATCAAAGTACTGACTCGGACAATCAAATGTGAAACACACATGTACTTGATTATTTTCAGACATTATGTGAAACATACATGTACTTGATTATATTCAGACATCAAGGTATCGACTCTGACAATCAAATTTCATTTTCTGCGAAGTTTCATTGATGTCTTTTTCATTCCTTCCTGGCTTTTCCAACTGTTCCACATCATGGAAGCCCAAGAATTTGTACCTGGCACCCATGGACCATTAAGATTCACCCAAGTACAGCCTTTATACCACCATGCCCCCTGTCGGCCACTTGTGCAGCTCGAAGTAGCATCTTGATCTTTTGTACTGAATACAGCGTTATTGTTGTATGTAAAGCCTGAAGAATCACCTAGAAAAGTCAAATATCATTTAGTGGTTGTATGCTAAATATCTTGTTGCAAATAGTTCATGAACTTTTACAGAGAATTAACAATACATCGAAAAGGTTGGTTCCGTAGATTTGTTTAACTGGGCGAAAGGTTTTTCTTACTGTATCTGGAAAAGGAGGAGATCTTGGATAAGGACAGAAACTATGTATTTTTAATATTTGATTAGTTTTTGTTAACAGGCTACCTATATGCAGCCCTTAAAAAATGTTGCAATGTTTCTTTTGTATGCATAGGCAATATAGACAATGCAATTTCCCATATAAACTCCTTTTACTGCTAAAATTTGCCACTTTTTCTATGACGTTTCGTAAAAAAAATTTGAAAGGTCAAAACAGGGCTGTGCGGCATATAATCAGCATTTATATGCCCCAAACTTCTAAGAGTTTAAACTTATACTAAACTTCTGTACTTCCCTTCCCTTCACTTTTGGTATTCCTCAGAATTCAATTTGGCCACTATCCATGTGTATTTATACTGGTAAAATTCCCAAGTTGTGTCTTTATGAGATGAAACACAGAGATCATATATTGGAACCAGTAAGTAAATGTACATTGATTTTGAAGTTGATACGTTTCAGGCGAAATATTTTCTAGATTTTCTTTAAATCATTTCAATCCTTAATAATCATGAAATATTTGCCACTGAACATTAGTATCATCACACAAATTGTAAATTACCAATATTTTAATATTTTATTTCTGAAATCTATAACGATTGCATGTATTACCATTACTGAAAGGTTAATGGAAAAAATCTGTCTTTAGATGTACCTTGTTCCGTAATGTTTCAGAAATGTGGTATACTGATTTCTATACTTCAAAGAAATATAAATGAATTTGTTAGTTTTATTATTTCTAAATCGCATGCAAACATATACGATATATTTGTGAAACCTGATCATATACACACTTGCATCACAGTGTAACAGTGTTTTATATATCAAATAGAGTATTTATTTCTTAATCTTATTAAATTCATTACACATGTTACAAGAATGTTGTAATTTATATATAATTATACGGACTCGACTGAATTTAGTTTTTTGTCCTCGGCAAAACTTTTTTTAGTAATATTAGTCACAAAAAGCTGACGCTTGAAAAATAAAAAAATAGGAGGAATGTAAAAAAAAAAAGACTATACCACACATAAGAATATTTATAAAAGAAAAAGACTATACAGATAATGGTCTGAATTACTTGAAGTAGTTTTTCTTTTTAATATACAATTTTACATTTTGATATAAATTTATAGGTCAGGTATTTGAGTACTACAGAAGACAAAATAAATCAGAGTGCAAAAGGAATAATACAGAGCTAGGAATAATAGGAATTATTGACAACATCCTGGCTAGAAAATGCATGGGAATGGAGATGGGGAAAATGCATTCTACCATTTGATAGCCCAGAATGAATAACTTTAAGAAAGTAAGTTGACATAATAGCCATCCTTTATGCTACATCGGATTCGAATTTCACAGATATATATGCATAAAATGTTAATACTACCGTTAATGCTAGTGTATTTAGATTTGACTTTTTTTCAACTAGTTTTATTTATTTACTTAGAACGTTTTGTGACAAAGTTTCCTGTATCCATTTCTACACTCAATTGTCATGCTTAACCTAGCTAGCGAGGTGAAGTCTAACCATTATGGTAAAGCATGCAATATGCTTTTTGCCTTGGCTTGTATAGCCTAGGGAAAATATTAAAAAAAGGGTATTTTTTGTAACTATTGTAATGTGCCAAGACACCGGAAACAATGTTTCATATACATTTAGAATACATTCTAAATATACATACATTGAGTACTCATTTATTCATTACTTTATTACAGAGGCAGTGAAATAACTTTTACGAAGATATGCTAAACTTGATAAAGGATTTAACATAAGACGGAGCCAGAAATAGTGACAAAACAAAGTGTAGCAGAAAACAGAAGGAACACTCTTGTGAATAAAAACCATGTTGGAATACAGAACTAGAACAATAGCTGTATAAAATGAATTATCAATGCCTTCATACAGAGCTTGGATATTGCAACAAAAACTGTAATGATATTATACAAATGAGATAAAAGAATTATCATGAATAGACTTCATAATTTTCTTTCTAGATCTGATTTAGCAACGTCTAGATACAAAAAAGATTTTTTAAACTTTGCTGGTTGTCTAGCTAATAATAAATGATATTTAATCATACCTTTGTATTTTCATTATTTAAGAAAAATAGGTAACATTGATATGTTGATTGAATTCATTCAAATATGGGTAAAATTCAGAAGTACAATTCCTGGAGAGAGATTGATTGGTTGTTGGTTACTGAAACGTCCATTGGCAAATATTTCATGCATTTTCAGGAAGATGGAGAGAGTGTGGCAAAATACAAAATTTTCGGGTAGTATGTAAGACACAACATGGTAAAGTGGATCTGTAAAACGCAATAATTGCAACATTTAAAAAAAAATATTTCGCCATTTTGAACTGATGTTAGAACCAGGAATTATTGCAGTTGTTGCCTTGATGGGATTTTAGTATCCTTGATATGGATAGAAAAGTTTACAGATTGAACCAACGGAGTGCCAACGTTTGTTAACAGTTTGTATTACTACGTTGGCCCAACGTTTGTGCAACATCGGCAAGTAATATTCAATCATTGGACCAACGTTGGGCCAATGTATTGTATAAAACCTTACAACGTTGTGCCAACGTTTAGCCATCACGTTGGGCCATTATAGGGCCACTTTGCACTTATACATTGGGCCAACGTTTAAAAACAACGTTGGGCCAATGCATGTAGATACGTTGGGCAAACGTTTTGCCAACGTACCGTACAATGTTGTCTTGGTCGTCGATTTTTGTAAAACAAATTGTAACTGAATACAATCCTTAAAAACTACCTAACTCTTTAGAAAACCCCAATAAATGCTAACCTAAATCTCCTGAATAATCGGACACAGTTAGCCTGTATTTATCTGTCTCATCGTTGATAATAAAATTGTTGTAGACAGCAAACCTCTCATTGTCATGTGCATCTTCAAGGTCAAAACGTAGTAAATATTTATTACTCTTGGTTATCAAATGAATATAATCGTTACCTGTTGAAAGAAAATAATGCTTTATTTGATATATGTACTTGGTATTTATAGATTAACTAAATTTTGTCAAAGCTTTGCTCTCTAAACAGAGAGACTGTTATGTTTATTTTTTAAATTAATCTTATGATAATGATATTGTTAATAATATGCTTTAGGGAGCAACCATTTGATTCTCTGGGATGGGGCAGGGATTTGTACCCCAAGTCAATCTTTTCTTTTTCTCAGAACAGAAAACAAGTTTTTTTTTGCATTGAATTATTTTTTTCAGTAAACATTTTTTTAAACTTTTATATTTTTATGTTGTTTTAAAAAATATTATCTTAACTTGAATTTATACTTGTTAACTTTATTTGATACATGTACATGTATATACAAAGCCAAGTGAGTTTATATTTTCTTTCTCGCCTGATTATGTAGGAGCCAGGAGAGCTTTGACCATCATTTGTCGTCTTTGATAGATCAGGTTGACAAGTGTCTATACAAAGTAATAAGACATCACTAAATCACCCAAATGCAATGCACAAAAAGATATCCATAGCTTACCACATGGTCTTCAACTGAGCAGGAACTACCCCTTAACAGGCAGTCAGCTCTGGATGGCCCCAAAAACAACAAGAGCAATCAAACCCAAGGGCAAGATATCTAATCAAAACTAAAATGTTCAACACGACACATAACAAACACATAATTTTACTCCAATATAGATATGTAAGGGACTCGTCATTTTCTTTCATTGGGGGACCTGGAAGAAAACATTGGAATTCTCATATTTTTTTTTCAAGTTCCCACCTTGAGAAATGAAAATAAAGTCAAAGACATGAAAATTTCAACCCCCACCCCCCCCCCCCCCCCCCCCCCCAATATTTCTCAATACTTTTATTCTTTATAACAACAGTACATAAAACTGAGAAAGGAAATGGGGAATGTGTCAAAGAGACAACAACCCGACCAAAGAGCAGAAAACATATGCATACAATATCTATTAATATGATTCCTGTTATTATTGATAAATAAAATATTGCATCAGTAGCGGATCTAGAGCTTCAAGTGGGAAAAGTTGTTTGACATCAGGGAACTTTGGTCTCATTGATATTTACCACACCTTCATCAAGTTTTCAACACATTGTTCATATCCTTTATTAAAGAAATTTGTAAATGAACTTCAGATAAAAATACTTTCCTGGACAAACGCGTTTAAACATAGGATTTGAATTTAATTGAGCCGAGCGATACGAGTAAAAAAAAATTGATGTCTTTCGTAATAGAATATTATATTATTGCAATTCATCATATATTCAAAACTTTAATTCTTGGTGCAAATAATCTATTTTTTTTTTCAATATTCCAAATCAAACTTTTTTTTCCGATATATCCCCCCCCCCCCCCCTTTGAGAATCAAATGGTTGCTCCTTTATCATAACACAATATGTCCCGTATCATTATGACCTTCATTTGACCTTGATAACATTAACGAACATATTTTTCTGTACAAGAGGAGCTGGAATTTTGAACTCAATATTCAAGGAAATTGTGTGTCTGTGTCATACATTAACACTGTGAGGGACAACATCAAAATACTATTTCATATGGTCATACTAATATTCCCATGGGATTCTTCAATTTTCCATGGGAAATGTACTTTTGGTCAGCTGTAGTGACAACAGTGACCGCAGTGACATGTTGGGACATATTGGAAGTTTTATTTAAAATTATCTATCACTTGGCCAAAAAAAAAAAATTCTATTATCTTGTAAAACAACAAAGTCAAAAATGCCAAACCATGACCATATGAAATAGTATTTTATGTTTGGTACCTCAAGTTGATCTGATTACATTTGCACATGACTTTTGACCTCAAATTAACATAGTTGATTATCATTTGTGAAAGAAATCAAGCCATGTATATATTTTTATCACATGACATTGCATGACCGATCAATTGTCTCCGGTGGTCATTGTCCGTCTATATTTAGATTTTCAAAATGTGTTTAAAAATTACCCATGACCTATTTATTTTTCTAATTGAAAGGATAACCTTTTAGTGTATTGTAGATTTGGAAAGAAATTATTCTATAGATGAAGGAGAAATTCATGTTTGATAAAATTAGAAATTAATATGAACAATAAAAAGACAGCAACGTCCTGGTTACCACAAGGAAATGGTTTTATTGTATCGACATGTTTAACCATTTAGATCACCACCGGTTTTTATACGCCCGTTTACTAGAGAGAGTATTATCCGTTCGTCCGTCCGAGGTCAACATGTTGGACAATAACTCAAAAACGCTTTAACCAATTTTCATGAACCTTAAGTGAATTGTTTATATCTATTGACGTAAGCTTCTTTTCGATTTTTCTAATTTTTCGATTTTACGTGTCCGAGTTATGGGATTTTATTCATAAAAAGGGGGGATTTTCCAGTTTTCGGACAAAAACTCAAAAATGCTTTGAGCAGTTTTCATGAAACTTTGGTGGCTGGCTTATATCTATTAAAATAATCTATCTTTAGTTTTTTTTTAATAAATTTCTGATATGACATTGAGGAGTTATGGATTCGTTGAAAAAAAGCGACGGGCGTATCATGCGCTTTAGACGAAGCTCTTTATTTAGAATGGCGCCTTCAGGACAATATGTTTTATATTTATTTTTATTGAAGACAACCTCAGTATACCTTGGTATTAATCTTGATTACTCTACGCTTGTACCGTCAGAAGGTGTTGATTCACTTTACTCATTTAAACTAGGAAAATATTAAGAAACTATGGTTCCAACTTTCTCAGTCAAAGTTGACCTAAAACAAATTTGGCTATTCTTTTTATAGGTCTGTCTAGGTCATATAGCATTTAACTTTTCTACGTATTAATATATACCTGACTTTACAATTTTTTGCTCTGAGCGTCCCTGATGGAAAAGACCAGAAAAGTGCTTCAAACGTACGAAATTTATGAAATGTTATTTATTTAAGTTAAATTTTAACTTGAACAATATGGATTATTGAAAAGAAAACAATAAAGAGTATTATAAACTTACCAAGCCAAAACTCAGTGTTTAGATTACCGAATCCAAATCTGTACTCGTCCCATGTACGATAGAAATCAACAGATCCGTCATATCTATTTTGGATGACCTATAAATTAGTAGCTAAATTTAATGTCAAGTCTTAAGAGAGAGGGTTTCATAGTGTTTTGAGAGTTTTTGCAATTTTTTATCCTAGCATTTCTTGCTCGTTTTACATTTAAAAAGCGAAAGCTCACACATTGTTGTCAATATAATGGAATTCTATGCGACTGTCATAAAAGTGAGAGGTTTAGCTAGTATTAGATCAGGTTTAATCAGCCATTTTCTACATAAGGAAATGCCTGTACCAAGTCAGGAATATGACAATTGTTTTCCATTCGTTTGATGTGTTTGGGCTTTTGATTTTGTCATTTGATAAGGGACTTTCCGTTTTGGGCAATACTTTGTATGTATATTTCAAAAAAGGGATAGCTGCATGTTGCCTTTGCAAAAGGTCAAATTTGTCGTCTCTACTCTACACTATATATTGTTTTTGCCCTTTTTGTTTTAAATGAATTAAACTCTCGATAAATTGTTTGCAAAAACCAGTTGATAAAATAAAAAGTGAATAAACAAAATTTTAATTCAATATCTTGTTCACCTGTTGATTTTTTCCTGAAGGGGGCGTAAAATATCAACAACCAACTTTTAAAACAGAAATTAAACTTTGTTACAAATTGTATCAAATAATAGCACATGATCTGCTTATTAAAACATAAGTTGTTCCTATCTATATACCAACCGAATAGACTGACCCTAAGTTGACTTGGTTTTTTTAATTGTTTCACATTTTGTCATATGGGGACCTTTCATAGCTTACTATACGGTAAGGGTTGGCTCATTGTTGAAGTCCGTACTGTGAACAATAATTGATGAAACCGATTATTTATGTAATCAATTATCAATCAGATTTGACAGCAATTAAGAGTATAATAATAAAGGTCATTTATAAGATAACCGCTTTCCAAGGGTTGACTGTGGTATATAATATAGTCTGTTCTAGACTACTCCGGTCCGGCAGTAAACCCGTTGCTTAACTGGGGTCTCCGTTTGTTTATGGGGACGATAAATCTCATGTTTCGTGTAAGTGAATGCCGCACTCTCTGTACGATAAAGAAGTGTACTTTGCAGGACCGTCTTATGCTAATGGCTATTGATTGTCTACTTGTTCCTGTCCCTACTATACTTGCCACTAGAAGTTAAGCAATCAAATCTAATGAATCAGTATAAGATTATTGTAATGAATTTGCATTCAATTTAGGGAGACGACATGTATAACACTGTATGAATTTATGTTAGTCATTTTTGTTATACAAGTTAACATATATATATAAAAATAAGGTGATGAGGTATGATTGCCAATGAGACAACCGTCCACCAAAGTTCAAATTAAGTGGATGTAAGCAATTATAGGCAACCGTACTGCCTTCAACAATGAGAAAACCCCATACCGTATAGTCGGCTGTTAAAGGCCCCCACATGAAAAATTTGGAACAATTCAATTGAGAAAACTAACGGCCTAATTTATAACAAAACAATTAACGAAAAACAAATATGACAGACACGAACCAAAGACAACCACTATAGGCTCCTGACTTTGGCAGGCACATAAAGAATGTGCGGGGTCAAATATGTTTGTGAGCGCTCAAACCTCCCCTAACCTGGTGCAGTGGTATAACAGCAGAACATAAGAACAAACTATAAAAATTAGTTGAAAAAGGCTTAACTCATCAGATCGATACAAAGCAGAAAAACATCAAACATAAACACAGACCGGACGTGGCAGGGTATTTATCCATCTTTCATCCCTAACAACAAAAAGGACACTAAGTACAGATCTGAGAGTACTCGCAATTACTGACAGCAAGTTCAAAGCCATTAACAACGAATAAAAAAATAGATATCTAAGACTAACATACCAATCAGTACACATCGAAAATCCAATGGATTTAGTATAAAGACGTCATTAACAGTCAAAGAAAAACATGACCTTGTGCAATGTCAAAATAAAGATCGACAGATTGTAGTACCGTTAAAGTGCATATGTGTATAACAAAACTATTAGTATGATTTTAATTTACTGATAACAAAATTAATATTTATACCAATAAAACAATATTCAAAGATTTAATTACAGTATTGCATTGGTAACCTTTTAGAATAAGTTTATTTAAAGGATTGATAAGTTTTGGTTTTATTTCCTTAATACACTGTTTCTTGAAAAACAATGATACTTGAAAGCTGTTCTTCATCTGAAAGTCACAGGCCTTTAACATTGTGCAAAAGCATTTGCATCGCTGCAAGTTCGTGTTGTTCTTGATTTATTTTTTAAGAGTTTTTCTAGGTGTTTTTTGTCAATTTTTTTTGCGTTGTTTGTACCGGTAACAGTCTTGTCTTTAGGTTTTTCCATTCAATTTTAAAATTTCATATCGGCCAAATTTCAGGTTGAAAATTTACATACCCGATGATTTACGAATTTTGTGATGTCTAAAGCTTTGATGGGAGTCAATTACCAATCCACTACTGCGTGATACCTAATCACTCGATACAGCTATCAATGTATTTCATAGGAGTAACACAACGGACGTTACGTGTGGAGCAGGGTCTTCTAACCCTTCCAGAGCACCTGAGATCATCCTCGATTTTTGGTGGGGCTCGTGTTGCTCAGTCTTTAGTTTTCAATATTGTTTTTTGTATACTGTTGTTTGTCTTTTTGTCGTTTTTCGTTATTTAGTGACATGACTTTGTCAGTTTGTCATCGACTTATAAGTTTGAATATCCCTTTCGTATCTTCCCTCTCTCCTTTTTTGCCATGACTTTTTCAGTTTGTCATCGAATTATGAGTTTGAATATCCCATTAGTATCTTCCCTCTCTCCTTTCTTGCCATGACGTTGTCAGTTTGTCATCGACTTATGAGTTTGAATATCCCTTTCGTATCTTCCGCCTCTATTACATGGTAAAGATCATTTGATATAAAAATTACTGGCCACAATGTAATAAAATCTAGAAATCGGTGAATTTTTAATGTAACCTAAAATCTAATAATGTAAAGATATATTTCTGTAATGAGCCTTTTATCTGAAGAAAGGATAGTTTGTGCTAAACTTTACTAATTTTATAAAACCACTAGACCGAATACTAAAAACAAAATTAAATAATTTCAATAAATCTGCGATTTTTAATATATTTAAAAATGTTTAACTCCAAAATGCTTTTAAACTAAAATATTTGTGTTTGTGTCATAGATGTCCTATGCAACATTTTTTGAACCAACGATCTTTTTGCAGAACAGGGCCAACTTTACCAGTTAGTGAACTTTTCCCTTTCGAATAACTTACGATCCTTCCTCAGCCGTCTGTATCCATGTCACAATACACAGTGACTCCATTCGAAACATTCTCTGGGTATATCTCAACTAAAGACAAATACTTTCCGAAATAACTTACGATCCAGCCTCCTCCGTCTGTATCCATATCACAATATACAGTGACTCCATTCGGAACATTCTCTGGGTAGATCGTGTATATACCACTAGGTGACCCCATACTGTTCAGTTGAGAACAATCGTCCACAGTGTCAGTCTGTGTGACTATAAGGGAAAATATACGAGTATATTTTTTATTAAATTTGAATCGGATAAATTCAAAATTGAAATACTAAATATTGTTCATTTATACCGCAATTCTGATTACAACAACGAAATATCAAAATCACTTCTGGAATTTACAGGAACAAGTCCCAATTAAAATAGTTCCTTAATCACATAAACTGATTTGTCGATTTTTTTTGTCTGTTTGTTTCAAATTCGTTTGAAATTTGACTACATTGATTCAACTCTTCAGGTCTGTAAAAAATGAAAACAACACGTTATAAATTTCATGCGTCCGAAGCGCTTTTCTGAGTCTACCTTCATCAAGAACGCGCAAAACCGAATATTTGAATGCCAAGGATGTATAAGAACCGAAACAGTTGAAGAACTATATTACCAAAAAGACCTAAATAATGGCCAAATCCATCTAAGGTCCACTTTGCCTGAGGGAGTTGAAATCATAGTTTCTAATAATTTCAAAATTTATTAACGGACAACGTGTTTGTAATAGGCCGTTTCATCAATACTCTGCAAGCATTCGAGTGAATCGGAATTAAGATAATCTGACTTATTTAATTACCTGTAGCAATTTGGAGAACATTTATACTTACATCTAGAAATTGACAATGAGGGTCGGTTGAAAACAAAACTTTATGACAAAAGAGATGATTTCAGCTTCCCAATTGTGAACTTTCTATTTCTATGTAGCAACATTCCAGCAGCGCCTGCATACGGAGTATATGTATCTCCCAGTTGATACGATATTCCAGGGCTTGTTTTTCGTATCATGAATACCTTGATAGAGGGTTGCTGCTCACAAGGAAGCTATTAAACCAAGAGTTCTAAGTGGTGAATTTGAAATCTCCCTTCGTACATTTTACGAACCATCACGAGTTGGTTGACCGTTATGGAATATCCGTTTCACAGATGACAACGGATATGTTCAAATTGTCGCATCTACAATCCCGTCTCCTTTTCCCCGAATGTGATCTACCGAATTAAGACTTATCACCGGGTTTGTACTAACATGAGCAACACGACGATTGCCACATGTGGAGCAGGATATGCTTACCCTTCTGGAGCACCTGAGATCACGCCCAGTTTTTGGTGGGATTCGTGTTCCTCAGTCTTTGGTTTTCTATGCTGTGTTTAGTATAGTTGTTTGTCTGTTTGTCTTTTTCTTTTTTAGCCATGGCGTTGTCAGTTTATTTTCGACTTGTGAGCTTGAATGTCCCTTTGGTATCCTTCGGCTCTCTTTTATAAAAAATGGTTGCTATAATGTGATTTTTACGAGTACCTAACCAAATTTTCACCCTTAATACATTCAGCTTTCAATGATTTTCATTTTTTCCTCTCCGTAATCTGCACTGTACATTTTCGACAGCATGCTTAAAGAAAACACTTTCAAATCATTATCAACTTCTAATACATGTACCACAGTGGCCAGCTAAGTTCGCATGAGGTCTTCATGAAAAAAATAGACAGGTATAAGAAGTTATCAAAATCATGGGTAAAGGGCAGATTTATATAGATTCTACCACTGCATCAAGTGTGATACGATATTTATCCACTCGAGACAGCTAAATTTACAGCGAACATAGCGAACGAGTTGGGATATATAAACACCGTAAGACGGTGCCAAAGGAACATCACCGTCCAATAAGGAAAAATGCATGTTTTAAAAAAAAAATTGGTATAATAATCCTGATAATTTTGTGCTGTTTAATAACAATTTTGACCAGAATGATAGCATTCGTAATTTTCGTACTTTATTTTCCAAGGGATATCTGCCAGTTTCACCGTACACCATAAAATTAGGAGTACTGGTTCTTAATGAAAGATTATTTTTCAAAAAAATTAAATAAACTCTTTCTAAACACTACAAACCAATAAAAGTCTGAAATGGCCTATATCTGTACTCGACTGTACTGATTTTTACTCGACCAGTCTGAATTGGTCTGAATTTTACTCGACATTACTCGACCCCAGTCTTAACCATACTCGACTGTACTGATTTGTACTTGACCCTTATCTTTGCCATTGAAAATAGTCTGAACTATTACTCGACCAGTCTGAAACAGTCTTAACCCATTCTCGACCTGTACTCGACCTATTTTTTTTCAGTCTAAACCATACTCGACCAAAGGTCTGAACAATACTCGACCAGTCTGAACCATACTGGACCAAATAACCTCTACTTTTTCTAAATTTTAACTGTTAAAATAAATTTCTTTTTAACTGACATGACAACAGCCACAATAAAATAAAGATATTTTATAATAAAAACAGATCTTTACATTCTTACATGATTCTCAGATTTATCCAATAGAGATAGTTAAATCAAATTATCTTGTATAATAATTTAATTATATGAATTTTAAAGTTTTAGAGTTTTGTTAAAAAAAGATTTTCTTTTACCTAAAAACCACACCTATACTGAGGGCAATTAAACCTTATTAAAGTGCTTCTTGTTTGGCATGTATTTTTTTTTTAAATTAATTTTCCTAAATTCCTAAATAAAAACTACATAGGTTTCATGCATGGTTACATACAAAAAATGTACAATAGTTATATAATTATCTTTTTAATGAGGTAACAACAGACAACAAAATCACTGAAACTTTTTAACCTTATTTTAGAAATATATCTATTATCATAATTTGGGATATATTATATACAATATATATCAAAAAGGGATAAAAATTAAAGAAATTAATAAAAATGTTCTTCTGATTAGTAATGAAGTATAAAGTAATACCTCCTGCTTGGGGCAAACTCATGAAAAAGATCACACCTGGTCAGAGAGTATTAAATTCTAAATAACATTCATTCAAAACTGCAACATCCTGTGAAACTTAAATCGCAAGGCCTTTTGAATTCACTAGATAATTAATACACGAGTTTAAGAAAAATAGGACTTTCTTTTTACCTGTAAAACACACATGTACTGAGGTAATTAAACCTTATTAAAGTGCTTCTTGTATGCCATGTCTTTAATTTTGACAAAAATTATTTAAATTTAATTGAAATAAATTTTTACTGTAACTTTGGAACACATTTCCTTTTTTAAAAGTTTATCACAGGATTACTATGGAAGTTCTATTATCATGATTATATTAAATTCTTGGTTTAACAAAACAATTTAAATTTTAAATTTATTAAGTTGCTTTATATGCTATTTTATATATATTTTAATAAAAAAAAATGTTCACTGCATTATTAACTAAACTCAACTGACACCATAAATCTATACGAGGCTTAAGTTAATGGTGAAAATTGTCCAGTTACCATAAAATATATCTGAAAATTTTGAATTACATTGAAAATATTAGTCACAATTCAGTTTTGAGATTATTTGATCAGCTTGTTTTATTTTTATTTTAAAGGTGATATATGTATGTATATAAGTGTTGATGAATATGGTGATGAAGTTATATTATGTTTATTGTGAAATTTTGGTTTCAATGCTATATTGAATTCATTTTTAATTTCAAATTGTTGTTCAAATTTCTAGCCAGGGGAAATAGCTGTTGTTAAAAACAGTTCCTAAATTGATGAAATACAATAGATAGATACAAAAAATAGGTCTAGGTTGGTTAAGACTTGGTCGAGTATGGTTCAGACTAGGTCGAGTATGGTTCAGACTAGGTCGAGTATGGTTCAGACTAGGTCGAGTATGGTTCAGACTAGGTCGAGCATGGTTCAGACATGTATAAAATGGTTAAGTACTGGTCGAGTAAGGGTCGAGTACAAGTTCAGACTGTTAAGTATGGTTCAGACTACAGTCGAGTATTATCAAGTAAATTTCAGACCAATTCAGACTGGTCGAGTAAAAATCAGTACAGTCGAGTACAGATATAGGCCATTTCAGACTTTAACTGGTTTGTAGTGAAAGCATCAATGTTTTCGAAACCCCATATTTCACAAGAGTAAATCAGTATGGGTTCAACCAAAGAATCGAACAATTTCAGTTGTAAATCAATAGGCATATATAAATTTCTAATTTTTCTGTAAAGAGCATAAAGTGCCTTTTCTGCTTGATCTATTAAATTTTTTATAGCATTTGTAAATCTACCATTGCAATTAAGCAGTAAGCCAAGATAAGGATAAACATCTACTATTTCAATATCAGAACCATATAATTTGAAATCAAGTGTTTTTTTTTTTTTTGCTTTTTCTTTTTGAAAATATCATAATCTTTGTCTTATCAGTGTTCACAGAAAGTTTCCATTGTGTACAATATAATTCAAACATATTTAATGTATTCTGTATATCACTCGCTGTTCCAGTAAGTATGATAGTGTCATCTGCATAGAATAAGATAAAAAATTGTATATATAGTCCAATATGTTCTTGACAATGCGATGATACTGTTTCAAGTCCATTTATGTTGTTTTCACATAAAAATTCTTCTAGATCCGAAAGAAAAATACAAAAAAAAAAGTGACATCTTTTCTCCTTGACGTAGCCCGAGATCGCTAGAAAAGAAACCAGAAATATCATTTCCCTTTTTGACACAAGGTTTGATATTATCATACATATTAACAATCACTCTTTAAATTTTTCCGGTAACTTGATTTTTTACCAATTTTTGCCATAACCCCAACCTCCAAACAGTATCGAACGCTATCCTAAAATCGATAAAGTACAATAAAGTTTTTTACCAAATGATAAATATAGTTCTATCAGGACATGTAAACAAAAAATATTATCCAGAGTTGAATAGCCTTTCCTGAAGCCAGCTTGTGCTTTCGGAATAATTTCAAATTTGTCTGCATATTTTGAAAGTCTTCCATTCAGTATTGCAGTAAATAATTTTCCTAGGAAAGATACTAGAGTAATTTCTCTATATGAGTCAGGATTAAGGGGTCCCCCTTATTTTTGAAAAATGGTAAAATAATACCTAAGGTCCAAGCTTCAGGAATGGCTCCAGAGTCTAATATTTTATTAAATAACTTCAGATATAAGGGCATCATAAATTGAATGGTAGATTTGACATATTCATTTCAGACCATATCATAACTTGTGGTTTTCCGTATAAAGAGGTAGTGAATGCGTTTCAAATGTATGTTACGTTCGGATCTGTCCCTAATAAACGATATGTTGTGTAAACGTCAATTAGAAAACATAAGGACCAACCAAAAACTCTTTAAGAGGTTATCAACTACTGGTATTTACCATTTGAAAAGTTCTACAAACGGTGAGATGGCATTTAACAGATTAACATAGATCAACACGAACTTCTTTAAGCACAACAAGGTAGAAAAACCATAATATATAACTATGTTCACGTATAGATGATGTTGCAGACTTTAAACCGACAAATTGCCGCATCTATTATTTGTTTATGAAAGTAAGGAACAACTTTAAACGTTGACTTTTGGAATATTTGTTTGTTTTGGTCGTTTATTGAAATCGTGTAATGATCTTTGTTAGTCTCAAGTAAATTAAATAACAAATTTTCTAAGCTATCGGCGATGTTAGAGTTTGTTAAATTGTATAGATACCTATTTATTATTGACCATAATACGTTGACCTCTACATGTTTATGGGTTTTTCATGTTCTCGGATTGATTGGTCATTGACACATACCCCTTGTCTACTTTTTTCATAAAATTGTATGATGATGACTCTGATCAGCACACTCAATTGTAATTGTAACACCTGTTTTAATCATACCTCTTTCTTGGTTAAAATAGTATCTGGTAGCGCTCGATAACACACAGTTTCCAAGAGAAGTGTCTTTAAATATTGTGTCATATCCAGTACAATGAGTTCCAGAGAATATCCAACTTTTACATGAAGCCTGATTTAAACACTTATTTGCACATCGTAGTTTGTTTGTATGGTAATCAAATGTAATATTTGTGGTGAATCTCCATCCTTTCAGGGACACATCTTCATCAAAATGTATGGTATCTACTGCAGCTGTTGTACCTTTGTAAAAAGGAGTAAGCACAAATGTGTTAATGAATGTTATTTCTTTTAATAATAGAAAAAGTACATATATTATAGTCTGCATGAATTTATTTCACTGTAAGTTCATGAATGAAGACAAAATATCCACGATGTAGGTATGTACTTTAAATTTTGTCATATTTCGCACAGTATAGGACTTGATATCGTTGGTGGATTAATGGCTGTTTTCTTGAGCGACAGTATTTAATCAACAGCCTGACTACCTTAGCTAGCTTACTGTTGCATCGAGCACATCTTAACATGTTTTAAAGTTATACGCCGTATTTTACCTCCTTGTTCGGTTTATGCACTGTAATTGTGTGTTTTACGTTTGTCACATATGTTTATATGTTTTAGGTAAATAAAAATGTTCGTGCGCAAGTAATCCTGTTTTAACCACAAATTATTTTTTACAAATACCTTGTCGGGCTGTAAGGCCCCCGTATTGTCCTTTGTTGTTTTACATTGGGGAGAAAAGGGGAGGAGCGGGTGTCGAATGCTGGTGGTGTGGTCTGTTGAATTATCAAATATTTTGGAAAATAATCTTTTTTATGTAGCTGACTATGCGGTATGGGTTTTGCTCATTGTTGAAGGCCGTACAGTGACCTATAGTTGTTAATTGCTATGTCATTTGGTCTCTTGTATAGATTTTTCTTATTGCCAATTATACCATATCTTCTTATTTTTATGTAGAGGATTCATTTTTTAATTTTTTTTTATTTTATGCTTTTAGTTATCAAAATTTGAACAGACATGTCTACCAAACTTGGAATCTTTCTACATTATCAGAACAGTTGCATTTTCTAGGGTACAAAATAAAAAAAAAGTCCAAAAACGCTTTCGAAATTGTCAAATTATACTGACGGTAAAGATTGATAAACTTCACATAATGACAAATAGACCTATTAAGTATTTACAATGTAGGGCTCATGGTCTCTGATAATATGGTTTCACAAGGTGTCACAGCAATAACAAAAATAAAATATTAAAACTGATCAAAGAGCTGTATCAAAAATATAGCGTAGTTATGTTCAAGTGATCAAACATTTCCTCCCAGTTTTGACTTCATGCGAACTGTCTCAGAGGAGTTGCGTTAACAAGGTATCAAGTGTAAAATAAACAGAAATGGCCACAAGTATAAAAGCTTTTAATTGATTGATACTTGAGTCTGGAAAAACATTATTTATTTATGAATTTTAATTGGTCTCGAACTAGCGAGTTCTCTTATAGCCATGGTTTGTGTCTATTATTTTTATCTTAGTTGGTTTTTTTTTGTTGCTTCATATCAATTTACTGAGATAGATCATTTCGAACTAGTATTTACAGTTTGTCCTTGTGTTGTGTTGTACTACCACTGTCCGACAGGTTAGAGGAGGGTTAGTCACTCACAAACATTTCTTATCCCGTCAGATTCTGTATGTGCTTGTACCAAGTGTGGAGCGTGTAATTTAGAAGTTGTCGTTGGTTCATGTCTGTCACATAATTGTGTTTCGTAAAATAGGCCCTTAGTTTTTTCGTTTGAATTGTTTCACATCTTTCATGTCGGGGCCTCTTATAAACTGATTATACGCTATGGTTTTATCTCATTGTTGAAGGCCGCACGGTGACCTATAATTGTTTTTATCTTTCATTTGAACATAGGCTAAATATAAACAAGAACACGACACACTTTATGGCATGAAGCAACATTCAGTATGCATATGCCATTCTTTTTAGTTATGACATATGTTTAGTCACTTTCAAAACAGATAAACAAATAAAACAAAAACGGACCTTCGTACATTGTGAAATAGTCCATCGTTGTTTGCATTTTAATACATTTTTATATCATTTTACCATTTTATGAAGTCGCCGAAAAATAGCACAATCGCCTGTTGTCTGATTAGAGGTCTGGGCCGTAATGAGGCAAATGCCTCATGTTGGAAAATTAAAAAAAAAAAATAATAAATTGAAAAAAAGCTTGTATTTATATCAAATTGTTTTCACGGCGAGAAGCAAGTTCTGTTCACCCTCTGACGTCGTCCCCTGTTTTTTCGGGATCCATGTTTCTCATTTATTTTTAATTTTCAGTGTTGATTGTCCATTGTTTGTCGTTATGTGTCTAATACCTGTTCCCAGGGTTGTCTTTTGTTCATTGATTGCCCTGTCTTCTTTATGACTATTCTCCTAGTGTTGAATTTCATTTGTAAATTAGTAATTGTATATTAAACTTGAGTTTTATTTTATTTAAGGACATTTTGTCTAATTTTAAAAACTACTTTAAAATGTAAAAATATTTGAAATTAGCTCTCGCCTTTTTGTTCTGTGAACACCAATCAATCAATCGATCTATCTTTATGACTATGGCTTCAGGTGTCTAATATTCCTTGGTGTGAACGTTCATTCTCTGATTTGCGTAGACTTAAGACTTGGGAAAGATTTACGATGACTAGTGAACGGTCATGTGTGGTTTGGCAATGTTACATGCCCACCGATGTCCAGATATTGTTCGAGAAAATGTTTTGAGAAGATACGATGCTACTGGACATAGAAAAAATTGTCGTTTTTTTCATGGAAAATTAAACTTTATATTAAAGAATACAAAACTGGCTCTCTTTTCTGTAAATAAAACTAAAAAGCTGACATGGATTAAATTAAAGTGAGACAACCCAATCTCCCGGAATCAAATAATTCAAAAAGAAAATAATGTATTGCCATATGACCTTTTACATAGAAGGGATAAACTCTTGTATTAAGCCGTGTTCAGTCCCTAAAATAGAAATAAAAGGGATATGGAGTAGATGTGCATGGGACAAAATCGAACACAATACATAGAAAAAATACAAATTATCAATGAACAGGGCTTTTATTCCTGATCTTCATCTTGACAGTCGCTGGAGGTATTCAACAAAGAACGATTCATTCATACCCTACAACACGATCAAGGCGGCCTTTATGCGTCGACTTAAGCGGAACTTAAAGTATTGCACTGTGAATAAATTTTAAAGTCACAAAAATATTACACCAAAGTCTAAACACAATACAAGACAAGAACAAACAGACAGATCCGACATTAATCAGCCGGTATACATATTAAAACTGCACAACAATGTAGGAATGAGATCTAAGAACAGCATTCCTGAGTCTACCCTAAGTGTACCCTTTTATCCCAGTAAGGAACTACATCAAGTTGTTATTGAAATGGGTTATAAAAACTAAATTCATCAATGATAATCAGCCCCTCTTAATTTAATTTGAAAAAAAAGCATAATTGACAGGTATAAAATGTTTTCTGCAAACCTAAACTCAATGACTTATCTTTCTCAAATTTCAACTTCCATCCCAAAATGAGTCGGCAGACACTGTTTCATGTGTTACATATCGAATATCAATTAATAATTCAAATTTAGATATTTTAACTGTACATTGGAGGAATAGCCCAAATGTAGTCCTTTAAATTTAGTCCCACAAAATTGCGACTCGTCATTGGCCCAAACGTTACATTTTTAGTCCAAATATTACATCAATAAAACCAAAGGGTCATCTCCCTTTTTTTACATATGATATGTACACCTGTCAATGTTGCTAGGTTACGATTTATTGTTAATGTAACGCGGAATTCTGTTTTATTATATCATTTTTATTGTAAGTTGGTTATTGTTTAAGACGGACCTCCAAGGGCCGTAACTAGCCTCTTTTAAAAGTAAGGCAAAATATATTCGCATGGGGTCTGGGGCCGCTCAATGCCCCTAGAAGCTTTGAAAAAAATGAAGCAAAATCGTGCATTCTGAGCGTTTCCTGGTCCCTTTCTTAATCTAAAACGCAAGTTTTCTTTTAATTATTTTTCGACAATATTCTGGTCTCAAAGCAAAATATGAGCTGCGTCGGATAGAAATGGACCTTATGCAAATGAATGTCAATACATCTGTTGACTTATTTCGGGTCAAAAAAATGTATGCAAAGTCTATAACTGTTTAAAAATTGAGTTGATATAAGAACCCTACAAAACCGACCCAAATTCATCTTTTGTTTCGTATTTGAATGTTCTAAAATCAATCAAAGTCTTACACATTTACATGTATACGTGCACTTGCATAAGGTCGATTTCTATCCGACGAGGCTCATATATTGATTCAGTGTAAGACTTTTTAGTTTTTAGGGGCAACATCAAAAGCCCGCGGATATGTAGGATAAAGCAAAATTCACAATTCACATAGTCAAGTGTGTGGCTGCTGTTTTATTGGGTTTTTCTTTCATAAAATATGACAAAATAACAAGGAGTTTATGAAATTTTTACATATGGCTTTTAAAACTATATGTAATGAATTTAAGAAAAGAAAAGTAGGGGTTATCGGGCAAAATTTATAATGAAACTATATGGATAAAACCAGAGGATTCCGACTATCTGGCAAAAATTCCCAAACAAGAGAAGCGAACATCCTTAAGTTCAAACCAATCTTGGAAAGCAGTTTATTTAATAAAACTAACTAAATTAGATAACAATAGTTTTATTTCATTCCTTTTGTAGTTGTAGCAACTGGAACTTTGAGGGGATAACATATACAAATCTGATCCAGGACGGAAACCTCTTTCTCTTGTTTAATTTATTTATAGCTTTACCTGTTCATTGTTAAAAATGCTTATTGTCTTCTTCAAATGTGTTTTGGTTATTGTTATCGGGTTGCTGTCTCATTGACTTTTACATCTATCTTTTGCCTTTTGGAAAACCTTTATTATTTTGTTGCTATTTCGTTGATCTTCTATACGCGAAATTGGAGTCTAGGAGGCGCTTCCTCCACAAAAAGGAATACAACATGGCCGCAATTAAATAGCAAAGGGCGCTGAAAACCATTTAAAACAAAACAAAAAAAGCAAAATCTGATTTTTTACAAGACGGAAGGTTAATCAGTTGTTTGCGCGTATGGCGTAACTAATTATAAGACGCGTATCTATGATGAGTTTTTGTGGTTCACAATATATTAAGTATTATGTAAACTATTATTGTTTCACTCACCCCATAAACCAATGAAATAAATCGCCATTGAACACATTTCCGTTATCGTTGTTTAATTACATATACTGTACGTGCGTACAATTTTTACGATTCCTCGTTGTATATTTCATATACTGTACATGCGTACAAGTTTAAAGATTCCAAACAGTTCTGACTGAATACATAATAGTCCTTAAATTAATGTTTTCTGATTGTTGCAATTAAAATACAAAATAACAGTAACTGGAATATTAATTAAACATTTCCAGTCCTCTTTGTGTTGTAGCAACTAGAACAGTTGCTTTAATAGAATAACTTCAAAACATTATAATGCAAACTGTTTGATAATGTTTAGTTTTTATTTTGTTTAAATCAAAATTGAAATAATCAATATACAATTTACTATCTATTTAACTATCGGAAATCATATATTTTTAGCCGAATTCAATGAAAGTAGTCTGTTAACCTAGATGTCATTTACCTATTAACGTCGAACATTTTATATAAAAATAACGAGATATGGTATGATTGTCAATAAGACAAATTACACGTTTTAAACCAAATATAGCGTCGCCGTATGGCCGTGCATAATGAGCAACTGCCAAAACGTAAAGAATCATCAGACACCAATGACAAATAAGACTGTCTGGTTAACTGTTTGGGGTATCTATCGGTCGGAGTGGTGACGTTAATGAGGGTCTGGATGGGGTTTATAGAATAGATAATAATGGATAAAATGTGCAGAATAAAGGGCAAATAATATAAAGATTAGAGAAAAATAGGGCAAAAATAAAGAATAGAGAATAATGGGCAAAATATATATTTAGAATACAGAAAAAATTGCCTTAAAAAATATAGAATACAGATACCCAACTTATTTTTATCCCATCCATAATATTCATGAAATATTGGCCACTGGACTTTCAATTAATCAACCAATTAAACATTCCAATGATACGCTACACTTCGTTGTGCACATACAGACTTTCCGATAAAAAGGCTTGTTCCAATTTAGCTTTTCTTTATGAAATTGTCTCATTTAAAAGGTCTACGAGTAAACATGTACCAACTATTAATAATATTAATAATGAGCTGCGTCAGATATAAATCGTCTTTAAGCAAGTGCACGTATACATGTTTATGATACGACTTTGATTGATTTTGGAACATTCAAATACGAAATAAAAGATTAATTGTGGTCTATTTTGTATGGTTCTTATATCAACTCAATTTTCAAACAGTTACAGACTTTGCATAGAATAATATGTGAGAATATGATCAAATGATCTCTGATAATGAACTGTTTTGGTCAATGTATACTGCTTTATTTTGTATTGTTGGTGTTCTGTGTTTTGGGTCGTCAAATGATTAAGAAAATTAAGTACAGAAAGAAGGGTCGCGGTATTGTTCTTACAATCCGAAATAGTTGATAGATGTATTGATATGCAACTACATAAGGTCGATTTCTATCCGACGCCGCTCAATTATCTTCAAATATTTGTATTTAATATGATAGTATTCACTGATGAAACAATGTAACACTATTTCTTAAAATCAATATTGTAATATATTCAGGTACTTGTTATGTAAAAAGTGTTAAAATAAATTGTGTTTATATGAATTCCAGCACAAATCTTTGTTGAAATTTTAATGTTCTCAATTTGTTAAACATTAATTGATTGTATTTGCACAACTGTGATACAACTTTCAGATAATGGCTGACATTTGTTCTAGTATTTACTGTTCTTTCATATCTATTTTTTAATGGATGGAAATGCTTAAGGACACAATTTTATGAAAAGGACGTAGTACAAAATGCTACCAGATCCTGAGAAAAAATTCGTTTGACGGGTGCGTGTATGTGCTATACTCGTGGAATAAGTATGTGTAAGAGAATGATAATCCCTTTCTGCATGATTAAGTACTAGCGTTAGCGAGTACTTATCATGAAGAAAGGGTTAATCATTCTCTTACTAACTTAGAATAATGTAAAGTGATCAAGGCTCAAATGATCTCTTGATTGGTTGTATTCAAGAATTTGTTTCATGTTTCATTGTCAGTGCAATGTTTATAATTAATGGATGACTCCTTTGTAGGTATTTTATATATTAGTCTTAGTCACAGCTGTCATTCGATATATCGAGAAAAATGATCGTGAAAGAATAAGTAACGGTGGTCAAGTATTGCGATTGGATCGTGAAAGATCTGGTATAGGATCGTGAATGAAATATTATCGAGAAGACACATGCAACGTCAGTAAATAATCTAATTTAATCAATAATAATGACAAATATTCGAAAATTAAACTGTCTGTCAAAATGGTTCAACATTATGATCATTATCCGAGAAAAATCAAGACTTAAGAGTACACCGTTTTTACAAAAACAAAAGATTGCTCTTCGAAATTTCAGAGAAATAAAAATGTAAACAAACATGATTTTTTTCAAATTTTTAATGCATACACTACTTTTCTCTTAGAAATATCGTTCAATATTACTGTTTAAAGTAGTTCTTAAAGTTATTTTGATTTAGTTTATTCAGAAACTTTGCACAAACGGTATTATTTGTAAAAAATTTAAATTTTGGATCGGGAAAGATCGGGTACCGCATTTTGATGATCGCGAAAAGGATCGTTAAAGATCTGTGGCCGCTGATTCGTTATTGCAAAAAATCCACGAAAACGATCAAATCTCTCTTTAAACAAGTGATAATTTATATTTGAAATTGGTATATCAAAAGATTGGATTTGCATGACTTAATCCGCTTCACTTTTGGTTGTGAATATGTCTATGATGGTTCAATGCCATTGGATATGATTATTTGATAATACCACATAACTGGTTAACGTGGCCATATCTTGGATCCAGCAGCACACATCACAGACATACAACACAGCTTAATTTAACGTTCAAACAAACTTACAATTAAATCAAACAAAGACGTCAACAAAAATGTTTTTGTTGTTGATAATACAGTCAGTATAGTAAAGCATAATTACGGAGCCCCTTAAGTATGATGTAAGTATGAATAGTTTCGTTTGCTGGCGATTTAATCTGGTGCGCACCAGTTTGAAAACTCGTGCGCACGACTTTCGAACTTGTGAGCATGACTTTCAAACCAGTGCACATGACTTTCAAACTGGCGCGCACGACTTTCAAACTCGTGCTGATGACTTTCAAAAATAGTGTGCACGACTTTCAAGAATTGGTGCGCATGACTTTCAAACTGGTGCGCATGACTTTCAAACTGTTGCACATTACTTTCAAACTGGCGGGCACGACTTTCAAAATGTTGCGCACGACTTTCAAACTCGTGCTCACGACTTTCAAAAATGGTGTGCACGACTTTCAAGAACTGGTGCGCATGACTTTTTAGCTCGTGCGCACGACTTTCAAACTTGTGCGCATGACTTTTTAGCTCGTGCGCACGACTTTCAAACTTGTGCGTATGACTTTCAAACTGGCGTGCACATCTTTCAAAATGGTGTGCGCACCAGTTTTTGAAAGTTATGCGCACCAGTTTTCATATATCGTGCGCACGAGATTAAAAGTTGTGCGCACAATTTTTCAAACTAGTGCGCACCAGATGAAATCTCCGGCAAACGAAAATATTTCTATTTACTTGTTACTTAAGGGGCTCCGTAAGGGGCTCCTTACATAATGACATAAACACCTTCTCGATAAAATACAAAAAAAAAATAACATATAAATACAAGGGTATGTAAACCTCATGTGTCCTTATCGCATCTCTCGAACGACCCATATAAAGAACGCCAAAAGTCAAAAACCTAAAGCTGGATGCACATATACCGAACCACGCCAAGAGGCATACGATCAAATAGAACATAATACTAGTAGTACAAAGACAAATAAAGGTAAAACTGTAAAGTAGATAAAATGCTACACAGAGTCAGCACCTAAAACCCTGGCTCATTAATTGTTTGCATAGGCACTGATAACGTTTTACAAACACTGCAAGCTCCTGAAAATCGTATGAGTTGACAAATGTATTCTTCATTCGCGGATGAAGTTGGTTAATCGCTGCTAAGGTGGGGAAATTTTATAATTTAAAAGTTGAAATCATCTCGTTTATCATAGACTCTGGTATTGAGATGACCGCTGTAGTCAAAATCGGGGTACATGTCTGAAAATGAGGCCGCGGAAGCTGTATATGTGGTGTCTATAATCTCTATTTCATGACTATTAGTGAGACCCAATAAGAAAAGTTTGTATTGTAATCTCTAGTTCATGACTATTAATGAGACCCAATAAGAAAAGTTTGTATTTTTGATGGAAAGAACGTCTTCAATATACCTGTATGTAAAATTAAATGATATAATTCTTTGATCTTACCCTTACGAAAACAAAAACGTACACATTAAGATATTTCCAGGGGAAGACCACCAGACCCCCTCTCGCTTCACTCATTTTTGGATGCATAACGCATTATATATACAAAGATACTTATTTTTCGACAATTTACGCTCCTGGAGGTCTTATTATCTTGGATGCTTAGTTATATGTAGCATTGCCTCTTAAATGAAAACAGGTCTAAATATGGGTATACATATAGATATATATATATATACAAGTCTAAATTGAAAACAACGTTCAAACCTATGATTGCGTTGGATAGAAACCGCAATTTTTATACGTGTGCATGTAAAACAAATTTCTTGGTAGAGGGGTCTAAATACAGCACAAACAACATTTTCCAAAAGACCAAAAGGTGAAAAGTATATTTTAACAAAACGCATTTGACTAACAGGTCGAACAACTGATGTTCTCAAACCCTGCTGACTGCTATTGGCGATTGCCAAATAAATTGATCACCAGATGTTACATGGATCTTAATTATTAGTTTTAATACCAAACAGAATATATATATAGTTCGTCTAAACAACAGCCCAACAATGTTAGATCTGTAAATTTGCCGAAGCAAATTTTTTGTTTTTCCCTGGCCGGGATTCGAACTCGCTACTGAGATATCGTGGCACCAAATCGCCTTGCACTATGCCCGACGCGCTAGACCACTCGACCACCTAGGCTCTATAAATAATATAGCTTTCGGTGGCCGGGTGTTACCTTTCCTCGTCAGTTTTTATCTAGCGTCGTAACACAGTACCTGATATATAAGGCATGAAGATGGAATTGTTACAGATCAGATGAATTATCTATTGTAAAGGATCCTATAAATTAATGTAAGATGCAGTCACAGAAATAATTATACTATAAGTACGTCTGAACCAGTGACGACTCTACAACATATTTATATGTCACCAACAAAAATTAAAGCACTAATTTACGTTCTTAGAAAGTAATTACACGCTTCAACCAATTACAAGTATACCAATTGATAAAACTAATGCTATTTTCTGATCATTAAGTCTGGTCACGCCTTGTCTTTCACGATCAAAATAATGCGTTGAATGATCTTTCACGATCGATTTTGATTAAAAATCAACAAATATATACTTTTTTCGAAAACAATATGAACTTATTTGACAAAATAAAGATTAAGCTTCAAATACATCATGATATATTGAATTGTGACCATCATGGATACAAAATGTGATTTTTTCTTAATGATTCTCATTGGATTGTGTGTCGCCTTTTGTGTTTTCTTAAAAAAGTACTGCATTATTTCATTAACTAAGTGCACAGTTTTATTAAGGAAGTTGAATCAGTTTGACAGACATAATTTGTTTTTCTAATTTGTTCCACCTTTTGAAAAAACAGCAGATTTTTTCACAGATTTTGAAATAGAACTAAACCTAAATGCATTCACAACCAAGTTTATTCCAGCTTTTTACATCAAATACTACTTAATCCACTAAAATTTAACAATTAAAAAGAAAGTGTTTTTTTTTTTAAAGAAATTCAAAAGTTACATTTATAGTTCGATTTCATGTATGTGCCGGTAAATTGGAAATGACTATTCCTACCTTTTTGTTTGATTCAAAATTCAACTTTCATGCAATTCATAATCCTGTCAATTTGATAAATGTGCTTCGGGCAGGTGTGACTCATTTATATAAATTCTTTGTTTTGAACTGTAAATAGGCATAAACAATAGGACAACCCCTTACTAAGAATATTTCTACATTCATTCTTCCCAATTAAGGAACACCGATTTCTACATTTTGATTGGTCGAGAGCACTTTGCTATATTCTAATTTGTCTTTCATACCAGTCAGCCAAAATAACCTCCTTCTTTGCCATTTTTTGTTGTTGGCGTCTTTGTCAAAGGAGTAGGTCCGGTAAGGGCCGAAATTGGCCTCAATTTCAGGTTCATCTGATGAAAGATGTCTACTTCAGTCGATTCAATTAGTTTATGTGACAGATTTGAACTGATTTTATCATTAAAGACGCTCAGATTCAAGCTTAAATATGAAAAATCTATCAAATATGCCATAATATGTCACTTTTTAGATGGTTTTTGTCAAAAATGAAAGTGGCCGCGTCCGTGTTCACTCTCAACCTTTATATATGTTATGTATTATCATCAAATACAACTTGCATTTAAATATTAAGAACGAACACAAATGAGGCCACTTCCATTTACGATTGAAACCGTCTAAAATTTAACTCAAATGCTAAAATTTGAAAATTTCAGTAATTTAGCATGACTAAATGATGCTAGTACCCGATATATATACATTGTATTGTCAAAAACTGCCCATATTCATGTAGTAGAACTATTCTACTTTCCAACAAATAGCTAAAATTTTACATTTTAACAATTTTGTAAAACTGCTATATTTTAGGGCCAAAAAGGGGTCTTACTGGACCTACTCCTTTATGTCTGTAATGTATATTTAAACAGTTTTGTCTACTGGATCCCAATTATTGTCACGTTAACTTATTATGTCTAATAACTAGATATTCAGAAAATAAATTTTCATTATGAATATTTAAAGAAGAAACATATATAAATAAAAAACGGATTATTATGATATTATAAATTAAGTTATATGCCAAATTATTTGTCCAAAACTAAAAACATTGCTCAGTTATCGAAACAACGATGAAATAGCCTTACCAACACCTTTCCAGACTCAACGCAATTATCATATACATTGTGTACATGATTCACTTGAAATAGTCTTCCCGAACTGAGTGTACTCTAGAAACATTGATTAATATATGATGGTTTGATTGATTGACGTCCAGTGGCAAATAGTTCATGCATGTTTAGGTTGAGAAAAAAATCAATAATTGATACAGTGTGTAGGTTCTGTGAAAAGTAGTCGATCAGGTGGAGGGGGATTTAGATTATCACTTGACAAAAATTAAGTTTCAACAGGTTACCTACGAATCCCTCATAGAGTCGTTGCAAGATTTCTTTACCAGAGAGAGCATGACACTCTATATATACACGAGGCAACGGAATTATCTCTCATTCTGACCATACGTCCTCTACTGACGTAAATGAATTTATGCATCACGTACATCCAAACGAACTCTGGTTGAAAGAAGACCTAGGGATGAACATGTTCCTATACCCCAGTCAACCCTTTGGATTACTTAATGTGCAGAACAAATGTAATATTATATACAGGAAACCCGCTACATTTTTATGCACCTGTCCTAAGTCAGGAGCCTGTTGTTCAGTGGTTGTCGTTTGTTGATGTGGTTCATAAGTGTTTCTCGTTTCTCGTTTTTCATATATATATATATAGATTAGGCCGTTGGTTTTCCTGTTTGAATTGTTTTACACTAGTCATTTTTGGGCCCTTTATAGCTTGCTGTTCAGTGTGAGCCAAGGCTCCGTGTTGAAGGCCGTACTTTGACCTATAATTGTTAACTTATTATACACTGTGACTTAGATGGAGAGTTGTCTCATTGGCTCATTGGCACTCATACCACATCTTCTTATTTATAAAGTAGATATGTTAGGGCATAGCACTTTAAAATGCAGTAACCCTGCGTTTCTGTATATTTCAATTCTTTTCCATATATTACTTTGCTGCTGTAGCCTGATTTTTATGTCCCCGCCGTAGCGGTGGGCCATTAGGGTTTACCCTTGTCCGTCTGTACGTCCGTCCCGAAATTGGTTTCCGTTATCTTACTTTAGTTTCCCTTGACCAACTGTTATGATACCTACACACAAAGATTATTGCCACAAAACACAGATCAGGTTTGAATTTGTGTGGCGTCACTTTTAACGTTCTCTAGTTACGTCCCTTTATAACGTTATATGCAAGCGGGGCATCATCTGTGTCCTATGAACACATTATAGATTTATTTATTATATATACAAATCATGACATTTGCAGAACTTTATAAAAACATTCCAAATCAAAATGGTTTTCTTAAAACACCAACCATTCAACTTTCTTTGGGTGGGGGGAGGGACAAATAGATTTTTCGACTTTTTGCAACTGTGACAGCAAAAAAAAGAAAAAAAAAGAAACACTTCTGGCATGGTTGGACACAGTCAAAAACCGATTTATATTATTGTGATGTCTGGCGGGTGGGTACCTAATTTTTGTAATCAACTTCTCCTTCAGTTTCAACTCAGATCCCTGGAAATTTTTCACATATGTTGAAGTTGTGGACCTGCGATTATGGAATTGTTTGATGAATTTTATCTTATTTTTCCAGACTTGTGAACTTAGTCTTTTTCAGCAAAATTTATGAAAGAGGGTACAAGTATCGAGTAATCAACTTCTCCTACAGTTATCAACCCAGAATCATGACACTGCAAGATTCATGTAATCAACTCCTCCTACAATTATCAACCCAGAATCCTGACACTGCACAGGAAGGTTGCACATATGTTGAAGTTGTGCACCTGTTATTATAGAAATGTTCGCGGATTTTTTTCTCATTTTCCAGACTTAGAAATTAAGTTTTTTTCAGAAAAAAAATATGACAGATGGTACAAGATTCATGTAATCAACTCCTCCTACAGTTTCCAACGCAGATTTCTGAAACTTAACAGGAAAATTGCACATATCTTGAAATTGTGTACCTGCTATTATGGAATTGTCTGAGGAAATTTTTTTTTCAAATTTCTTGACTTTGAAACCTAGTCATTTTTAACAGCAATATATGAAAGAGAATACAAGTTTTTTTTCTTCTGCAACCAAGAACCTTAAGACTTTACATAAAGATTGAACACATGTTGAAGTTGTACACCTGCTATTATGTAATTGTTTGAAGATTTTTTTTCACATTTTTGCGGACTTGGGAACTTAGTTTTTTTCAGTAAAATTTACAAAACAGGGTACCAAATTTTTGTATTCAACTCATATTGCAGTTTTCAACTCAAACATTCCTTATTAGTAACTAATCCAAATGAGAGGCGAAAAATACCAAAAGGGACATTCAAACTCATAAGTCGAAAATAAACTGACAACACCTTGGCTAACAAAGATAAATACAAACAACAGTACACAAAACACAACATAGAAAACTAAAGACTGAGCAACATGAACACCGTCAAAAACTGGGGGAGATCCCAGGTGCTCCGGTAGGGTAAGCAGATCCTGCTACACATGTGACACTCGTGGTGTTGCTAATGTAATTAAGTACTATCCCGGTGATCGGTAGTTCAACATGGCCATTTGAGACTAAGACACATTGTTTTCAATAACATACATGAGCGAATAAAAAGGAAAACAACATGTTTTAAATGTCATGCGTCGGAAGCGCCTTTCTTGATTTACCTTCATCAGGAACGCTCAAACCGAATATTTGAACGCCAAGGATGTATAAGAACCGAAACAGTTGAAGACCTATATAACTAAAAAGGATATAAAAATAGCCAAATCCATCTAAGACCAACTTTGCCTAAAGGAGTTGAAACCTTAGTTTCTTTATAATTTCAAAATTTAGAAAGGGACAATTTTAGAAAGGTTTGATATAAATTATGTCAGTAATGGAGTACTGACTACTGAGCTGATGATACCGTCGCGGCAGGCATGTGATAATCGTAATCAGTATTCGTAATCAGCTGTAATCGATTTCATTTTGAAATGTAATCCCATGTAATCAGTAATCATGCAATTTCTAATTACAAGTAATCGTAATTTTATCGATTACAATGTAAAAAAACAGGTGTACTTTTAGATTAATTTAAGATTACATTCGTATGATTACTTGCTGGTTACAGATTTTGTATATATGAAAATAGTTTTTGATATACAATATAAAAATAAGAAGATGTTAAGTATGAATGAAAAAAAATATCAAACTAGTATTCACTATGATTGATCATATCTTCCATATAACAAGTTTAGTATAGCCAAGTTGGGCATGTAGAGTGGAAATGTGTGATTTATTTTGTAAGCAGTTCACTAAAGGAATTTATCATTCCAAATGTTTCATTGTGAGATTGAGTTCTTGTGATACAAGAATATGCTTTGAAAGTATTTTATGTTCCCTGGTGGAATACTTCTGATATTTTTAAAAATAATTTTTAAAAACTCCAATTTAAGTTTACACAATGTTTTGTTATAACTACAGGAAAATTCAATAGCATAGAACATTAAGGGAATTTAGTTCCAATTTTGACTTTGATGGCCAACTTATTTATTATATAACGAAAATTTTATTTTTTTAAAACAAATTGTCAATTTGTATAAATGTTGTTTTCCATAAATAATTTAATATGTACTCTACACCTATAGTTATTTCAAACAATTATAAACATAAAGAAAATAAACTACTTAACTTTATTGATATTGCAATTAAGACAATTAATTTTTAATACACAAGCTCACCTTTTGTTTGTCAAAAATATTGATGCAGTGATTAACACCTGCAAAAACATATGTATGTGTTAATTACATCCCACAGACAATAAAAATACTTAATTAATTTTTCTTAAAATACACCTGTGACGTAAATCTTTTTTCAAACTTTCCATTATTTTTTAGAAATGGAGAGTTATCTTCTATTGTTCATCTTCATTCATCCAGATGTTTTGCCCTTTGGATATTTCAATGGGCACTTTCTTTTTATTAACGAACAGCTTTTATTTGCGAGTCTTACTTCCATCGTATAATATATAGTATCGTAGTCACTAAAATTCAACAAAATTATCCACAATTTGTTTTCCGATTCAAATATTGGCTGAATTTTTGTCACGGATTATCCAATCGGGTAAAAACGAATATTTTCAATTGGGTGCCATTCCTGTTCTGTGCATCTACAAAATATCAAATGTGAACTCAGTTGAATTCGTTTATAATTCTGAACACGTTAACATTATTCATTAATGAAAATTATGGAAAAATATATTTTACTTAAAGATTTGCTTTTAATTCTACAGTTTAAGATATCATTTCAGTGAAATTTAAAATGTTGTATATTGATTTTGTACATCAAAAATCGTTTGTTGCATTTTGATGTATACTTTAAAAACAGAAAAATTACAAGGATAGTTTCTACAATAAGATTGTGGTTTAATAGTCTAAGAAAACATTATAGTCCAAGAAACTTAAATGGTCAAAATGGCGTTTCTGTTGAAAATTGAATAACAAACCCGCTCAATATTTTACACAAGCCTTATTCAAATGAATAGAATTTGAAGGGTATGGATAACATTTGAATAAGGCTTGTGTTAAATATTGAGCGGGTTTGTTATTCAATTTTCAACAGAAACGCGAAACGTAATCGAATTCATTCACTCTTGTTATACGTCCAGTGGCAAATTTAACAAAAATGTTTAAATGAAATTAAAAGTAGTTTTCCACTTAAGTTAAATACAAACGAAAACGGAATCCAGAAATGTTTTTAATCATACCGGCTTTATTTTATAAAACTTTTTTGCTTCCTTTCTGGTAATAGGGAAGAATGAAAAGTACTTTCAGTTTGCTTGTATTACTATTAAAGACTCTAAAAAAATGCACAAATTGTTGTTCGTTGTAATGAGCAAAGGGAAAGAAATTGTGTTATGCATGAAACACTGTTTTTTTTTTCATTTCATTTCATCTAATAGAATGGATTTAAATATAGAATCACATTTTGTTTCCGATATGACTTATAATCGAGCACAACCTTAGTAATAGACAATTACGGAAAGTCTCGGTACCAACTGTTGACGCCGACTCTGACAGGTAGAATGAAGGGAGTCGTCTCAAAATAAAAAAAAAGTACTAAATAATTAGCTTTTCAATGTAGAATTTGCAAATAACAGTTAAACAAGATTTTACACAACGATTTATGTAATCAAATAAGGTTCGTCTTCTGTTCACAAATCCTGCACAAGTCTCCACAATTTGTCTGAGTTTTTGTCTTGGGTGCCTCCACAAAGTACCCATCACTTTATAATTTTTTAGGTCATCCATGGCATGTTCAACAAGAATTCTATATTCTGCAATGATTCTATTAAATTTCGACTCTTGCGTTTCTGGTGATCAGGGTTTCTGTTGATTTGCTGTCTCGTAAATGGCGTAATTACGGGATGCCGATTAGGATAAATATTATCTCCTAACATCACACCTTCTTCTGGAAAATTTAGCGGTGTATCGTCTCCAATCTGTCTCATCATCCTATATTGCTGCGCATCATTTTGGTGGCCTAAAAATCCGCTTTCGACATATGTTTCCCTCGTTGTCAACTATCACTTGCGTAAGGATGGCGTAGTAGTGACGATGACCGGAAAAATACAGTTCTTGCGGCTCAATTTGTGGCCTATTTTCTCTACAGAAGTGCTGTCCATTGCACCGACGGCAGCAGGGAGTTTAGGCCAAATACCCCGTTTTCCTCTCCATTCGTTCACAGCAGGCCACTGCACGAACGACTCCAAGGCTCTTTGAAATATTGGCATGCATGCATTAATTTCCACTCACATTAAAAATCAACGAGAGAACATGGTACGATGGATACGACCGAAGCCACATAATATACAACATGACCCGATTCTTCTGAGATAATTTGTGGGGTCTCCCAGTATCTTGTGAAAATGAGTCCTTGACAAGCCGCAGAACATCTAGCATTGTTTCAGGGGTTTCACCGGTGACAAGATAAAAAGAATATCTGTACTCTGAAAATTGAGTAAATACATCATTTCCACTCCATTCTTCTATTGCATCATCCCGAATTCTACGACGAAGATCCAATAAAGGGTTCGGGGGAGGTCGAATGATTGAAAGAATGATCTGAATCAATTGTTGTAGAAACTCCGCTAAATCAGGAGGTTGAAGATTTAAAATAGGACAAATCTCATTTGTTTTCTAACAGGATCCATTGTTATCTACAACATAATTATAGAAATTAACTTTCGAATAGGTAAGCATACATGTACATGTCGTTTGAAACGAAATTCTGGAAAACTTTCTCACGTGTTATCGGCATAAATCGTCAAGATGGAAGACTGTGTTTCTGGTGAGAAGTCATTTTTTTTGTAATTTAAATAAAGGAAACATATTATATATCATTGTCACAATCATTTTATCTAAGCATTGTTAGAAAATATTGATATTCTAAATGTGTAAAGATTGAGATGACAGAATGCATTTTATATTAAAGATAAGTTTACCATAAAATACTATTCTGGCTTTGTGGATATCTTTGCACTGTCTTCTAGTTTCATCAAGTATTACTATATCTGCATGTAAGGTCACGAAAGTACGGAGCCCCATAAGTGCAATGTAAATATAAATATATTCGTTTGCCAGAGATTCAATCTGATGCGCACGATTTTGAAACCCGTGCGCGCGACTTTTTCACTCGTGCACACGACCTTTTAAACTCCAACGCATAAGATTTAAACTCGAGCGCATGACTTCTAAACTAATGCGCACTACATTTTAAAACTGGTGCGCACGGCTTTCGAAAACTGGTGCGCACGACTTTTAAACACGTGCGCACGAGTTTGAAAATCGTGCGCACAACTTTCAAACTAGTTTGAAAGTCGTGCACACCATTTTGAAAGTCGTGCGCACCAGGGCTTAAGTCATAAAACTTTGCTCAGTGCTCTGAGCACAAAAATCATGCTCGAAACATTAAATCCAGCATTTTGATTGGTTGATTTTGGAGTCTTGAGTACACAAAACCTACTCGGAAGTTTAATGACTTCAAGGCCAGTTTTTTAAAGTCTTGATTACCAGTTTTAAAATGTCAAGCTCACGAGTTTCAAAAATGAATGTAGGATTGATTAATGGATGGTTGGGTGTTCAAATTAAAGTGGCAAGCTTAATTCAGGAAAGGGAACATAATTAGATATGAATATTTGACCTTGCATTGTACAAGACCGACACACCGATTTTTAATGTTCCATTTCAAAAGGTAACTGTCCGCAGTAAAACATGTCAACCAACCCTAACACATTATTCTGACTCAGGGCCGACCATGCTTCGTGCTTAGTGGAGAAGCAGTAAATATCAACTTTTAAGTCTTTGGTTTGACCAGTGGCAGATCCATAATATCCAGAAACGGGGGCCCGCTACATTTTTGGCTCTTAAAGGGGGTGCACGATCCAAATTTTGCCAAACATTTCCGTTATTTTAATAAAATTTTCAAGAAAAGGGGACCAGGAAACAGGCTCCCCTTAATTCAAATCCACTTCTGTTGACTCGAACCAAACTTGGCAGAAATTTTACTGAGTTGCCATTTTCCTTTTTCAGAATGGCCGCCCCAGCTTTTAATTTGTTGGCACATATTTTCAAGTAATATGGTCAGCACTGATTATATGTTACCGCTTCTCCCACACCACTGGTTAACTTAGGGAGCTACCTTTTAGTTGTTTATTTTGGGTTTTTTTGGAGGGGGGCTAAGAAAAAAACTTTCGTTTTACATTTTATTTTCAACAAATATCGAGTCTGACGTTTTTTCTTACTTGAACTGGTCCTTGATTTGTTACTTCATTGATACATTGTACTGCCTTTTTATTGCAAATTTCTTCTTCTTACCCCCCCCCCCCCCCCACCCCCCCCACCCCCCCCCCCCCCCCCCCACCCCCCACCTCTCTTATCTAAAATAAAGAGAGAGAATGGAAATGGGGAATATGTCAAAGAGACAACAACCCGTCCAAAGAGCAGACAACAGCCGAAGGCCACCAATGGGTCTTCAACGCAGCAAGAAATTCCCGCACCCGGAGGTGGTCCTCAGCTGGCCCCTAAATAAAATTGTGTACTAGTTCAGTGAAAATGGACGTCACACTAAACTCCAAAACATATAAATGAACTAAAATTAAAAAAACACACAAGACTAACAAAGGCCAGAGGCTCCTGACTTGGGACAGGCGCAAAAATGCGGCGGGGTTAAACATGTTTTGTGAGATCTCAACCCTCCCCTATACCTCTAGCCAATGTAGAATAAAGAAACACATAGCAATACGCACAGTAAAACTCAGTTTAAAAGAAGTCCGAGTCCGATGTCAGAATAGGTAACAAAAGAAACTAATCAAAATGACAATGATACATAAATGAACAAAGGACTCCTAGCAGTTACTGACATGCCAGCTCCAGACCTCAATTAAACTTATTGAAAGATTATGTCTTCATCATATGAAAATCAAGTACAATCCCTCCCGTTAGGGGTTTAGTATCATACCATCATAAAATATATGAGAAGAACATAACCCGTATCATGCCAACAACTGGTTTTAGAATAAATGTGTTTATTATCGATGCAAAGACCCTATGAGTGAATCAATATTAATACCAAAATATGCAATCCTTAATGACCTGACAACAGTATCGTAACTATATCCTTTCCAAATAAGTCTGTTTAAAGGTTTGGTTAGCTTTTGAGGTGAATGTCGACATTTTTGTGCTTTGTAAAGAATATTACCATAAAAATTTGTATGTGAAATACCTGAACTTATAAAATGTCTGCATGTTGATTTATATTTACGAATGATGTCCTTGTACCGATGATAAAATTTAGTAAATGTTTTGACTAGTTTGTGATATCGAAAACCCTGGTGTAATAATTTTTCAGTAATACAAAGATTTCTTTCGTTGAAATCAAATACGTTGTTACATACACGAGCGAATCGAACATGTTGAGATATATAAACACCATAAGATGGCGACAAGGGAACGTCACCATCTAAAAATGGATAATTAACAATAGGAAATGAAAAATCATCTCTTTAATCATAAATTTTGGTATTAAGCTTCCCGTTAAAGATAAAGATATCAAGATCCAGGAAAGGGCAGTGTTCATTGTTAGTATTAGCTTTATTTAAAGTCAGTTCGGCAGGATAAATCTCTTTAGTGTACATACTGAAGTCGTCATTATTGAGAGCCAATATATAATCTAAATATCTAAAAGTGTTATTAAATTTGTGAATCAGATGTTGTTTCGATGGGTCTTTGCTGATTTTAGTCATAAATTGTAACTAATAACAATACAGAAACAGGTCCGCAATCAGTGGTGCACAGTTAGTCCCCATGGGAATTCCGATAGCCTGACGATATACGGAATCTCTATGGCGAAAAAAAATGTTACCTAGTAGTAAAAATTCAAGGGCAGTTATAGTATCAAAGCAGGTCCAATTGACATAGTTCTTTTGTTTGTTGTTACTTAAAAATGACTTAATCAGGTGTGTGATTTTTTTCTTAATTAAGATAATGAGGCAACGTATATATATGGTAGTAAAATCACAACTTTGAACAGATTCAAAGTCACCAATATAAGCATGCAATTTATCAAGTACTTCCAACGAATTTTTAACACTCTACAAATAATTAATTCCAATATTTTCAAAGGCCTTATTTGAACAATTTATTACCAGGTTTTTGATTGTACCAAGTGTACTATTAAGTAGAATAGATAGTGTAGTAGTGGAACAATGGCTTGAAGACGAAATAAATCTATATTTGTAAGGAGTTTTGTGCAGCTTCGGAAGCCAGTACATAGTTGGAACTTTCATTGTATTTGGTTCTGCTTGTAAAGAGGTAGCTAAAAGTTTATGCTTGTAAAAGATGTCATTTTCCGAAAATGGAGTCAGTTGGAATGTTGGTGAATCGTGATTTCCTTTTGTAGAACATCAATGTAAAATTTACGTCAAACAATAATGATATTGTCAGCAGCCTTATCAGCCGGGACAAAAATATATTCCTTGGCGAGTCCTTTCAGCTTATGTTTGATACGGGAAATTGGGCTATTACGGTTGTTGTTAGGATTCAAATGATCTTTAAAATGTTGAAAACGTATATCAACTATGTTCATTGCCGAGTTAAAAAAAGAATCTAATGATTTCTTGTCAGCTTTTTCTCGTTTTATCCATTTAGAGCAGTAAGTACGGAGTGAGTCGTGGATGATGTTACGACACTCATTCCAATTAATAATTGACGGGGGACGATATTTATATATACATTTATGTACGATATGTATATATACGATATGTATATGTACATATGTACGATATTTTTATATACGATATGTTTATATACGATATGTATATATACATTTCATATGCAACTATTCAAGTCATAGTTACGTTCGATAACTCTGCATGTTACTGGTTTAATAAGAATTATGTCAAATTTACTGGTTACCCGTGTGATGATTAGAAAATTGAAAAATATAGATATTTCACCTCGGTTACCATCCATTCGAGGTTTTCTTTTATTGATATAAAATAATAGCATAAATTAATTTCATTAAGAATCGAACAATACTTATCTACATGTACACAGGTCTTGTCAAAACTTACATCGTGATTAGGTGCCGTGTTTGTTTTCTTTGATCACGTTGATGACTTAATATCTCATTAATCTAGCTATGTCCTTGGGTATTATTAAAGTGACAATAACGTGTCATACTTAATTGCAATATCAACAGTGATATCAAATTGAATCATTTGCATGGGTAAAATGAGTGTCGAACATCTTCTATGTTTGAAAATTATTTGGTCGCCATTTTTTTACGTAGCTTCGAATTTTATCAAAACAAACAGCATGTATTCACTTTAACAATGAGAAACAATGTTTGATTCTGTGCTGCTTTAAGGTAAGACAATTACTGAAAACGCATGCATCCAACATTTATTCAATTTTCATCGTAAATATCTTACAAAATATATCTTCACAAGTCGGCCCAAGCTGTCAATGTAAACTACGTATATATGTTACAGTGAATTTGTATAATCAGGGATTATGTAGAATCCCTGGTTTTTCAGGGATTATGTAGAATCACTAAACTCATTAGTGATTATATATAATCCCTGAAAATGACCAGTGATTTTACATAATCACTGAACATTTTACTAATTATTTTACAAATTCCCTAATATGATTTCAGGGATTATCAATAATGAAAAAAAAAAAAATTTTTGCAGGGTCCTCATGCCCGTCAGACAGTTTTCACCTGACCTCGGCCTCATTTCATGGATCAGTGAACAAGGTTAAGTATTGGTGGTCAAGTCCATATCTTAGTTACTATAAGCAATAGGACTAGTATATTTGGTGTATTGAAGGATTGTAAGGTGTACATTTGCAACTGACAGGTGTCATCTGACCTTGACCTCATTTTCATGGTTCAGTGGTTATAGTTCAGTTTTTTGTTATGATCTGTTTTTCTTATACTGTATGCAATAGGTCTACAAATTTGGTGTATGGAAATATTTTAGGATGTTTATAATGAAGTTTTATTATGATTTGATATTATAAATTATTTAGTTTAACTTACATTCATTTTCTTCATACACAAAACTGTTTCTTCATTTCAGTTATTATGCATAATCCCTGACGTCTTTTCTAGTGATTATACATAATCCCTGAAAATTTCAGTGATTATATATAATCCCTAAACTAACCAGTTATTTTACATAATCCCTGAAAATTTCAGGGATTATGTAGAATCCCTGATTATACAAATTCACTGTAACATATATACATGGTTAATGCATATAAATCTTTATTTTGAGTGCGAGAGACTGTTTCTAAAAACTATATTAAAGAAAAGGTGAAATAAGAAATTTCTTAAATACAATAAGACACACTTCAATAAAAATTTGAAATATTACTTTTTGATTAACAACTAAATGAATACCGGAATGTCGTGTCGTTCTCGTTTACTTCCAACAGCGGCCGCCATGTTTAATTTATTGCTAACGAATGCCAAAATGTCAATTTTTCAATCAAATTTTGAAGCAAAAAGTTTGATAACTAAACTGATATGGTTTTCGATTTCATTTACATGAATATGTTATTGATCTTTTTATGGGTTGGGAGGATATTAGTAACAATAAATAAGTTGAGAAAATTGATTATATAATAAGGTCCCAATGCATTTTTATCGAGTTTTAACGAAGAAGTCAACGGAAGCTGTGTGGTTATATCACCTCAATTTTCAACCTTATTTTGAAGTAAGAAATCATATATCTGAACTGAAACTTAAAACATTTTTAATTGTATAAATGAATATAATGTAAAACGCGGGGTTGGGAGGTAAAATACACAATGTAACAAAAAAGTTATGACCGTTTAATCTATGTACCCCGTTCATTTTCATTATATATATTTATATATTTATTCAAGATAAAAAGGCATGAATTTGACAGATACAAAATATTACAAAGACACAGATATACATTGTAGCACTAGACATAGTTTATAGACACTAAAATGATATACATGTTTACTAAAAATTTTAAATTAAGAAATAAAAAATAAAATTATGAAAATTTTCATGAGTGAAATTTAACTTGACTAGATTTTACACTGTAGCCTAATATCTTAGGATGACCCACACAAGTTAGTAAAACTTATTTCCAGTGGGGTCCTTTTATAACGAGACTTCCAGTTTACACCAAGGGTTGACACATAGAAAATACAAGCACAAATCATTTAGAATTTATCACAGATAAATGGTCAAAGCCCCAATATAATTAATAAAAAACAAATTCACTATTAAAGATGGATTTAAATTTATCCATCAAAACTTTTTTCACCTGCACTTTAAAATTATATTTTTTAGAGCAACTTGTAATGATGTCTGGTAACGAATTCCAGTCTTTTATTCCATTATAAAAGAAAGTGGTGGATTCACACCCTTTAATTCCTGGTATATAAAAGTTTTTACTACTAGATCTTGTATTGAAAGATGTTTTATTTTTAACAAAATTAGTATGTAAATAATTTGGGCATATATTGTTAAAAATGTTACAAACATGATTGAGTCTTAGTTGTTGTTGTTAGACTCTATTACTAATATTTAAAAAGCCCAATTTCTTGAATTCAATATATGTCACACTCTTTCTGGGATGTAATTGCAGAATAAATCTCACAATCTTATTTTGTGCCACTTGAAGTTTATTCTTCATTTGTTTTGATATACCTTCATACCAGCATGCACATGCATAGTCAAAATGACATTGAATCAGGGAAGAGCACAATGTTTTCCTAGATTGAAAATTTAGACACTCTTTGTTTCTATATAAAAATTTAAGCCTTTGATTCACTTTTTTCACTATAGAGTTGACAATAAAATCACCAGTTAGAAACTGATCAATTATTATTCCCAAATATTTTACAAAAGTTTTGGATTCAATATTAATACCATTACAGGAGATAGAAAAATCACCCGGTATTAAAGACCGAAGTTTACGACCAGGACCAAAAATTATACTCTCCGTCTTTCCCAAATGCAAGGACAATTTATTGTCAGTTAACCAATCATGGCATGATTCCAGCATTCTGGATAATTTATGCGAGATGACCCCAGGGTCTATATGGGAAAATAAAATTGCAGTATCATCTGCATATATCAAAACTTTACAATCTGAGTCGATGCTAGTTTGAACATCATTGACATAGATCAAAAACAAAAGTGGACCCAGTAAGCTACCTTGAGGGACACCACATGTAATATTACACACTTCTGAAATCAACCCATTTACACTTACAACCTGTTTTCTGTTTGTTAAATATGACTCAAACCAAGGTATAGATCTAACCCCAATTACTTCTAATTTGTCACATAATATCTTGTGATCTACTGTGTCAAATGCCTTCTGTAGGTCTAATAGGACCATACCTGTAAAAAGACCTTTGGCTGTTTGAGCTTTAATGTGATCTATCAAGTGAATGAGACAAGAATCAGTTGAATATGAACTTCTAAATCCTGATTGAAACTCAAATAATAAATTATTTGAAATAAAAAAATTTTCAAGTTGCTTATAGGCAGCTTTTTCTAGAATTTTAGAAACAATACTTAAAATGCTAACAGGCCTGTAATTTTCAGGCTTAAGTCTGTCATTTTTCTTAAATAGGGGCTTGACCTTAGCCATTTTCAGATCGTCAGGTACCGTACCCTCAGAGATAGATAAATTTATCAAGAAAGTAATGGGTATTTTCAGAATTGGGGCTGCATCCTTAAGAAACCTTGCTGGTATACCATCTAGACCCATGCTCTTACTTATATTTAAACTGCATAGTTCTTTATACACAAACTCCTCTGCTACATGCTTTAGGTTAAAAAAAATATCTGATTTCCTTCTCTGAACATAAAAGGATCTAACAATATTTGTAGTGGCACTATATAAACCCTTTGCAGTTGGTAGTTTTTCTACCAGTTTTGCAGCTATAGTTGTAAAAAACATGTTAAAATTATTTGATATTGTTTTGTTATCGTGACAGTTTTGCCCATCAATATTTAATACTATATTAGGATTTGATTTAGGATCTTTTTGATATCCTTAATTTTTAAAACTTTTCCAAAGTTGTTTTGGGTTATTTCTATTTTCTTCAATTTCACTGCTGTAATAGTCAGATTTTGCAGTTTTGCATGATCGTTGAACATGATTTCTAAGTTTACTAAACTTTTTGAAATCTTCAGGATTCTGGTTCATTGATAATCAATCGGCCATTAATGATATACAACTGAAGTGTAAAAGTCACGTGATGACCGCGATAGTTGGATATGATATATAACTATGGCATTATATATGCAGGAAAAAAATCATTCAAAATAACGTATCTGGCTTCATATACATGTGTATGAGCTTGCCGGCAATTGAAATGTGCTGTTACGAAAACTCTGGATTCAAATTTTGATTCTTATTGTCGGTGGAGCGATAGTTTGCTCCGTTTATGGACCCCGTATGAATCAAGTGCGCCGCTAAACTAACTTTTGAGACGACCCCTGTAATTTGTGCTGTCAGAGTCGAAGTCAACAGTCGGAACCGAGACTTTCCGAAGGCGGATGTACGTTTGATATCTACATAATGTGTACTGGATCCTTGTCTACCAGGCATGGGGCGAATTACATTGCAATGTAATGCATTATATTACAATTACTTTGACCAAACCATGCATTATATTACAATTACAATTACATGCATTTATCAAAGTAATGCATTATATTACAATTACTTTTGCAACGTAATGCCTTGAATTACACATTACATTTGAAAATTTTATTAGTGAATAGAAAAATTAAACATTTTGAAAAACAACTAGAAGTCACAAAAGATTCTAGCATATGCAGTAAGTGTTCCATGAATTGAATATAAGTATACATGTAAAAAGTCTATTTAATTTGACTTTTACAATTTTTAATTATTTTAACTTAATGTTGACTTTACTTTTATAAATATATTTTTTGTTGTTTTTTTATTAATTTTAAACGAAATATTTGATTACTGTGAATTACTTCCCTAATCATAAAATAAACATAGACCTTAATTAATGAACAATTGTCTAAATGGTGAAAATATTGATTGTTAAACAAACTAATTAGTGTTTTATAACAAAGTTTAATTATCTTTTATTTAAGCAAAACAAAGATATTCTTTGATCTTATGACAACAATACAGCTATGCTTTTCAAATATCAATCTTTTTATGCAGGAAAATGTATGAAATAAGATGAAATAAAGAATATATTCTAATGATTAACATATTCTTAGTTAATCAAGAAATCTTAAATTTGGTTTAGTTAAAACTCTAACAATATGTTAAAGATGTAGTATGTGAAAAAAGTAATGACATGTAATGCCATGTAATGCATGAAATTACACAACTTTTTGCTAAAGTAATGCATTATATTACAATTACATGTAATGCACAAATTGCTGCATTACACATTACATGCAATTACTTGGAAAAATGTAATGCATTACCATGCATTACAATTACAAATTTGCATTACCCCATGCCTGTTGTCTACTGAACATCTATGCAATCAACGAAGGAGAATGTACGTTTGATATGTTCATAATGTACTGGTTCCTTGACTACTGAACATCTATGAAATTAACGAAGGAGGATGTACGTTTGGTGTGTTCATAATGTGTACTGGTTCCTTGTCTACTCAACATCTATGAAATCAACGAAGGTGGATGTACGTTTGATATGTTCATAATATACTGGTTCCTTGACTACTGAACATCTATGAAATCAACGAAGGAGGATGTACGTTTGATGTGTTCATAATGTGTACTGGTTCCTTGTCTACTCAACATCTATGAAATCAACGAAGGAGGATGTACGTTTGATATGTTCATTATGTACTGGTTCCTTGACTACTGAACATCTATGAAATCAACGAAGGAGGATGTACGTTTGATGTGTTCATAATGTACTGGTTCCTTTTCTACTGAACATCTATGAAATCAACGAAGGAGGATGTACGTTTGGTGTGTTCATAATGTACTGGTTCCTTGACTACTGAACATCTATGAAATCAACGAAGGAGGATGTACGTTTAGTGTGTTCATAATGTGTACTGGTTCCTTTACTACTGAACATCTATGAAATCAACGATGGAGGATGTACGATTGGTGTGTTTATAATGAACTGGTTCCTTGTCTACTGAACATCTATGAAATCAACGAAGGAGGATGTACGTTTGGTGTGTTCATAATGTGTACTGGTTCCTTGTCTACTCAACATCTATGAAATCAACGAAGGAGGATGTACGTTTGGTGTGTTCATAATGTACTGGTTCCTTGACTACTGAACATCTATGATATGAACGAAGGAGGATGTACGTTTGGTGTCTTCATAATGTACTGGTTCCTTGACTACTGAACATCTATGATATGAACGAAGGAGGATGTACGTTTGGTGTGTTCATAATGTACTGGTTCCTTGACTACTGAAATCTATGAAATCAACGAAGAAGGATGTACATTTGGTGTATTCATAATGTGTACTGGTTCCTTGTCTACTGAACATCTATGAAATACACGAAGGAGGATGTACGTTTGGTGTGTTCATAATGTGTACTGGTTCCTTGTCTACTGAACATCTATGAAATCCATGAAGGAGGATGTACATTTGGTATGTTCATAATGTGTACTGGTTCCTTGAATACTAAACATCTATGAAATCAACAAAGGAGGATTTACGTTTGATGTGTTCATAATGTGTACTGGTTCCTTGTCTACTGAACATCTATGAAATCCATGAAGGAGGATGTACATTTGGTATGTTCATAATGTGTACTGGTTCCTTGTCTACTCAACATTTATAAAATCAACGAAGGAGGATGTACATTTGGTATGTTCATAATGTGTACTGGTTCCTTGTCTACTGAACATCTATGAAATCAACGAAGGAGGATGTACGTTTGGTGTGTTCATAATGTGTACTGGTTCCTTGTCTACTGAACATCTATGGAATCAACGAAGGAGGATGTACGTTTGGTGTGTTCATAATGTGTACTGGTTCCTTGTCTACTGAACATCTATGAAATCAACGAAGAAGGATGTACGTTTGGGGTGGTCATAATGTGTACTGGTTCCTTGTCTACTGAACATCTATGAAATCAACAAAGGAGGATGTACATTTGGTATGTTCATAATGTGTACTGGTTCCTTGTCTACTGAACATCTATGAAATCCACGAAGGAGGATGTACGTTTGGTGTATTCATAATGTGTACTGGTTCCTTGTCTACTGAACATCTATGAAATCCACGAAGGAGAATGTAAGTTTGGTGTGTTCATAATGTGTACTGGTTCCTTGTCTACTGAACATCTATGAAATCCACGAAGGAGGATGTACATTTGGTATGTTCATAATGTGTACTGGTTCCTTGACTACTAAACATCTATGAAATCAACGAAGGAGGATTTATGTTTGATGTGTTCATAATGTGTACTGGTTCCTTGTCTACTGAACATCTATGAAATCCATGAAGGAGGATGTACATTTGGTATGTTCATAATGTGTACTGGTTCCTTGTCTACTCAACATCTATAAAATCAACGAAGGAGGATGTACATTTGGTATGTTCATAATGTGTACTGGTTCCTTGTCTACTGAACATCTATGAAATCAACGAAGGAGGATGTACGTTTGGTGTGTTCATAATGTGTACTGGTTCCTTGTCTACTGAACATCTATGGAATCAACGAAGGAGGATGTACGTTTGGTGTGTTCATAATGTGTACTGGTTCCTTGTCTACTGAACATCTATGAAATCAACGAAGAAGGATGTACGTTTGGTGTGGTCATAATGTATACTAATTCCTTGTCTACTGAACATCTATGAAATCAACAAAGGAGGATGTACATTTGGTATGTTCATAATGTGTACTGGTTCCTTGTCTACTGAACATCTATGAAATCCTCGAAGGAGGATGTACGTTTGGTGTGTTCATAATGTGTACTGGTTCCTTGTCTACTGAACATCTATGAAATCCACGAAGGAGGATGTACGTTTGGTGTGTTCATAATGTGTACTGGTTCGTTGTCTACTGAACATCTATGAAATCCACGAAGGAGGATGTACGTTTGGTGTGTTCATAATGTGTACTGGTTCCTTGTCTACTGAACATCTATGAAATCAACGAAGGAGTATGTACATTTGGTATGTTCATAATGTGTACTGGTTCATTGTCTTCTGAACATCTATAAAATCAACGAAGGAGGATGTACGTTTGGTGTGTTCATAATGTGTACTGGTTCCTTGTCTACTGAACATCTATGAAATCCACGAAGGAGGATGTACGTTTGGTGTGTTCATAATGTGTACTGGTTCCTTGTCTACTGAACATCTATGAAATCCATGAAGGAGGATGTACATTTGGTGTGTTCATAATGTGTACTGGTTCCTTGTCTACTGAACATCTATGAAATCCACGAAGGAGGATGTACGTTTGGTGTGTTCATAATGTGAACTGGTTCCTTGTCTACTGAACATCTATGAAATCCACGAAGGCGGATGTACGTTTGGTGTGTTCATAATGTGTACTGGTTCCTTGTCTACTGAACATCTATGAAATCCACGAAGGGGGATGTACGTTTGGTGTGTTCATAATGTGTACTGGTCCCTTGACTACTGAACATCTATGAATCAACGAAGTAGGATGTACGTTTGGTGTGTTCATAATGTGTACTGGTTCCTTGTCTACTGAACATCTATGAATCAACGAAGGAGGATGTACGTTTGGTGTGTTCATAATGTGTACTGGTTCCTTGTCTACTGAACATCTATGAAATCCACGAAGGAGGATGTACGTTTGGTGTGTTCATAATATGTACTGGTTCCTTGTCTACTGAACATCTATGAAATCAACGAAGAAGGATGTACGTTTGGTGTGTTCATAATGTATACTGGTTCCTTGTCTACTGAACATCTATGAAATCAACGAAGGAGGATGTACATTTAGTATGTTCATAACGTGTACTGGTTCCTTGTCTACTGAACATCTATGCAATCCACGAAGGAGGATGTACGTTTGGTGTGTTCATAATGTGTACTGGTTCCTTGTCTACTGAACATCTATGAAATCCACGAAGGAGGATGTACGTTTGGTGTGTTCATAATGTGTACTGGTTCCTTGTCTACTGAACATCTATGAAATCCACGAAGGAGGATGTACGTTTGGTGTGTTCATAATGTGTACTGGTTCCTTGTCTACTGAACATCTATGAAATCCACGAAGGAGGATGTACATTTGGTATGTTCATAATGTGTACTGGTTCCTTGTCTACCCAACGTCTATGAAATCCAGGAAGGAGGATGTACGTTTGGTGTGTTCATAATGTGTACTGGTTCCTTGTCTACTGAACATCTATGAAATCAACGAAGGAGGATGTACGTTTGGTGTGTTCATAATGTGTACTGGTTCATTGTCTACTGAACATCGATGAAATCCACGAAGGAGGATGTACGTTTGGTGTGTTCATAATGTGTACTGGTTCCTTGTCTACTGAACATCTATGAAATCAACGAAGGAGGATGTACGTTTGGTGTGTTCATAATGTGTACTGGTTCCTTGTCTACTGAACATCTATGAAATCAACGAAGAAGGATGTACGTTTGGTGTGGTCATAATGTATACTGGTTCCTTGTCTACTGAACATCTATGAAATCAACAAAGGAGGATGTACATTTGGTATGTTCATAATGTGTACTGGTTCCTTGTCTACTGAACATCTATGAAATCCTCGAAGGAGGATGTACGTTTGGTGTGTTCATAATGTGTACTGGTTCCTTGTCTACTGAACATCTATGAAATCCACGAAGGAGGATGTACGTTTGGTGTGTTCATAATGTGTACTGGTTCGTTGTCTACTGAACATCTATGAAATCCACGAAGGAGGATGTACGTTTGGTGTGTTCATAATGTGTACTTGTTCCTTGTCTACTGAACATCTATGAAATCAACGAAGGAGTATGTACGTTTGGTATGTTGATAATGTGTACTGGTTCATTGTCTCCTGAACATCTATGAAATCAACGAAGGAGGATGTACGTTTGGTGTGTTCATAATGTGTACTGGTTCCTTGTCTACTGAACATCTATGAAATCCACGAAGGAGGATGTACGTTTGGTGTGTTCATAATGTGTACTGGTTCCTTGTCTACTGAACATCTATGAAATCCACGAAGGAGGATGTACGTTTGGTGTGTTCATAATGTGTACTGGTTCCTTGTCTACTGAACATCTATGAAATCCACGAAGGAGGATGTACGTTTGGTGTGTTCATAATATGTACTGGTTCCTTGTCTACTGAACATCTATGAAATCAACGAAGAAGGATGTACGTTTGGTGTGTTCATAATGTATACTGGTTCCTTGTCTACTGAACATCTATGAAATCAACGAAGGAGGATGTACATTTGGTATGTTCATAACGTGTACTGGTTCCTTGTCTACTGAACATCTATGCAATCCACGAAGGAGGATGTACGTTTGGTGTGTTCATAATGTGTACTGGTTCCTTGTCTACTGAACATCTATGAACTCCACGAAGGAGGATGTACGTTTGGTGTGTTCATAATGTGTACTGGTTCCTTGTCTACTGAACATCTATGAAATCCACGAAGGAGGATGTACATTTGGTATGTTCATAATGTGTACTGGTTCCTTGTCTACCCAACGTCTATGAAATCCAGGAAGGAGGTTGACGTTTGGTGTGTTCATAATGTGTACTGGTTCCTTGTCTACTGAACATCTATGAAATCAACGAAGGAGGATGTACGTTTGGTGTGTTCATAATGTGTACTGGTTCATTGTCTACTGAAGATCGATGAAATCCACGAAGGAGGATGTACGTTTGGTGTGTTCATAATGTGTACTGGTTCCTTGTCTACTGAACATCTATGAAATCAACGAAGGAGGATGTACGTTTGGTGTGTTCATAATGTGTACTGGTTCCTTGTCTACTGAACATCTATGAAATCAACGAAGAAGGATGTACGTTTGGTGTGGTCATAATGTATACTGGTTCCTTGTCTACTGAACATCTATGAAATCAACAAAGGAGGATGTACATTTAGTATGTTCATAATGTGTACTGGTTCCTTGTCTACTGAACATCTATGAAATCCTCGAAGGAGGATGTACGTTTGGTGTGTTCATAATGTGTACTGGTTCCTTGTCTACTGAACATCTATGAAATCCACGAAGGAGGATGTACGTTTGGTGTGTTCATAATGTGTACTGGTTCGTTGTCTACTGAACATCTATGAAATCCACGAAGGAGGATGTACGTTTGGTGTGTTCATAATGTGTACTTGTTCCTTGTCTACTGAACATCTATGAAATCAACGAAGGAGTATGTACGTTTGGTATGTTGATAATGTGTACTGGTTCATTGTCTCCTGAACATCTATGAAATCAACGAAGGAGGATGTACGTTTGGTGTGTTGATAATGTGTACTGGTTCCTTGTCTACTGAACATCTATGAAATCCACGAAGGAGGATGTACGTTTGGTGTGTTCATAATGTGTACTGGTTCCTTGTCTACTGAACATCTATGAAATCCACGAAGGAGGATGTACGTTTGGTGTGTTCATAATGTGAACTGGTTCCTTGTCTACTGAACATCTATGAAATCCACGAAGGCGGATGTACGTTTGGTGTGTTCATAATGTGTACTGGTTCCTTGTCTACTGAACATCTATGAAATCCACGAAGGGGGATGTACGTTTGGTGTGTTCATAATGTGTACTGGTCCCTTGACTACTGAACATTTATGAATCAACGAAGTAGGATGTACGTTTGGTGTGTTCATAATGTGTACTGGTTCCTTGTCTACTGAACATCTATGAATCAACGAAGGAGGATGTACGTTTGGTGTGTTCATAATGTGTACTGGTTCCTTGTCTACTGAACATCTATGAAATCCACGAAGGAGGATGTACGTTTGGTGTGTTCATAATATGTACTGGTTCCTTGTCTACTGAACATCTATGAAATCAACGAAGGAGGATGTACGTTTGGTGTGTTCATAATGTATACTGGTTCCTTGTCTACTGAACATCTATGAAATCAACGAAGGAGGATGTACATTTGGTATGTTCATAACGTGTACTGGTTCCTTGTCTACTGAACATCTATGAAATCCACGAAGGAGGATGTACGTTTGGTGTGTTCATAATGTGTACTGGTTCCTTGTCTACTGAACATCTATGAAATCCACGAAGGAGGATGTACGTTTGGTGTGTTCATAATGTGTACTGGTTCATTGTTTACTCAACATCTATGAAATCCACGAAGGAGGATGTACATTTGGTATGTTCATAATGTGTACTGGTTCCTTGTCTACCCAACATCTATGAAATCCACGAAGGAGGATGTACGTTTGGTGTGTTCATAATGTGTACTGGTTCCTTGTCTACTGAACATCTATGAAATCCACGAAGGAGGATGTACATTTGGTATGTTCATAATGTGTACTGGTTCCTTGTCTACCCAACGTCTATGAAATCCACGAAGGAGGATGTACGTTTGGTGTGTTCATAATGTGTACTGGTTCCTTGTCTACTGAACATCTATGAAATCAACGAAGGAGGATGTACGTTTGGTGTGTTCATAATGTGTACTGGTTCATTGTCTACTGAACATCGATGAAATCCACGAAGGAGGATGTACGTTTGGTGTGTTCATAATGTGTACTGGTTCCTTGTCTACTGAACATCTATGAAATCAACGAAGGAGGATGTACGTTTGGTGTGTTCATAATGTGTACTGGTTCCTTGTCTACTGAACATCTATGAAATCCACGAAGGAGGATGTACGTTTAGTGTGTTCATAATGTGTACTGGTTCCTTGTCTACTGAACATCTATTAAATCCACGAAGGAGGATGTACGTTTGGTGTGTTCATAATGTGTACTGGTTCCTTGTCTACTGAACATCTATGAAATCCACGAAGGAGGATGTACGTTTGGTGTGTTCATAATGTGTACTGGTCCCTTGACTACTGAACATCTATGAATCAACGAAGGAGGATGTACGTTTGGTATGTTGATAATGTGTACTGGTTCATTGTCTCCTGAACATCTATGAAATCAACGAAGGAGGATGTACGTTTGGTGTGTTCATAATGTGAACTGGTTCCTTGTCTACTGAACATCTATGAAATCCACGAAGGAGGATGTACGTTTGGTGTGTTCATAATGTGTACTGGTTCCTTGTCTACTGAACATCTATGAAATCCACGAAGGAGGATGTACGTTTGGTGTGTTCATAATGTGAACTGGTTCCTTGTCTACTGAACATCTATGAAATCCACGAAGGCGGATGTACGTTTGGTGTGTTCATAATGTGTACTGGTTCCTTGTCTACTGAACATCTATGAAATCCACGAAGGGGGATGTACGTTTGGTGTGTTCATAATGTGTACTGGTCCCTTGACTACTGAACATCTATCAATCAACGAAGTAGGATGTACGTTTGGTGTGTTCATAATGTGTACTGGTTCCTTGTCTACTGAACATCTATGAAATCCACGAAGGAGGATGTACGTTTGGTGTGTTCATAATATGTACTGGTTCCTTGTCTACTGAACATCTATGAAATCAACGAAGGAGGATGTACGTTTGGTGTGTTCATAATGTATACTGGTTCCTTGTCTACTGAACATCTATGAAATCAACGAAGGAGGATGTACATTTGGTATGTTCATAACGTGTACTGGTTCCTTGTCTACTGAACATCTATGAAATCCACGAAGGAGGATGTACGTTTGGTGTGTTCATAATGTGTACTGGTTCCTTGTCTACTGAACATCTATGAAATCCACGAAGGAGGATGTACGTTTGGTGTGTTCATAATGTGTACTGGTTCATTGTTTACTGAACATCTATGAAATCCACGAAGGAGGATGTACATTTGGTATGTTCATAATGTGTACTGGTTCCTTGTCTACCCAACATCTATGAAATCCACGAAGGAGGATGTACGTTTGGTGTGTTCATAATGTGTACTGGTTCCTTGTCTACTGAACATCTATGAAATCCACGAAGGAGGATGTACATTTGGTATGTTCATAATGTGTACTGGTTCCTTGTCTACCCAACGTCTATGAAATCCACGAAGGAGGATGTACGTTTGGTGTGTTCATAATGTGTACTGGTTCCTTGTCTACTGAACATCTATGAAATCAACGAAGGAGGATGTACGTTTGGTGTGTTCATAATGTGTACTGGTTCATTGTCTACTGAACATCGATGAAATCCACGAAGGAGGATGTACGTTTGGTGTGTTCATAATGTGTACTGGTTCCTTGTCTACTGAACATCTATGAAATCAACGAAGGAGGATGTACGTTTGGTGTGTTCATAATGTGTACTGGTTCCTTGTCTACTGAACATCTATGAAATCCACGAAGGAGGATGTACGTTTAGTGTGTTCATAATGTGTACTGGTTCCTTGTCTACTGAACATCTATTAAATCCACGAAGGAGGATGTACGTTTGGTGTGTTCATAATGTGTACTGGTTCCTTGTCTACTGAACATCTATGAAATCCACGAAGGAGGATGTACGTTTGGTGTGTTCATAATGTGTACTGGTCCCTTGACTACTGAACATCTATGAATCAACGAAGGAGGATGTACGTTTTGTGTGTTCATAATGTGTACTGGTTCCTTGTCTACTGAACATCTATGAAATCAACGAAGGAGGATGTACGTTTGGTGTGTTCATAATGTGTACTTGTTCCTTGTCTACTGAACATCTATGAAATCAACGAAGGAGGATGTACGTTTGGTGTGTTCATAATGTGTACTGGTTCCTTGACTACTGAACATCTATGAAATCAACAAAGGAGGATGTACGTTTGATATGTTCATAAAGTGTACTGGTTCCTTGTCTACTGAACATCTATGAAATCAACGAAGAAGGATGGAGGATGTAAAACTTTTCTAGAACAAATGTCAAAACAACCATGATTGGAAAATCAGTAGAGGAGACTTTGTAATTGTTTGTTTAAAATCAATGGTTGTAAAATTTACCTCGCAATATTTTGTCCGAAAATATATATTCCAATAATATTCATGAATTGATAATTTCTCAATGATAAGCGTAACTTCATTTCGGAGATGCTCGTAACGGCACGTCTTAATAAATAAAATGGGTAATTTACCATTAAGAGGGCTTCAATTTTCCCTGAATATATAAATGCTATGTAAATACCCTAGCAAAAGTCCTTGAACAGCGACATTGCCCCAAAAATAGGCTCTCATGCTATTTCACTGAGAACCCAATGCAGAAATTTTGACATAGCCAAAAATTGTACAACACCCAGATATGGTTCGCCTTTTTGAAATTTAATAGTATAATGCAAATATTGAATCCAAGTGGCAGCAGGCCTCTACAATAACCTTTTTTTCAACTTGTCCAGTAGGACAAGTACAACCCAAAACTTACTTGTCCGAATGAAATTGTAACTTGTCTAAAACAAATCTTAATAATAACCTTTTTTGCCTTATAAGTTGATTCAAGGAACAAAATGAAGTAAAACAATAGAACAGAATTTGATTTATATCTTTTGAAATACTTTTCAAAAATATGAGTCGAGAACAACTGAATCAAGTCACAGGGCTTAGGTTCTAGTTTTCATCAATGCCAAAGTCTCATCAGACTCTGCACATGAGGCACCGTCTGATAGGCCTGTCAATGTACACTCATTGGATTTGTATCCTGGTTGTTTAAGTTGAAAAAAGATTATTCAAATGCAATCAATAAAAAAAAAGAAGATGATGTATGATTGCCAATGAGACAACTCTCTGCAAGAGACCAAATGACACAGAAATTAACAACTATAGGTCACCGTATTGCAAGTATTGTTTCTTTCTACATATGATCAAATATGATTTTGTGAATTTTATGGTAAATAATTTCTTCATTTTTATTTAAAAAATATTTTTGTTAAAAAAATTACCGGTATGGTATTTTTTATAATAATATAAAAGAACAGAATAAGGTGGGGAAACCAGGTACTGATTTGTCTTGGTCCCGAATTGTCTCCTGCGTTGCCAAACTGTCTATTAATCATATCTATTAAATATGTCTCCTACGGTGCCAAACTGTCTATTAAACTTAGGAGTCGAATCGTTTCCGAGCTGGCGAAGAACTGTCTTGTAAAGTTACCTTTTCTACAAAGCGCATCGCTGATTCGGATCAGTAAAACTGGTTTCCGAGAATAGTATGCCTTTTACCTATTAAAAAGTACCTGACAAAGAACCAGTTTAAAATTATCGGTTTGCAAGTAAAGATGTCAAATTAATACTTGTTTTTATCTTCTTTTCTTGTTTTTTGTTAATAACTTCTTTGTTCATCAAAGTTGGATTAAATTTATTTTCTGCAGAATAATTTTACTTGTCCCGTCGGACAAGCTTGATATAGCTTTTACTTGTCCGACCTTTTTTTCCTCTGGTACCGGACAATCGGACAAGCGTTATTGTCGAGGCCTGGGCCGCAGTATTCAAAAATGTAAACTATGCTAACCATTCAAAGTCAATGAACCATGACTTTTGGTGCAGGACCAAATTACCCAATGGAAATGAGAAATGTCTATGCTTATAATATAAAAATAAGAAGACGTGGTATGATTGCCAATCAGACAACTCTCCAACAGAGACCAAATGACATAGAAGTTTACAACTATAGGTCACCATACGGCCTTCAACAATGAGCAAAACCCATACTGCATAGCCAGCAAGACCCCGAAATGACAAATGTCAAACAATTCAAACGAGAAATCTAACCTGATTTATGAAAAAAACATAAAACGAAAAAAAAAAAAAAATATGATATACAGCATCAAACGACAAATACTGAATTACAAGCCCCTTTCCAAGTTATGTTTATTTTATTGATAATAAGATATATTATCTGAACTCTGTAGTGCAGAAATTTCAATTGTGATGTTACTGTGATTTCATAAACATGTTGATATTGACATATTTCAGCTAAATTGACCATTCGACACATAGTTTCTGGACAAAATAGATATAAGTAGCAGCCTTAATATAGTTCAGTGGTCTAGAGCGCTGGACACAGTTAAGTGTTGTCTCGATATCCTAATAGCATGAGTTCGAATCCCGGCGAGGGAAGAACAAAAATTTGCTTCCGCAAATTTGCAGATTTTACATTGTTGTGCTGATATTTAGAGTAATTATATTATATAATTATAGCCAAACAAATTTACACACATTAACATCTGTATAAAATACATTATTTATCAAAATATATTTTTAGTAAAGCTGTTGCTCATATCTGAATATAATCATAAGATCGCAAAATTAGTTTTTACAGCTTTGCACGAAATTCAAAAACTTTGATTGAAGCCTTAGTGCAAATATGAAAGACAAAATTTATGAAATATAATTATTTGATACTTTTTAATTTTCAAATCCAAGAGGCCAAAAAAGGGGCCTTACCATACCTCCTCCTTTATCTTTAAGGCCTCGTACAGACCTACAGGCGTACATTCACAGAGTTGTCGCCTCCATTAACTGTCATTAAGGCCTCGTACAGATCTACAGACGTACCTTCAAAGAGTTGTCGCAAGATTTTCCGTTAATGAAAAATAAACCTTAATTCATGCGTAAAATCTCTTTTTGCCGATTAGGATATTTTTGTTCTGTATAAACTACTAAAAAATCATCTTTTCAAGACAATTATTTTTAAAAACAAATTGCGGAAGATATCAAAGGGACATTCAAAACTCTTTAAGTCGAGATAAACCGACAACGTCATGGCAACAGTATTAAAGACGACGAAAAGTCAAAAAAGTTCACCAAAAACTGCATAGATAACTAAAGACTTAGCAGCACGAACCCCACCAAAAACTGCATAGATAACTAAAGACTTAGCAGCACGAACCCCACCAAAAACTGCATAGATAACTAAAGACTTAGCAGCACGAACCCCACCAAAAACTGCATAGATAACTAAAGACTTAGCAGCACGAACCCCACCAAAAACTGCATAGATAACTAAAGACTTAGCAGCACGAACCCCACCAAAAACTGCATAGATAACTAAAGACTTAGCAGCACGAACCCCACCAAAAACTGCATAGATAACTAAAGACTTAGCAGCACGAACCCCACCAAAAACTGCATAGATAACTAAAGACTTAGCAGCACGAACCCCACCATAAAACTGCATAGATAACTAAAGACTTAGCAGCACGAACCCCACCAAAAACTGCATAGATAACTAAAGACTTAGCAGCACGAACCCCACCAAAAACTGCATAGATAACTAAAGACTTAGCAGCACGAACCCCACCAAAAACTGCATAGATAACTAAAGACTTAGCAGCACGAACCCCACCATAAAACTGCATAGATAACTTAAGACTTAGCAGCACGAACCCCACCAAAAACTGCATAGATAACTAAAGACTTAGCAGCACGAACCCCACCAAAAACTGCATAGATAACTAAAGACTTAGCAGCACGAACCCCACCAAAAAACTTGTGCTGATCTAAGGTGCTTCGAGAGGGTGAGCAGATACGTATAAGAAATTCATTGACAATTTCGTAGATCTTGGTTTGCAGATCATTTTTGCTGTGTTTCTCTATCGTCTAGATATTGCAGAAACATAAAAATGGTTCAAATCGCCTTTTAAAGGTAATCACTTCTATAGTGGGTATGTTGACTTTTCTTGCTCATCATTTCTACTATTTACATTAAAAAATAAATTTTCTGTAATTTCATAAAAAAAAACAAAATTGGTAAAAATCGTCATTATTGATACGACTGACAATTTCGGAAAATAAAATAGGAAACATTATACAAGGGCAAGAAATGAAACATTATACAAGGGCAAAAAATGAAACATTATGCAAGGGCAAAAAATGAAATGAACACTTTATACATTCCGTGCGCTCGAAGCGCTTTTCTGGATTTATCTTTATCAGGAATGCTCAAACCTGAGCATTTGAAAGCATGGAAGTCTAAAAACGCTGCAACGTTAGAAGATATACTTATATAAGATGAGAAGTCGCTTTGTTTTGACAAAATTCCTACTGATTTTGTTGCTTTTTAAATTTTTTTTTCTCTATCTCCATTTTCAAGATAATAGGCAAAACACAAACAGTTGGTAAAAATCGTCATTGGAAATAATTAATTCTAATATTCAATTTCCAGTCGGCTTGAGTAACTGTCATAATTTTAGACTGTGAGTGAAACAAATAGGAGAATTTACATAACCTCTTTCTCTAGCATGTCCCGTGAGTAAGAGAGAGACAAATAGAAGGAGAATTTACATAACCTCTTTCTCTTGCAGGCCCCGTGAGTGAGAGAGAGACAAATAGAAGGAGAATTTACATTATCTCTTTCTCTAGCAGGCCCCGTGAGTAAGAGAGAAATACAAATACAGGGGGAATTTACATTATCTCTTTCTCTAGCAGGCCCCGTGAGTAAGAGAGAGACAAATAGAAGGAGAATTTACATAACCTTTTTCTCTAGCAGGCCCCGTGAGTAAGAGAGAGATACAAATACAGGGGGAATTTACATTATCTCTTTCTCTAGCAGGCCCCGTGAGTAAGAGAGAGACAAATAGAAGGAGAATTTACATAACCTATTTCTCTAGCAGGCCCCGTGAGTAAGAGAGAGACAAATAGAAGGAGAATTTACATAACCTCTTTCTCTAGCAGGCCCCGTGAGTAAGAGAGAGACAAATAGAAGGAGAATTTACATAACCTCTTTCTCTAGCAGGCCCCGTGAGTAAGAGATAGACAAATAGAAGGAGATTTTACATAACCTCTTTCTCTTGCAGGCCCCGTGAGTAAGAGAGAGAGACAAATACAGAGGGAATTTACATTATCTCTTTCTCTAGCAGGCCCCGTGAGTAAGAGAGATACAAATACAGGGAGAATTTACATTATCTCTTTCTCTAACAGGCCCCGTGAGTAAGAGAGAGAGACAAATAGAAGGAGAATTTACATTACATCTTTCTCTAGCAGGCCCCGTGAGTAAGAGAGAGACAAATAGAAGGAGAATTTACATTGCCTCTTTCTCTAGCAGGCCCCGTGAGTAAGAGAGAGAGACAAATAGAAGGAGAATTTACATTATCTCTTTCTCTAGCAGGTCCCGTGAGTAAGAGAGAAACAAATAGAAGGGGAATTTACATGACCTCTTTCTCTAGCAGGCCCCGTGAGTAAGAGAGAGAGACAAATAGAAGGATAATTTACATTACCTCTTTCTCTAGCAGGCCCCGTGAGTAAGAGGGAGATACAAATACAGGGGGAATTCACATTACCTCTTTCTCTAGCAGGCCCCGTGAGTAAGAGAGAGAGACAAATAGAAGGAGAATTTACATAACCTCTTTCTCTAGCAGGTCCCGTGAGTAAGAGAGAAACAAATAGAAGGGGAATTTACATGACCTCTTTCTCTAGCAGGCCCAGTGAGTAAGAGAGAGAGACAAATAGAAGGATAATTTACATTACCTCTTTCTCTAGCAGGCCCCGTGAGTAAGAGGGAGATACAATTACAGGGGGAATTCACATTACCTCTTTCTCTAGCAGGCCCCGTGAGTATGAGAGAGAGACAAATAGAAGGAGAATTTACATTATCTCTTTCTCTAGCAGGCCCCGTAAGTAAGACAGAGATACAAATAGGAGAATTTACATGACCTCTTTCTCTAGCAGGTCCCGTGAGTAAGAGAGAGACAAATAGAAGGAGAATTTACATTACCTCTTTCTCTAGCAGGCCCCGTGAGTAAGAGAGAGACAAATAGAAGGAGAATTTACATTATCTCTTTCTCTAGCAGGCCCCGTGAGTAAGAGAGAGACAAATAGAAGGAGAATTTACATAACCTCTTTCTCTAACAGGCCCCGTGAGTAAGAGAGAGAGACAAATAGAAGGAGAATTTACATTGCCTCTTTCTCTAGCAGGCCCCGTGAGTAAGAGAGAGACAAATAGAAGGAGAATTTACATAACCTCTTTCTCTAGCAGGCCCCGTGAGTAAGAGAGAGAGACAAATAGAAGGAGAATTTACATTATCTCTTTCTCTAGCAGGCCCCGTGAGTAAGAGAGAGATACAAATACAGGGGGAATTTACATAACCTCTTTCTCTAGATGGCCCCGTGAGTAAGAGAGAGACAAATAGAAGGAGAATTTACATTGCCTCTTTCTCTAGCAGGTCCCGTGAGTAAGAGAGAGACAAATAGAAGGATAATTTACATAACCTCTTTCTCTAGCAGGTCCCGTGAGTAAGAGAGAGACAAATAGAAGGAGAATTTACATTACCTCTTTCTCTAGCAGGCCCCGTGAGTAAGAGAGAGACAAATAGAAGGAGAATTTACATTGCCTCTTTCTCTAGCAGGCCCCGTGAGTAAGAGAGAGACAAATAGAAGGGGAATTTACATAACCTCTTTCTCTAGCAGGTTCCGTGAGTAAGAGAGAGAGACAAATAGAAGGAGAATTTACATTATCTCTTTCTCTAGCAGGCCCCGTGAGTAAGAGAGAGATACAAATACAGGGGGAATTTACATAACCTCTTTCTCTAGCAGGCCCCGTGAGTAAGAGAGAGACAAATAGAAGGAGAATTTACATTACCTCTTTCTCTAGCAGGCCCCGTGAGTAAGAGAGAGAGGCAAATACAGAGGGAATTTACATTATCTCTTTCTCTAGCAGGCCCCGTGAGTAAGAGAGAAACAAATAGAAGGAGAATTTACATTACCTCTTTCTCTAGCAGGCCCCGTGAGTAAGAGAGAGAGACAAATAGAAGGAGAATTTACATTACCTCTTTCTCTAACAGGCCCCGTGAGTAAGATAGAGAGACAAATAGAAGGAGAATTTACATTATCTCTTTCTCTAGTAGGTCCCGTGAGTAAGAGAGAGACAAATAGAAGGAGAATTTACATTACCTCTTTCTCTAGCAGGCCCCGTGAGTAAGAGAGAGAGACAAATACAGAGGGAATTTACATTATCTCTTTCTCTAGCAGGCCCCGTGAGTAAGAGAGAGACAAATAGAAGGAGAATTTACATTACATCTTTCTCTAGCAGGCCCCGTGAGTAAGAGAGAGAGACAAATACAGAGGGAATTTACATTATCTCTTTCTCTAGCAGGCCCCGTGAGTAAGAGAGAGAGACAAATAGAAGGAGAATTTACATTACCTCTTTCTCTAGCAGGCCCCGTGAGTAAGAGAGAGACAAATAGAAGGAGAATTTACATTATCTCTTTCTCTAGCAGGTCCCGTGAGTAAGAGAGAGACAAATAGAAGGAGAATTTACATTACATCTTTCTCTAGCAGGCCCCGTGAGTAAGAGAGAGATACAAATACAGGGGGAATTTACATTACCTCTTTCTCTAGCAGGCCCCGTGAGTAAGAGAGAGACAAATAGAAGGAGAATTTACATTATCTCTTTCTCTAGCAGGCCCCGTGAGTAAGAGAGAGATACAAATACAGGGGGAATTTACATTATCTCTTTCTGTAGCAGGCCCCGTGAGTAAGAGAGAAACAAATAGGAGGAGAATTTACATTACATCTTTCTCTAGCAGGCCCCGTGAGTAAGAGAGAGACAAATAGAAGGAGAATTTACATTATCTCTTTCTCTAGCAGGTCCCGTGAGTAAGAGAGAGACAAATAGAAGGAGAATTTACATTACATCTTTCTCTAGCAGGCCCCGTGAGTAAGAGAGAGAGACAAATACAGAGGGAATTTACATTATCTCTTTCTCTAGCAGGCCCCGTGAGTAAGAGAGAGAGACAAATAGAAGGAGAATTTACATTACCTCTTTCTCTAGCAGGCCCCGTGAGTAAGAGAGAGACAAATAGAAGGAGAATTTACATTATCTCTTTCTCTAGCAGGCCCCGTGAGTAAGAGAGAGATACAAATACAGGGGGAATTTACATTATCTCTTTCTGTAGCAGGCCCCGTGAGTAAGAGAGAAACAAATAGGAGGAGAATTTACATTACATCTTTCTCTAGCAGGCCCCGTGAGTAAGAGAGAGACAAATAGAAGGAGAATTTACATTACATCTTTCTCTAGCAGGCCCCGTGAGTAAGAGAGAGAGACAAATAGAAGGAGAATTTACATTATCTCTTTCTCTAACAGGCCCCGTGAGTAAAAGAGAGACAAATAGAAGGAGAATTTACATTATCTCTTTCTCTAGCAGGCCCCGTGAGTAAGAGAGAGATACAAATACAGGGGGAATTTACATTATCTCTTTCTCTAGCAGGCCCCGTGAGTAAGAGAGAAACAAATAGAAGGAGAATTTACATTACATCTTTCTCTAGCAGGCCCCGTGAGTAAGAGAGAGACAAATAGAAGGAGAATTTACATTACATCTTTCTCTAGCAGGCCCCGTGAGTAAGAGAGAGACAAATAGAAGGAGAATTTACATTATCTCTTTCTCTAACAGGCCCCGTGAGTAAGAGAGAGACAAATAGAAGGAGAATTTACATTATCTCTTTCTCTAGCAGGCCCCGTGAGTAAGAGAGAGAGACAAATAGAAGGAGAATTTACATTACCTCTTTCTCTAGCAGGCCCCGTGAGTAAGAGAGAGAGACAAATACAGAGGGAATTTACATTATCTCTTTCTCTAGCAGGCCCCGTGAGTAAGAGAGAGAGACAAATACAGAGGGAATTTACATTATCTCTTTATCTAGCAGGCCCCGTGAGTAAGAGAGAGAGACAAATAGAAGGAGAATTTACATTACCTCTTTCTCTAGCAGGCCCCGTGAGTAAGAGAGAGACAAATAGAAGGAGAATTTACATTATCTCTTTCTCTAGCAGGCCCCGTGAGTAAGAGAGAGATACAAATACAGGGGGAATTTACATTACCTCTTTCTCTAGCAGGCCCCGTGAGTAAGAGAGAGACAAATAGAAGGAGAATTTACATTATCTCTTTCTCTAGAAGGCCCCGTGAGTAAGAGAGAGATACAAATACAGGGGGAATTTACATTATCTCTTTCTCTAGCAGGCCCCGTGAGTAAGAGAGAAACAAATAGAAGGAGAATTTACATTACATCTTTCTCTAGCAGGCCCCGTGAGTAAGAGAGAGACAAATAGAAGGAGAATTTACATTACATCTTTCTCTAGCAGGCCCCGTGAGTAAGAGAGAGACAAATAGAAGGAGAATTTACATTATCTCTTTCTCTAACAGGCCCCGTGAGTAAGAGAGAGACAAATAGAAGGAGAATTTACATTATCTCTTTCTCTAGCAGGCCCCGTGAGTAAGAGAGAGAGACAAATACAGGGGGAATTTACATTACCTCTTTCTCTAGCAGGCCCCGTGAGTAAGAGAGAGACAAATAGAAGGAGAATTTACATTATCTCTTTCTCTAACAGGCCCCGTGAGTAAGAGAGAGACAAATAGAAGGAGAATTTACATTACATCTTTCTCTAGCAGGCCCCGTGAGTAAGAGAGAGAGACAAATACAGGGGGAATTTACATTACCTCTTTCTCTAGCAAGCCTCGTGAGTAAGAGAGAGACAAATAAAAGGAGAATTTACATTATCTCTTTCTCTAACAGGCCCCGTGAGTAAGAGAGAGACAAATAGAAGGAGAATTTACATTATCTCTTTCTCTAGCAGGCCCCGTGAGTAAGAGAGAGACAAATAGAAGGAGAATTTACATTATCTCTTTCTCTAGCAGGCCCCGTGAGTAAGAGAGAGACAAATAGAAGGAGAATTTACATTACATCTTTCTCTAGCAGGCCCCGTGAGTAAGAGAGAGACAAATAGAAGGAGAATTTACATTACATCTTTCTCTAGCAGGTCCCGTGAGTAAGAGAGAGACAAATAGAAGGAGAATTTACATAACCTCTTTCTCTAGCAGGCCCCGTGAGTAAGAGAGAGACAAATAGAAGGAGAATTTACATTATCTCTTTCTCTAGCAGGCCCCGTGAGTAAGAGAGAGATACAAAGACAGGGAGAATTTACATTATCTTTTTCTCTAACAGGCCCCGTGAGTAAGAGAGAGAGACAAATAGAAGGAGAATTTACATTACATCTTTCTCTAGCAGGCCCCGTGAGTAAGAGAGAGACAAATAGAAGGAGAATTTACATTACATCTTTCTCTAGCAGGTCCCGTGAGTAAGAGAGAGACAAATAGAAGGAGAATTTACATAACCTCTTTCTCTAGCAGGCCCCGTGAGTAAGAGAGAGACAAATAGAAGGAGAATTTACATTTTCTCTTTCTCTAGCAGGCCCCGTGAGTAAGAGAGAGAGACAAATACAGAGGGAATTTACATTATCTCTTTCTCTAGCAGGCCCCGTGAGTAAGAGAGAGACAAATAGAAGGAGAATTTACATAACCTCTTTCTCTAGCAGGCCCCGTGAGTAAGAGAGAGACAAATAGAAGGAGAATTTACATTACCTCTTTCTCTAGCAGGCCCCGTGAGTAAGAGAGAGAGACAAATAGAAGGAGAATTTACATTACCTCTTTCTCTAACAGGCCCCGTGAGTAAGAGAGAGATACAAATACAGGGGGAATTTACATTACCTCTTTCTCTAGCAGGCCCCGTGAGTAAGAGAGAGATACAAATACAGGGAGAATTTACATTATCTCTTTCTCTAACAGGCCCCGTGAGAAAGAGAGAGAGACAAATAGAAGGAGAATTTACATTACCTCTTTCTCTAGCAGGTCCCGTGAGTAAGAGAGAGAGACAAATAGAAGGAGAATTTACATTACCTCTTTCTCTAGCAGGCCCCGTGAGTAAGAGAGAGACAAATAGAAGGAGAATTTACATTACCTCTTTCTCTAGCAGGCCCCGTGAGTAAGAGAGAGACAAATAGAAGGAGAATTCACATTATCTCTTTCTCTAGCAGGTCCCGTGAGTAAGAGAGAGAGACAAATAGGAGGAGAATTTACATTACCTCTTTCTCTAGCAGGCCCCGTGAGTAAGAGAGAGACAAATAGAAGGAGAATTTACATAACCTCTTTCTCTAGCAGGCCCCGTGAGTAAGAGAGAGACAAATAGAAGGAGAATTCACAATACCTCTTTCTCTAGCAGGCCCGTGAGTAAGAGAGAGAGACAAATAGGAGAAGTTACATTACCTCTTTCTCTAGCAGGCCCCGTGAGTAAGAGAGAGATACAAATACAGGGGGAATTTACATTACCTCTTTCTCTAACAGGCCCCGTGAGTAAGAGAGAGACAAATAGAAGGAGAATTTACATAACCTCTTTCTCTAGCAGGCCCCGTGAGTAAGAGAGAGACAAACAGAAGGAGAATTTACATTGCCTCTTTCTCTAGCAGGTCCCGTGAGTAAGAGAGAGACAAATAGAAGGAGAATTTACATTATCTCTTTCTCTAGCAGGCCCCGTGAGTAAGAGAGAGACAAATAGAAGGAGAATTTACATAACCTCTTTCTCTAGCAGGCCCCGTGAGTAAGAGAGAGACAAATAGAAGGAGAATTTACATAACCTCTTTCTCTAGCAGGCCCCGTGAGTAAGAGAGAGACTAATAGAAGGAGAATTTACATTGCCTCTTTCTCTAGCAGGTCCCGTGAGTAAAAGAGAGACAAATAGAAGGAGAATTTACATTATCTCTTTCTCTAGCAGGCCCCGTGAGTAAGAGAGAGATACAAATACAGGGGGAATTTACATAACCTCTTTCTCTAGCAGGCCCCGTGAGTAAGAGAGAGACAAATAGAAGGTGAATTTACATTATCTCTTTCTATAGCAGGCCCCGTGAGTAAGAGGGAGATACAAATACAGGGGGAATTCACATTACCTCTTTCTCTAGCAGGCCCCGTGAGTAAGAGAGAGACAAATAGAAGGAGAATTTACATTGCCTCTTTCTCTAGCAGGTCCCGTGAGTAAGAGAGAGACAAATAGAAGGAGAATTTACATTACATCTTTCTCTAGCAGGCCCCGTGAGTAAGAGAGAAACAAATAGAAGGAGAATTGACATTACATCTTTCTCTAGCAGGCCCCGTGAGTAAGAGAGAGACAAATACAGAAGGAATTTGGCCCTACCCTTTTTCTATGGCTGCCCCTGAGAGTGAGACATATACAGAAGAAATTGACCCTGCCATTTTCTCTAGCTGACCCTGAGAGTCAATCAAGGGAAATAAGTCGTACCCTTTTTTCTATAATATTTGGTAATCATCTTTACCAGCATTAGTTTCCATGGGAATCCAAAGCCGTGAGTTGATATCCACTTGTTTCCTTGTTAATCCAAAGCCGTGAGTTGATATCCACTTGCTTCCTTTGTAATCCAAAGCCGTGAGTTGATATCCACTTGCTTCCTTTGTAATTCAAAGCCGTTGATATCCACTTGTTTCCTTTGTAATCCAAAGCCTTGAGTTGATATCCACTTGTTTCTTTGGTAATCCAAAGCCGTGAGTTGATATCCACTTGTTTCCTTTGTTATCCAAAGCCGTGAGTTGATATCCACTTGTTTCCTTTGTAATCCAAAGCCGTCAGTTGATATCCACTTGTTTCCTTTGTAATCCAAAGCCGTGAGTTGATATCCACTTGTTTCCTTTGTAATCCAAAGCCGTGAGTTGATATCCACTTGCTTCCTTTGTAATCCAAAGCCGTGAGTTGATATTCTCTTGTTTCCTTTGTAATCCAAAGCCGTGAATTGATTTCCACTTGTTTCCTTTGTACTCCAAAGCCGTGAGTTGATATCAACTTGTTTCCTTTGTAATCCAAAGCCGTAAGTTGATATCTACTTGTTTCCTTGGTAATCCTAAGCCGTGAGTTGATATCCTCTTGCTTCCTTTGTAAAAAAAAAGCCGTGAGTTGATATCCACTTGTTTCCTTGGTAATCCAAAGCCGTGAGTTGATATCCACTTGTTTCCTTGGTAATCCAAAGCCGTGAGTTGATATCCACTTGTTTCGTCTCCAACAGAAAATGTAGAATATTCAACACATCTGGTTATATTGTCGAAATATGTTAATTCTGTTCGTAACTAATGGTTACCATTTAAAGTCATCTCGTAGATATTTCCCTTCCCTTAAAAAAATATCAAAGATTTGAATCCGTGTTAGTAGCAAACAGATATTTTCAGGGTCGTCTGAATTGTAAATTGACCTATTCCAGGTTGTCATATTTTTTGAATGGTCTTGATTTGTATGGGGGTGTTTGTTTAATATATGGACTGACACATGGTTAACACGATCTTCTCTTTTTTCGTGTGATTTCTTACATTTTTTCTCCTGGTTTGAACATTCTAAATGGATTGACAAGGTTAGAACACGTGAACACTTCTACCACCAATTTATGTAAGCTGTATTATAAATATAAAATGTATTCTATAGCGACTTTGTATGTTGAAGACATATAGTTGCATTCAATCCACATTTCCTTTTTTCATATTTAGTTCATTTAGATCTCTGGCGGATAATTGTCGCATTGGCATTCATAACACATAATATTATTTTATATTTATGTTATTAGTTCTCTGGGAAAAGTTGTTTTATTGGCAATCACACCACATCTCCTTATTCTCATATTTTCATTTATAAGTTTCTGTAAAAATTACAGTGGGGATCACTTCTAACCTCTCATTAGAACTGTCAGAATAATCTGTCATAGAACTGTTCTAAACTGTCCTAGAACAGTTCTACCTAGAACAGTTTTACCCTAGAACTGTTCTAAGTAGAACTGCCAGAATCAGTTCTAGGTAGAACTGACCAAATCAGTTCTAGGTAGAACTGTCAGGATCAGTTCTAGGGTAGAACTGTCTAAAACTGTTCTAGGTAGAACTGTCCAAATCAGTTCTAGTCGTAGAACTGTCAGCAGAACTGACCAAATCAGTTCTAACGGTAGAACTGTCAGCAGAACTGACTAAATCAGTTCTAACCGTAGAACTGTCAGCAGAACTGTCTAAAACTGTTCTAGCCGTAGAACTGACCAAACCTGTCAGGATTGTAGAACAGTTCTAAATGATGTCACTGCAATTTTTTAATATATATTATATTCTTTTGACTTATTTATATTTAAGACAAAGAGTTCTTAAAATTGTTCTATGGATAGAACTGACTAAATCAATTCTAGCCGTAGAACTGACCAAATCAGTTCTAACCGTAGAAATGTTCTAGTCGTAGAACTGACCAAAGATTTGGTCAGTTCTAAGTAAAACTGTTCTAGGGTAGAACTTTCAGGATCAGTTCTAGGTTAGAACTGTTCTAGCTAAAACTGTCTAAAAGGTGTCAGGATGACAGTTCTACATACTGTCCTAGAACAGTTCTCCTGACAGATTCTGACAGATTTGATGAGAGGTTAGAAAAGAGGGACGAAAGATACCAGAGGGACAGTCAAACTCATAGATCGAAAACAAACTGACAACGCCATGGCCAAAAATAAAAAGACAAACAGACAAAAAATAGTTCAGATGACACAACATAGAAAACCAAAGACTAAGCAACTCGAACCCCACCAAAAACTGGGGGTGATCTCAGGTGCTCCGGAAGGGTAAGCAGATCCTGCTCCACATGTTTCACCCGTCGTGTTGCTTATGTTATTACACATCCGGTAAATAGTCTAATTCGGTAAGTCACATAGAAGTGATCCCTACACTTGATGAGGATAATGCCTAGGTAATATAAAACCTAAACCGAAACACCAGGTGACATTACATCATCAAATCTATTATTTCTTACCAATATCTATGCGTGTTCGATTGAATTATTGAAGTAATAATAAAATAGAAACTTGCCTACATAGTTTTGTTCAAAGCGAAAATAATAGTAAAATTGATCGCATATTTCAAATATTCAAGAATATGAAAATAAACTATATATGTATTAAAAGATGAGATAATGAGATCTTACTTTGATTCTCTGAGAATATATACGGTTACAAAAATAGAAGATTGTGTCCTAGAGATAATATTGAGATGTTTGGATTGCTTAAGGACTCGTTCTTATTTCAACATCTCTGAAGATATATGCTGTTACAAGAAAAGGAGAATTGTGTCTTAGGAATTGTATTGAGATATTTGGATTGGTTAAGGACTGGTTTTTATTTAAACATTTTTCACTTTTTACACATGGTGACTTGGATGGAGCGTTTTCTAATTGGCACTCATAACAGATCTTCTTATTTCTTCTTACCTGTAGGGAAGGATCCCAGGATTTTCCAAAGCGTAATTCGAATAAAAAAAATTATGGTTATATGCTAAAAAAAATTTTTTTTTCAATTAAAGGGGATGTGCGCCATCTGCGCCACCCAGAATCCGCCAGTGACCTTGCAATTACGCCATAGTTGTTCACAGTCAACAACTTTGTCGTTTCAAAATAATAAAAAGAAAGCTGCTAGGCGAAAAAAGAGGGGCGTTTAGTGTTACCCTTGACCGTCCGTCCTTACGTCCTAAAAGTATTTTCTCATATTATTAGCAAGCTTGAGCGGGGGTATTCATGCCGTCAGACATATTCTTCTTTTTTTTTATTAATTTCTGCCGAAAGATAAGCTTATTATAGAATATCTAAATATGATTTAGATTAGTTTTTTTGCTCAACGGAATTTAATACGACTTTTCAAATATGTATTCCTTTTAAGTGACTATTTTGGGATCCAATTTAATGAGGTTGATATTTAAGTATGTGCCACAGCTAGAAAACTATATAAGTTTCAGATGAATCAGACTTGATTAAGATGCGACATTTCTTCGAAGTTTATCGATAAATACAGATAAAAATTGGGGGGGAGAAGAGGAAAGTAAAATATTGAATGTTGGAATTCTTTTTCGTGTTTACTTTGCACCAATAAGCCTGGATACATAAAAAAAAATTACCAACCTTTTACTACTTAAAAGCGTATTCCATCATTTTTTTACCCTACTTTTCAAGGAGTCGTAGATTAAATACCGTCCGCATATTTCATAAACTGGTTCAATATTCTAAACGTGAAACAGAAAGTGTACACTTATGAGTTCTTAACTGGAAGAATTGATATACAGACTGGTTTAGTCACGATAGTTTATTATAACAAACATTTCGAGTCGAGGGCTCTTATATTTTCTATCAGAGTTTGACGTTATGCTTTTCGTCCTGCTTAGAATATTTACTTCCGGTAGATTATGAACAAATACCAGAGCAAGGTCGAGTTCATCAGTCTTTGCCGTGTTTACATTTGGCTTACAGCAAGGATCCCGGGGGTTCTCCTAGAAGTAAGAAGCACCGCATTTAGCTGTATGCCTCGTATATTTATTAGTGGTAGTCGTAGTAAAGAGGTAAGGAACAGCACAGAAAGCTGTAAGCCTCTCATCTCTGGGATTTATTTGAATTGTAGAATTTGAGATATTTTCGTTTGGTCCGTACACAAATACACGAATGTTATTTTAGTAGCTCCGCCCTTATGTAAATATATATCAGATGTTCCAGAAGTTTGTCAACGTATCATTTTCTACCAGGGATTATTTATTTACGCTACCAATGCTGAGAGAGAGAAGACATCAAAATTGACAGGAGTATTTATTTATCCTTCGTACAAGTTTTGAGTTTATTCCCATTTCTTTGCTTTAAAACTAGACAGGCTTAGCAAGAGGCATAAATACAATAGCGTCATATGTTAAAAATGTTATTGGTCAATCAAATTTGTATATGTCATTTAAATGTGCACGGTTGGGATTACCCTTTAAGCCGAACTCCTACGTCGTTCGAGTCAAGTAGTGTCACCCTAGCCGTGCAGATTAAATGACATACACTAATTTGCTTGTCCAATAACTTTAGTATCTTTCTTTTAACGTTTATAATAAACCAATATAAGAAATATGCAATTTGTAACAAATGCTTTACATTGGTTATTGCACTATGGAAACCGTCTTATGTAGGATTAACATCAGAAGTTGGCATGAATAAGCCAGAAGTTGTTACAACCTGTATTGAAGGAAGTGCCAATGCTATCTGGCCAAGCAGTTGGAGATATCGAAGATATTTCTGAGGAGGGCAGAATTTCAAAAGTACATTCGAAGTCTTTAAAAATTAAAGATTCATATAAGATAGATTCTTTTTGTGTGACGCAAAAACACAATATTAATAGGATTATGTTATTTTTGTCCACACTTAATAGTGTGTGTCTGTTTTACAGTGTTCAAGCACGCACGTTATATTATTCTGCATCTCAAGTGTAGTCTTGAAATCGTATAAATAAGTCAAAAGCAGTCTTTCTTTATTAGAAAATCGAACTAGCATTTACTACTGAATTCCAAACCATTTTATAATTTCAATGAGAACTGGAACATATGATTGATTGTTGGTTGCTAATATTTCATGAAGTTCAGGGCGAAAACAAATAAGCAATTTAAGACGATAGGTAGATCTTCTAATAAGAGGCCGCTGGACAATGAGGGTATATTTGATAATCCAGAAATTTGGCCTTGCATAAGACTACGGACCCTAAAAAGTTATTGCAATGGTTCTAAACGTGCAATGAGCGTGACATTCTATTTACTCGAGGCATCGGATTTAATGTCCCTATTCTGACCGCACTTGGCTGTGTACTTGTTAAGCCAGACGGACATTCCACTTTGGCAAGGTTTTTTTTTACTGAAGACTGGTAGAAGACCAAGAGTGACTATATTTCTATTCCCCAGTCCCAAAGGTGGAATAAAATGTAGTTTAAATTTAAACATCTTTAAATAAAAGACGTATATTGATACTATTTTTTTTTATTACAAACAAATTTGAAAAAGGACATATGATATTAAATAGCAAATGTTTATTATATAATGTTTTCAATATTTTCAGTTTTTGTATGTTTTCATGGGGGTAATGTAGATTTTTATATTTCGACTTGAACTGCATTCTTTTTCCTTGAAAATTTAAAATGCATTAATCTTTCAAAAAAATTAACATTAAGGAATAAAATTGAGAATGGAAATGGGGAATGTGTCAAAGAGACAACAACCCGACCACAGAACAGACAACAGCAGAAGGCCACCAACAGGTCTTCAATGCAGCGAGAAATTCCCGCACCCGGAGGCGTCCTTCAGCTGGCCCCTAAACAAATATATATACTAGTTCAGTGATAATGAACGCCATACTAAACTCCAAATTGTACACAAGAAACTAAAATTAAAAATAATACAAGACTAACAAAGGCTAGAGGCTCCTGACTTGGGACAGGCGCAAAAATGCGGCGGGGTTAAACATGTTTATGAGATCTCAACCCTCCCCCTATACCTCTAGCCAATGTAGAAAAGTAAACGCATAACAATACGCACATTAAAATTCAGTTCAAGAGAAGTCCGAGTCTGATGTCAGAAGATGTAACCAAAGAAAATAAACAAAATGACAATAATACATAAATAACAACAGACTACTAGCAGTTAACTGACATGCCAGCTCCAGACTTCAATTAAACTGATTGAAAGATTATGTCTTCATCATATGAATATCAGGCACAATCCTTCCCGTTAGGGGTTTAGTATCATACCATCATAACATATATGAGAAGAACATAACCCGTGTCATGCCAACAACTGGTTTTTAAATAAATGTGTTTAGTGCAGATGCAAAGACCCTATAATGTTTACTCTAACCAATGTTCTTTTAAAACAAGTGTCTAATATGAAAAAGAAAGATGTACAGGCTCTAAGAGTATCTAATTAAAATTGAAGTTGCTGAATCAAATATTGCAATACAAGTTTTTATTGAACCTTTCATTCAAAACACAATTGAAGTTACTGTTCCCTCAAATGTTCTGTTTAAGTTGTTTTTTTGTTAATATTTATTACATACACATTTATTGTGTCCTTTGCAAAATCGAGCAAATATTTGTATTTTAAAATTTTGTGTAAACAAAAAAAAACCAATTATTTATATTCTATTTTGTATTTATATTTTGACAGTTACTTACAAGTGCTGACCCTCAATTTGATTACTAGGACGCTGATAATAACGATGATGAACCCTATCAGTCAATGGTTAATATGCCCAAAGCTTACTTATAACAAAAACTAACAGTTAAGGACGAGACGTTCTTTGGCATAACCCTGGTTCACGAACTTCATGCCCAGAAACTGGTGACGTTTAAGAAAGTCTTAGGAGCAGCTGCAAGCTCTTGAATACCGAATGTTTGGGGAAATGGAATGGATTCGAAATTAAGGGGAAGAAAATGAAGATGCTCACAAAATGTTTGGATGTCATTTCAATTGACATAAACATACAGTTTAAGAAATAACAAAATATCAAAACAACTATATAAACGTATTTACCAGTAAGCTTCTATTCTTATATGTTTTTACATGCATAGAGCAGGCAAATATCCTTTATAAACATATTAATACAATTGAATAATCAATAGTTTACGTTTCCTTAAACCAATAAAAAACATTCCATATGTGCAATACTTAAGAAGTAGAATGTAGAAAGTTTAATAAAGCTACAATTTATACAAAACATATAATTAAATAGCCTTCTATATTCTTATTTTTTGTAAAACAACATCTTCGTATAGGGATCTGCTTTTTCAGTGCAAAAAGTTTTCCTAAACGTAATTTGTCTCTTTCAAATTAAACTTAGAAGGTACAACAACATTTATTCTTATCTATCAGAGTTGATTAAATTTTTTAGGCATTGACCTGATCTATGAAATTATCACCATTAAGGTTATTTACCCTTTTACCGTATTTGCAACATGTTTGATTAAGATTGCTGTTTACTTTTATATGTGAAAAAAGCTAGTGGTTTATCTGTTTATTGCTCATTATACTTTTTACTTTGATTATCGTACTCCGACATGAATCGATCGAATTGTTGGATTAAGTGTTCCAGCCACAAACAGTTTAATGTATTCATCATATTCATAGTTAGTCATTAGAATTTCCACAAAATGTACAAATTATTTAGTGCAAAAATAAAAAAAAAAAATTTGGATGTCTGTAAGTGTTGAACAGATAAAAAGTAGTGCTCTGTACAAATTGTGTTGAATGTTCTACACGTCATGGTTTAGGAAATAGGTTTCATTTATTACACTGCATTGACTTAAAAGTATATACATTTATTAATATTTTGATTTTTATTTACTACCATTCAATTGTTACAGACACTTAAACTTGTGACAAAGTCTGGCGTCTGTAAGGTAGTGCTGGATGTATAAATACTCAGCCACGTCAAGTCAGAATGGGGACGTTAAATCCAATGCATCGTGTAAAGAGTGTGCCAAGTATAAGAACCAATGTAACAACTGTATGTGGTCTGTTTCAAGGCGAAATTTCTGTTATCAATTATACCTTCATTTTCCAGCGGCAGTTCAATTTACCAGTCTTTCATTATGGACGAATCCTATTACAGTACCTACATATTATGTTTTTATTAATTCTTGTCATGAAAATGCATGAAATATTTGCACTAAACTAAAAACAGTCAATCTGTGTAAAAAAGGTGGTCCCTCCAACATTACTTGACTGAGATGAAATTCGGAAATGTTTGCTGCCACTTGTCAAAGAGGGTTAATAAGGTTCAGATATTTAGCCTGGCAACAGGCCACCATTAACCCTCGCAAAGAATTATTATAAGGGTTTTTAACAAGCAGTCTACACAAATCATCGACTTTAACGCTCCCATTCAGACCGGACGTGGCTGCGTACTTATACATCCCGCACAGATAAACGTACTACGTACATTAGAAATGGTTTAACAAGCGGCGATCAGCGGTTGAAAGACAAATTAGAGAAAGGAAACGAGTAATGTGTTAATGAAACAACAACCCGACCAAAGAGTAGCAAGCAGTCCAAGGCCACAAATGGGTCTCCAATGAAAATCCCGCACCAGGAAGTTTGTACAAAAACTATGGCACAATTTACGTTACAACGAAAAACCATCCAAAAGATATGAAATATAACTTGCAGGAAAATATTAGATGTATTTGTTGTCGCTACAAACAGGAAAACAGCTCTATTTCTAAAGCTCGTTAAAATTGTATGTTTTCCTACAATGTACGGATATTGTCTATGTAAATGTATACTCTTCCGTCATTTGGATCAATGAATACAATAGCTGGGCCCAGCCAAACGTTAGCCTCCCTTAGGCAATGGTTTAACGAGCGAGTGAATTATGACATAGTAGAATAGAGAAAGGATTCTAAGAATGTGTCAGAGAGACCACAACCCGATAACAGAATAGAAAACTGCCGAAGGCCACCTATGGGTCTTTAACGTAGCTACTAGTTCAGCGAAATGAACGCCACACTTTACTTCGAAACATACATAGTAACCAAAATTATAAAAACATGACAAGCAAAGGCTAGAGGTTTCTGACTTGGGACAGGCGCAAAAATACATTTTTTCGAGGGAGTTTTAAATTGATGGATGATCCAGAGGTTTTATCAGTAGCGCTTCTTTCCGAAGCAAAATCTGCTAATATATTAATTTGTATTACATCGCAAATCTCATATTCAAAAATTAAATATCCCCAAGGGTGACTGGGAAATAGAAATATGGTCACCATTGGTCTTCCACCGACCGGCAGTTACCTCGAACGTGGTGGTCCGTTTGACTGTGCGCGATGAACAAGTACAGAGCCACGTCCGGTCAGAATGGGGATGTTTAATCCGATGCCTCGTGCAAAGAAACTGCCTCACTCTTTGCACATTAAGAACCCTTGCAACAACTCTTTGAAGGATCCGTAGGTGGCAAGGATAAATTTCTTTCCCTATCCAATTTATTCATTTTCACGTGAAAGTGCATATTTCCAGGACCTACCTATTGTATTTTGTTGATTTGTTCTCGTCCTAAATGCGCATGAAATATTTGCCACTGGACGTTAAGCAACCATCAACCAATCACAGATTCAATATTTATTTTGTCAAAAAATGCAAAATTTTGTTAAACTTAAATTGTATAATTTTCAAGATTAATGCAAAAAATTCTCTGTTTTGATTGGTAGGCAATTTCAGTTTAAAGTGTTTTTTACCAGAGTTCTTGACACGGAGCATAAGACTTCGTGCATACAAAAGCATGTTAAGCAGCTGTTAAGACTATTGTGGTTTAACAGAAACTGTTTCATTATTTTAAATTTAGAATTCCTTATTAAAATTTTCACTGTCTGACAAAGTGTTTTGTAAAAACTATGTCCAGACATTTTTTAATTGCGAGGACCTCCAAAAAAGTGTCAATTACACCGTGTATAACACCACATACTGGGTGCTGGCTATGTGCAGAGTAACGAATAAAACATCCAAGAACATACAAATGAATGGTGAAAATGATAACAAAACTTATAAATTCCATGCGTTTAAAGCACATTTCTGAATTGATGGTCATCAGGAACGCACAAAGCCGATTATTTAAAAGCCAAGGATGTGTTAGAACCGAAACTTAGAGCTATATGACCTTCACGTAATAGAAAGACATCTAAGGTCAACTTTGCCTGAAGAAGTTGAAACTTAACTTTCTCATTAATTTATCAATTTATGAATGGACAACTTGAGGAACGTTTGCTATAAAGCATGCCTACCGGATTACTGACCTGTTAGTGTAAGCGCTAATCCTCTATTGTATTGTTGGGACTGAAATATCAATTACCAATCACCAGAAATCAAAGGTAGATTGATTGATTGATTGATTGTTGGTTGCTTAACGTCCAGTGGCAAATATTTCATGCATATTCAGGACGAGAACAAATTAACAATAAATACAATAGGTAGGTTTGAATAGGGACGTCCGGGATTAAGGTCGGAGAAATTTAGACTGCCACGGGAAATGAGGGTATACTGGATAGGGACAGAAATTTAGCCTTGCAACAGGTCACCTACGGACCCTCAAAGGTAGACACCACAGTGCTTCGTAAGGTAAAATGCTTCTCCACTAAAATGAAACGTATGCAAATTTCTTACATTACCCAGTTTTTGGTAGGGTTCGTGTTGCTTAGTCTTTTGTTTTCTTTGTTGTGGGTTGTACTATTGTTTGTCTGTTGGTCTTTTTCTTTTTTTTAGACATGACGTTGTCAGTTTATTTTCGACTTATAACATGTACAATAAAATTGAGAATGGAAATGGGGAATATGTCAAAGAGAGGATTTGTTTTGGATCGGTTATTTATTTTTGTGGACTAAAAGGACATTATTTATTTTCTGCACTGTTGAAGCATGATTTTTCATTTTCATTAAAACAAGGGACTGATTATTTATTTTTGCAATTATATTCTTAAATAAATAATACATGTATGGTTACGTCATTATGTACCATGAAATCAGAATTAATCTTCCTCCTCTGGACATGCTGGAAGTGAATCTTCTGTATTCCAAACTGCATATATTGCATACGTTCAAGGTATTAAAGCTGGGCTGTAACTAGCCTCTTTTAAAAGTAATGGCAAACGGAGCAAGGCGAACAAAATATTGTCGAAGGGTTTGGAGGCCCCAAGAAGCTATCGAAAAATGATGCAAAATCATGCAATCTGCGCGTTTCCCAGAACCTTTCTTAATCTGAAACACAAGTTCTGTTTTAATTATTTTTTCGACAATATTTTGGTCTCAAAGCAAAATATATAGATTCAGTGTAAGACTCTTAGTTTTAGGGACAACATCAAAAGACCAATATGTAGGATAAAGCAAAAAAATGTAATTCATATAGTTAAGTATGATGCTGCTGTTTTTTTAGTGGTGTTTTGGCTTGCAGAAAATCTTTCATACCTGTCAAATATTTGTTTTTTTTTCAAATTTAAGTTAAAAAGGTGCTGATTATCATTGATATAACTATGTCAGGTAATTTTTTATAACACATTCTAATTACAACTTGATGTAGTTCTAACTGGAATACAATTTAAAGAAGTTTGTAAAATTAGATAAAAAGTCCTTAAATAAAATAAAACTCAAGTTTAAAACAAAATTACTAAATTACAAATGGAATGCAACACTAAGAGAATAAAGAACGGCAATCAATGAACAAAAGACAAACCCGGGAACAGATAAAACACTAAACAACAAACAATAGACAAATAACACTGAAAACTAAAAATAAATGAGAAACATGGATCTCGAAAAACGGGGGCTACGTCAGAGGGTGAACAGAACTTGGTTCTTGCAAGACACTCGCCGTGAAAACAATTTGATATGAAGACAAGCTTTTGTTTTTGAAATTTCCTACATAAGCCGTTTGCCTAACTGAAGTTACAGCTCTGTAATAAAAGGGAGGTAAATGTTCCTGAGACCATATACCTCAAGTTAAATGAAACCCATTTTCAGACATTTCAAGTACATTAATATTTATACATTGTATTATTAAAAGATTTGGGAAGTTTTTCTCGAAAAAAATATGAAAAAAGACGAATTTTGGAAGAATCTGGTGCCATCTCTTACTTAAGAATAGCATTTAATATTATAAAATGGCTTAAAAGACCTGCCGAGTTATTTATTTTCAATACATCGTAAGTCAGGTTATTTATTTTCAAACTACCCCAGAACAAACCACTTATTTTTGTTATTATCAAGGCTGAGTTATTTATTTTCAAAATCCTCCTTCCCATAAACCGTCATGAATATACACTCCAACGACGATACAATGTAGTTTTAAATGATCATAATATTGCACTCACTATCAAAATGAGGCATTGGGTGCATAATACGCCTTTAAAACATGAAAGGGTCTCGGTGGCGGAGTGTTCTAGGTAGTTCAACCATTGTATCAGTAGCCTGTCGACCTCGCATGTTCGACTTTTAATCTTAATTAACTAGGTTCGTCATAACAGCAAGTAAAAAGTGCATCCCTGTAAGATACGTCAACTTGCTCCTAAACTGACGTGATGTCATCTAATCATCTGTCATCCAGAAAATGTTCCTAGATATCTGAGTACATGACGTATTTGTCCACAATAAAGTTCAAGTTTGCCTGTCTCGATGGACTATCAATCCAAATTTAATATTGTGTTCTTACTGCCGTACCCCAAGGGTGACTGGGGAATAGAAGTATGGTCATCATTGGTCTTCCTCCGACCGGCAGTAAAACCCTCGCTAACGTGGGGCATCCGTTTGGCTATGCGGGATGTACAAATTTGCAGCCACGTCCAGTCAGAATTGTGACGTTAAATTCGATGACTCGTGTAAAGAGAGTGCCACGCTCTTTGCACGTTAAGAACCCTTGCAACAACTCTTTGAGGGGTCCGTAGGTGACCTGTTGCAAGGCTAAATTTCTGACCCTATCTAATATACCCTCATTTCCCGTGGCAGTCTAAATTTCTTCGACCTTAATCCCGGACGCCTCTGTTACAGAACCTACCTATTGTATTTATTGAAATATTTGCAACTGGACGTTAAGCAACCAAGAATCAATCAATCATCTTACTACCGTTCCTCTGGTGTCCAAATCTCATGGTTTTTCATCTTTAAAAACGTTTTAGGCATTAACATTTCTCAATTGTCATTGTCAAAAATAGCTTCATCTTCATTCTCAAAATCCATCGTGAAATAAACTGCCAATTGTGTATAACGTTACGTTTCATCTACCTTGGATTCTGGGTACTGATGTTGTTTATCATCTTAATAACGTGTTATAGTATTCTTTTATTTGTCTTAAAGTTTATGAATATTACTTTTACTGTTTAGTCTAATTTTGGTGATATCCGTTTGACGTGGCTCTGTACTTATACATCCCGTCATTGTGTTGTGCTATCATGGTAAATTTTTGTATTTCTTGTCTTTCATTTTTGCTACTAGTATATGTGCTTTGTCTATACGCCTTTTTGTGTTTTTTTTTGTTACATATTTGACATTTTTACCTATTATGTCTGTTTGTTTTGTTCAATATAATGGAATTTTATGCGACTGTCGTACAAGTGAGAGGTTTAGCTGGCTATAAAACCAGGTTTAATCTGCCATTTTCTACATAAGAAAAATGCCTGTACCAAGTCAGGAATATGACAGTTGTTATCCATTCATTTGATATGTTTGAGGGTTTGGATTTTCCTAGGAGTTCGGTATTATTTGTTATTTTACTTTTGGATGTAGACGAAGTGACTGACGATTTTTTTAATATGGTTAAAGACAAGGTCATGTTTTTCTTGGACTGTCTTCGTAAGGGTCTTTTTCTTCCGATCGGCAGTAAAACATTTATCCTAGTGGGACACGTCTAATTTGGTGTGCAGGATGTACAAGTACGCACCCACGTCCGGTCAAAATGGGGACGGTAAACCCGATTCCTCGTGCAGTCGAAGTGCCATGCTATTTGCACGTTCTGACCCTTGCAATAACTCAAGTGAATGGTCCGTAGGTTGCCTGTTGTTGTGTCAAATATGTCTTTCTATCCAACATTCCTTCATTTTCCAGTGGGAGTATCAAGTCTAATCGATTTTCATCGTCGACGGTCGATTATATTATTGGATTTTTTTCTGTCCTGAATGTCACAAATAGAAACTGGTTGTATCTTGTGACTGGGTAATGTGTTGGCCTGGAACCACACACACACAATAAACAGTACGACAAGTCTGCAAGGACTCTGACGGACGGACCTGCATTTGATACATTATGTGGCTATGTATTGTGTGGCTTCTTTGTTTGGCTAACAAAGAAGTGTGTTTGTGATCATGCATTTCTGAGGCTTTACATTATGAGTCTTTTTGTTCATTCTGTCCATAGTTATAACTTTCTGTGGCTTCTTGTGAAGAAAAATGCAAAAGGTTTCACTTACACTTCTTGATGTGCAGAAGAATGATCATACAATAAGGGACTGTTAATTAAAGTTTGTTCACCCTCCATATATAGGACTCAAGTGCGGGAGGTCGTAGGTTCGAACCGCGACCGGGTCAAACCAAAGACTTGAAAATTGGTATTTGCTGCTTCTCCGCTAAGCACGCGGCATTAAGGAGTAAGAGCAAAGTCTGGTCGGCCCGGAGTCAGAATAATGTGTCGGGTAGGGTGACATGTCTTCCTGCGAACTGTTACATTGTGAGCTAGAACGTTAAAAATCCGACTCAGCGTGTCGGTCTAGTACAAAGCAGAGTCAGTATTCATTTCTCATTATCATGCTCTCATCCTGAATATGCATCTGACCTGCCACTGGACGTTAAGCAACCATCCATCCATCCATCCATCCATAAATAGGAGGTACAATAGTTTATGATGCTCTTCATGCTTTAGTCCCATAATACTTATAGATTATTGTTTGTCTTCTTCAAGGAAATTTATTCACATCAATTCAGCAAGTTATGTTTTGATTATTTGCTTCTCACTGTTTTGAACCATTGTGACGTCACACTTTAGACTGTGACCGCCTATCCCCTCTTAACAGAGAGGTATCAGATAAAACCATCTTAAGACTATAGATGAGTAAGATGGATGGTTACAAAAAGGAAAAAGGAAATGAAAAAACTGTCAAATTGTGATTATAATATACAGCTAGTAACTGAGTGTTATTCAATTAAAATGATTTAGTGATACAAACAATAAATTAAGTCCCTCCCATTTTTCAAACTACAAGTTAGAACAGGCCAACCAATGTTCCAAGGTTTAACATGTATGAAAAAGTCCAGAAAATAAAAGTGACACAAAGGACCATGGAGTATAGGTACACAGAACTTTCATGTTGGGGTTCCACAATCCATTTTGTCCTAAATTTCAGAATTAACCAACAAGAACCTCAAAATTTATCTGGCCCCAGTTTCACAACAAAAAAAACAACTTTCAGAGTAATTCTTTTTATTAAAATTGTGTTTTCAGCCAATAATATTTGAGTATTTCTATGTAACCATGGAAATTGAGAATATACCCACTCTTAAATAAATTTTCAAGTTTTGTGGCAACAAAGGCTGGTGATGTAACACCTTGTCCACATTCTTTGTGCCAGCTCTGGTTCTGTTTGTTAGAATACAAAGTATGATATACTGCTCAAAAGTTCTTGAAAATCCTTTATGTGTAATAATTGAACTAAAATAAGAAAATTTTAAATTTTATTGAAACACTGTATCAAAATAAAACAAGAGTAAACACACTGAAATGTCTCGCCTGTTCTAGTGTTCATAATTGAATTTACGTTGAAAGTAAAAAAAGAGAAGTTTATGCCACAAGCATAACAATGGTCAATGTACATGATGTCAAAGTGAGATAGACCCTCTTAAGACAGACGTGTAGGCCATACAATCATTCCATACACCAATTTAGTTAACTTATTGCTTAAAGTATCTCAGAAATAGTCCTCATAAAAAAATTGAACTTTGACCAATGAACCATGAATTATGACGGGTAAGAATGATTCGTTCATTGTTGAAAACACTATATCGACTGTCAAGATGAAGAACAGGAATAAAAGCCCTGTTCATTAATATTTTTTTATTTTTTCTATGTATTGTGTGTGATTTTGTCCCATGTACATTTACTCCATATCCCTTTATTTTCTATAGGTCAAGGTCAACTGACACCTGCCTGACAGACATACACAACTTACAATTATTCCATACACCAAATATAGTTCTACTATCCTTAAAGTATCTGAAAAACAGACCAAATCAGAGAAATTTAACATTGACCAATGAACCATGAAAAAAAGGTAAAGGTCAGAGGAAACTGTACAGACAAATATAAACCCTTACAATCATCCATAAACCAAATATAGTTCACCTATCCCTGATAGTATCTGATAAAAAGACCAAACAAGAAAGAATTAACATTGACCAATGAACCATGAAAATGTGGTCAAGGTCAGATTATTACTGCCAAACAAACAAATACACCATACAAACACTCCATACACCAAATATAATTGACTGAATGCTTATAGTATCTGAGAAATAGACCAAAACACAAAAACTGAACTTTAACCACTGAACCATAAAAATAAGGTCAAGGTCAGATGACACCTACCAGTTGGACATGTACACCTTACAATCATTCCATACACCAAATATAGATGACATATTGCTTATAGTATCTGAGATATGGACTTGACTACACAAAAACTTAACCTTGTTCACTGAGCCATGATATAAAGTCAAGTGAAAACTGTCTGACAGGCATGATGAGCATGGAGGACCTTGCAAGGTACGCACATACCAAATATTGTTATCCTATTACTTATAATAAGAAAGAAATTAACATAACAACAAATCTTTACTTTTTTTTCAAGTAGTCACTGAAACATGAAAATGGGGTCATGGACAATGGTCATATGACAGACCGAAAGTTCGTAACATAAGGCATCTTTATAGAAGGTATGAAGCATCCAAGTCTTATACCTTCTGAAATATTAAGCTTTTAAGTCAAGAGCTAACCTGCCGCTGCCAGATATTATCCCGAAGATGGTGTCACAGGCGAGACAAAAATCAATATCTACAAATATTACAACTTTTACAAAATATCTCTAGATACAACCTAAACATAACCATATTCATTTTTAAACAAAATATTCATAATGAGATATTTATCAACTAAAAAATTCCAACAATCAGAAGTTTTCTCATCCATCAGAAACAAAACATCTTTGCAAAATATTCAATAGTTTCTTCTAAAAAATAATTGAAATCTTCAGTTTTAATATAAAGTATATGGGAACTTTCTTCAAGCCTTAAATATACTCAACAACTTTTGTCATTTTAAGATGTTTGTGGTTGTATCAAAAAGGCATAACAATAAACTGTTAACACAGAAATATGTCTCGCCTTTTTGTAATTTTAATAATGCAAATTTTGAAATTAAAATAGCAATACTTTAACATGTAAGTTATGCAAATATTCAAAGTCAATGAACCATGACTGAAGGTACATGGCTAAACAATCTCCATGGAAATGAGATGTCCCAATTCTAATACAACTGCATACCAAATACCATTGACTTATCATAAGTTGTTCCCTTTAAACAAGCCTAAACACAAACATTAACTTGTAAACTATGTAAAAGTGTCAAAGTTAATGAACCATGATGAGGGGGTGGAGCTATATAATCTCCATGGAAACAAGACTTGCAAATGCCAATAAATTTGCATACCAAATATCATTGACTTCACATTAGCAGTTCATCTTAAACTGATCTAATCACAAACAAAAACATGTAAACTAAGCAAAATTTTCAGTCAATAGACCATGACTGAGGGGGCGGGGCCAAATATTCTCCATGGAAATGAGATGTTCTAATGCTTATACAACTGCATACCAATTAACATTGGCCTACCACTAATTATTCCCCTTGAACTGACCTAATCACAAACTAACACATGTAAATTAAGCAAAAGTTTCAAAGTCAATAGACCATGACTGAGGGAGCGGGGCCAAATAATCTACATGGAAATGAGATATGCCAATGCTTATACAACTGCATACCAAATATCATTAACCTACCACTAGTGGTTCCCCATAAACTGACCTAATCACAAACTGATATATGTAAACTAAGCAAAAGTTTCAAAGTCAATAGACCATGACTGAGGGGGCGGAGCCAAATATTCTCCATGGAAATGAGATATGCCAATGCTTATACAACTGCATACCAATTAACATTGGCCTACCACTAATGGTTCCCCTTGAACTGACCTAATCACAAACTAATACATGTAAAGATGTTTAACTAATTGTTGGCCCCAAACAACCATACTTTGAATGCCTATATCTTGGAGTATAATAATACATAATGAACATAATGAACAATGTGTGCATTTTATATCAAGAAGAACAGGTCAAAATCAAAAAATGTTTTACAGTCCTGAAAAAAAATCTTCAATTACAAAATAAATCAATCAATCCTTTTTGTTCATGTTAGAAACTTTCTTAATAACTGTATGCCAGTATCGTCTATGAAGTTCTCCTCCTTTCTCTTTGCTTATAGATAAGACCTTCAAACATTCCTCCTTTCTAGGAGTTGTCTTTGATGAAAGATGCTTCTTAAAATATTTTCTGATTTCTTCTTCCTCTGTCTCTGTCCATTTCATTCTATTGCATTTTTTTGCAGATTTCCTCTTTTTAACCTCCTTTGCAGTGCTACACTCTCCTGCAAAGTCTGCATTTTCATCTTCAAAATAATATTCATCAGGAATATACTCCTCTTGCATGTCTTGTGGACATGGGTCTTCAAGTAGATGAAGAGTACTTTGTGCTGCACTTTGTGAAACATCATCCTCTTCTTCCTCTTCCTGTTCCCCTTGCTGATTGCTATTGATTATGTCTGTAAAATACCAAAATGATAAAATAAATAATAAAGTTTCCCACTTGCTTGATTTAATTCAATTAATCTATAAAATGTAAGGGCTTTAAAGTTGAATGCAATGCTAATTTTTCTCAGTTTTAGGTGATTTTAATATGCGAGTAAACAAGTGTATGAGAGACAATAAAGTGTTTACATAAGAACATTTCAATTTACTTTTAAAGCGATTTTAGCTGTACATGTATAGGCATTTATTCATGTGTTTTGAACAGCTACACCACATTTTTTCAAATTGTGATACAGGGGTCGAAATTTACGCTGGTCCGGTGGTCTGGGACCAGTAGAATTTGCTTCAGACCAGCAGATTTTGTAAGCTGGTGGTCCAGTGGACCAGTTGAAATCTGGAGATAAAAATCGCTCATTGCATGCCAATCACGCTTTGTTTACCTGTAAAATCAATTACACGGTACTGGGGGTATTCACAATTTATCAAATTACTCAATATCTCAGATGAGGGTCCCTCTGACACTACAACAACAAATGTAGAAGGTGTCAAACAGCCTGATAATGAAATTAAAGTAGATGATAAATAAAAAGAAGATCGAAATAAAGCCTACGAAAATAATAAGAAAAAACGAAAAATTTCAGAAATGGTGGCAAAAGGATAGCGAATGACTGCATTATTATGTGGATCAAAATGTTATGAATTGTACCACCTGTGAAAAATTTGCTTTGACAGATGAGGACAAACAATCAGTTTTTGTAACTTGATCCTCAAATTTTAAATTAGATTCTGCATTGACTCACGAACAATCAAAACAACATAGGGAAGGAGAGGAAAGCACCCAAAGTATATAAGTTTAACAAAGCCTTTATCAGAATCACGATTAAGAATTGTTCTATTTCTTTGACTTTTTGATAAATGTATTATGTATGTAAACTAAGGATTGAAAATGAAAGTAAGCTTCTGAATTATATTGGTATTTTTTTTAACGTCATACATTCTAGCAGGACCAGTAGATTCTCAGTGCACTGGTCATGCTGGCCAGCTCACATAAATGCTTAAATTCGACCCCTGTGATATACAAAGCCACATGATCATTGCACTTGTGGGCTATAAATATTACTTTTTTATTTGTTATTAGTATTAGAAGAAGCCCCTTCCTTTGCTCATTTAACTTAAACACCAGTGTTTGCCATTATGTATTTAACAATAGATAGACCTATGCATTTCTATCCAATGTCTTTCTCAGTGCTGTAACTTTGTTCAATATACCTTATTAATATTACATCTCAAACTTCTATTATATTCAATCTTTTTTAGCATGTATTATAAAGTTATTAAGTGTTTAATGGAATGAAATTTACCACTGTGATGAGAACAATAGGTGCTTAAAAGTATTTTTACTGTCAAAGCACATATATAAAGCATTCAAAATTTGAAGTAATGGTATATTTAAAAATTCATATTTTCCAACAAAAATAAATTTATTAGAAAAAAATTAAACCATCAGCCTTTAATTTTAATTCGTTTATAATTAAAAAGTTTGTGGTTTAAACCTAACAGTTTTTCAGGGGAAACATCATATTTTAAAAACAGAATAAATTTTCCCCAAATTTACCAAAATTGTACTTCTTTCACCAGCTATTCTTAAAGTTTTCTTTCAGGATTTATAAGATTATGATTGTAATTGTTTAATATCATTTATAAACAAAAGCCTGTAGGAAAAATCAAAATACTTGGCCAACAGTCTTATAATTAAGTTCAATGAACCTTCAAAGATTACCTGTCACTTTTATGCAATCTTACCTATTATCAATAGGTAATTAAAAACGGGTAACAAGTGTCAACAATTTTAATCTGTTGTCGTAATGATTTCTTGAATTCTTTATTGAGTTAATGAAGAGTGTGTAGATGAAGATATCCATAAAATGATGATGATATGAGGGAATAGAACATTTTTTATACTTTCCGTCAAAAAGAGCAAAAGGGCGCAAGGGGCACAGAAAGGGGATACTGTGTATACTTCAACAAATTCCTGATCCTGATTTAATTGGCATGTCTTTCGTGTTTCTTTATTGTTAATCAAACCAAAATTTCAACAATTGCAAAATGAAACTGAGGTAAGTACTTGTGGTTATAAGATTCAAAGTTTACTTTACTTTCTTACCTTTCATCGAAACATCTTTAAGGGTCTTTCCTTTAAATTTTTCCGTAAGATTCATGTCTTGAATTAGTAATATTTTACTGATTTCGACTCGTTCTATAAAACCACTCATTTGCCTGTAATGTTCCAAATGAACTTTTTTTGTGTGTCCCAAATGGTTGCACAGCCAAGTTAATTGGTTTTCCTTTAAGTCAAGGACCTAAAATAGAAAATAGGAAATATGATTAAAGTTGATATATAAACTTGTCATCAATATACAAATGGGGTATTCTGCATACACAGGAAAGTATTAATGTATTTTTTGTATTTTTTTTCTTAAACATAAGGAAATAAATCACAAGAGATGCTAATAATACACTTACGGTATAAGCATTAAATTTGAATAAGGAACGATAACTCTATCTACATGACCCATCTGAAAAGTATCGTCACTCTTGTTTTAATCATGCACTTTAAAATAAAAAAAAAGGGACAGAATGGAACAACAGTTGATGTAAAAAAATACAACATAAAGTTTATTTGTTTACAAATGCAAGAATAAATATTTTTTGTAACTTGCAATTGTATACCGCCTGTCTCATATCAAACAATTTAAGCATAACAATGAAGTCAATACATGAATATATATACCTGATAATATTTATTGACAGAGGACATAGTCCAAGGTCAATATATTAATTATCAGGTCTTTAAATGCAGCATCCTTGGTATAATTTACTATCTTTTTATCTTTTATAATGAAGTAAAAATAACAAGAGTGAACGCTGAAGCATGTCTTGCCTGTCATAACTATCAGTAACAAGTTATCTCTTAGTTTTTGAGATATTCAGGATGGTATACATATATCTTGACATTGTGATAATTTTTACTCCTGTGTCAATTTTTTTAAAAATATCTGTAACAGTTTTTGAGTTATTTTTTTTGGCAAACTGCAATTTTACCCTATGGTCTATTTTTAGTAATGATGACAATATTTTTTGGTAGCTTGGAATAAACATTAACAACTTTCTTCTCAATACCATAAATAAAAGTTGTACCAAGTTTAAAGACAATCCCTTCAATGGATTCCGGGAAAATTTTTTTTGAAAAAGTTTACAAAAATGATGGACAATGACAATGGACGCCATGTGATGGCAATAGCTGACATGGCTTAAGCCTATAGGTGCGCTAAAAATTAGTAAGGTTTAAGTGGAACACAGCTAGTGTCTTGACTACTTACACTGTTGACTTTGTTTTCAGTGTAATAGTGGAATAATTTGCATATATGTCTGATAAATTTTTAAATCTTTAAAAAACTTTCAGCTTATTGACTGTATGCAAACTTTAACTAAAAAAAACTATGTCCATTTATGTCCATTTATCAGTAAAATACAGAGCTATGGAAATAATTATTTTCAAATTTTTTCTCCATGTGTTATTAATAGATCATAGAGATGCTTCTGTTCAAATCTGGAAAAATCCAGGATTAAAAACTTTAACTGCAAACTATATGTTAACCTGGAGAAAAACTAAGCCCATTTATAAATAATATACCCTAACACAGAAAAAAAACATATTACAATATTTCCCAACAGATACTATCTTGATCTATCTTTTGATCATAAGGAACTTCCAGTCCAAGTTTGGTAAAAATCCAGGATGGTACCAGAAACTTGTTAATGTTTCAAAAACTTTAACTGGAGACTGTTTGTAATGTTAACAGGAAGAAAAACTGATAATTTATAATTCATTCTAATATGATTCTTTTCTTTCCCTTTATGAACAAAGCCATTTTCTGATTGCAATAAAACATGGGGCATGCATGCGTGAATGCGTGGAGTCACAATGAAAATTGCAATGCCAGTTTTATTTCATACACTGCTGGAGATGAAAACAGCCTTTTTGTTGGTGTTACTAAGAAATTAAATAAAATCATTCTCAAAGTAAGTTTAAATGTTTCAATTCAATTTTTAAATCGTGAAACAGTCGTTTTTTTTTAACCTTTGTGATTAATCAAATCAAAATGGCTGCCTTTCGAATGTGTTATAGGTCCGCCTGGGAGTACACAAGTTCAGAATTGTCCTATTAGAATTAAAACAATAATTCTATCATGCCATGCTCTACGCTCATTTTAACATGGGTAGGCATTATTTTGTCAACATTTTACACCTACCTACCTATGTTAAAATGAGCATAAAGCATGGCATGAAAGAATTATTGTAATAGTAATATAGAGAAAAACAGGAAATAATTTTTTTTTAAATTTCCTTTTGGATACTATCTTTTGATCATAAACAAGTGTCTGTCCGGTAGAAAGAAAGTCATTTAAATTTAAAAAACTTTAACCAAAGAGTGTATGTAATGTTTACTGGCAGAAAAATAAGTCCATTTATAAGTTAACTACAGAAAAACAGGATTTTTTTTTACAAAATTTTCTTCTGGATACTAATGTAAAATAGTCTGGATACTGATGTAAAATGATCATTAACAAGCTTCTATCCAAGTTTGGTAAATATTCAGGATAGTTAAAGAAAGTTATAAAAATTTCCAAAACTTTAACCACAGAGTCAGGGCTCGACAATAACGCTTGTCCAATTCGCCGTTTCAGAATCTAAAGGACTATGGGTAATCTCATTGTTCGTACCCCAAAATGAAAATAACGTTACGTCATTGGTCGAATTTCCATTGTTTAGGACGTTTTTAACCAATCACAACGTTTTGGTGTACGCTTTTGAAATTATTACCCAGAATGCATTAGATTCTGAAACGGCGAATTGTCCGGTACCAGAGGAAAAAAAAGGTCGGGACAAGTAAAAACCAAATAAAGCTTGTCCGATAAAAAGTAGAATCATTCTGTAAAAAATAAATTAAATCCAACTTTGATGATCAAACTAATAAACAAAAAACAACAAAAGAAGATAAACAAATATTAATTTGACATGTTTACTTGCGATCAATATTTTTAAAACTGGTTCTTTATCAGATACTTTAAAATAGTAAAAACACATACTATTTCAGAAAACCAGTCTTTCCGATTGAAATCAGCAGTGCGCTTTGTAGATAAGGCACTAGCCTTTGAGATCTAAATGATAACAAGATTTTATTAACCAATCATGGGCCCTCAAGGGGCATACAATCAAAATATAACAATATTGAGACGGAAATAAAACAAACACTGCGATACGAAGCATGGACTTAACAAAACTGATGATCTATTTGATATTTGTTGTAAATGGAAAACCTATTAATAAATACTTCAGCACTAGAAGACCTAGAACATGCAGATACTCATGCAATTTTAAATGAAATTGAAGGATCATTTAATAGAAACGGACTACCAAATTGGAAGGTGGTCTAGTGGTAGTCCAAATAATTATGACATCTTGGAAGGCAATTTTATTTTTTTCTGTGAAGCCCTCCTGCAATGAGGGATCTATAAAAATCAAAATTAAAAAATACCCTCAGTAGACATCATGATTATCTGAACTAGTCTAGTGGTTGACAAAAAAGACCAGGCCATGATACAACCCAAATGAGTGTAGACTGAGAAGCCTACCAGACTGGGCCTGATATGCCACAGTCTGATGAGACTTGATCATTGATAAAAACTAGAACCTAAGTCCTTTGACTAGATGCAGTTATTTTCGACATAAATTTTTGACAAGGATGTCGAGAGATATAAATAAAATTCTGTAATATTGTTTTATTTCATTTTGTTTATTGGATCAACCTGGGAACAGTATAACTAATGGGAAATTTTATTTATTTAATTGTTGAATAAATATTGAGTAAATAGATTTAAAAAGGGAAGAAGTATATATGATAATAATTTGCCAATTTCTCTCTGATATATCTCTTTTCAAAAAGCTTAAATTGTATTATTTTTTAATTTTTATAATGTAGGGATTAATTATGTTCCTATTTTAATGTTACATGAAAACAAGTTTTCAAACCAATAATTTCTAACTGTTTCGAATATGTAATGTAGAGCCGTTAATTATCGGCGATGATAGCGAGTGCGTAATTTTACGCATATCCGTTTCCATACCATGTCGTTAATTACTATGACCCGACAATGAAATCGGCAAAATTAGTTAGTGTCAAGTCCTGTCAATATATATGTTCCTGAATCAACTAATGAAAAAAAAGTTAATAAGGTTTTTTCGGACAAGTTACAATTCCATTCGGACAAGTAAGTTTTGGTATGTACTTGTCCTATTGGGCAAGTTGAAAAAAAAGTTATTGTAGAGGCCTGAGAGTGAATGTAGTGTTTCCCCCAAGCATGTTTAGCATGGATAGACGCCATGCCCTTTTTCTGTTCTAATAAATGACACCATGCCCTTTTTTCACTTCTTTAGATGACACCATGGTCTTGTAAATGATTGAATCAGGAAAGTGGATGTATGAAGTCTAGAATTGGCTTGGGGTGTGTTTCCCTACTTATTTCTTCTTTATTATTTTCACATGATGATATTTATTATAATTATAAATATTATTATAAAGATATCATAATGCTCCTCAGTCCGGATTGAAAGATCAAAAGATTAATTCATATGATATGGCGATTCAAAATCTTTCAAAGGCAATAACAATCAAAACCAAGGAGTAAACAAACACTTATAAAACCATAAAGACATTTACAACAACAGTTAAAATAAATACGAAAAAACACGAACTCCGCTAAAAACTGGGAGTGAAATCAGGTGCTCCGGAAGGGTATAAATATGCACTGGTTGAAATTATTGTACTTATTTGAGTTTGTGAGCGTTTCACAGTACCGCTGATTATTAATTTCACCTGCCTCATTATAGATCGACATCGTTTTACTCTATTTAATAAACAAAATCGATGGAATTACTAAATTCTTTGAATTCTTTGAATGTTTTGATTTGAACAATCAGCCATTTTGTGCAAAATTTTAAACTGGTCCTTCGACTAATTTCATTGTAAACAAATAATGCATTCAAAAATAGTAAACCAGACAGCCATGTGGTTGGAAGTAAACAAATACAGGCGGGAAATTCAAAAACATGAAATATTTTAAAACAATATACTTTTATTGATTGCTATCTTGAGTTCGAATTCCATCAAAAACTGCCAGTCTATACTTTACCAATGCGATATGACAATTCATTGCCCTTTCTTTAATTCTTAGTATACTCTAGGTGCCCTTTTGTTAATTTTTCGCGCGCTCAGGTGCCCTGTTTAATTGAAGCATGGTTACCATGCCTTTTTTGTGTGATAGGGGAAATTGTAATTAAGTATGCCACAGATGAAGACGGAAAAGAGGATTACTATGTCTCCATTCCACTACAAAAGTCGATAAAATAACATAAATGTTGTTTTGAAAAGATGTTACAAACCTGAGCAAGTGTGACATTGTATTTTCTAAGCGCAGTTGATGTTATTCTTTCAGGACTTGACAAGGATAATTCACTAGATATCTTTCTGATAGAATCATAACTTCTAACTGCTCCTGCACCTAGAATAAATTTAATTTATTATCTTATCTATTTTTACATCTTATTTTCAAAGCTAAATCAATCTATTCAACAATGCAATAGTATCCTTATACCGTGATTTCCAGTGAAATAAAAACCAATAATGTCACATATTTCACTCCTCTGACGTCATACAACAATGAGTGTAATGCATAGTAATAATGATAATGCAGATCCTTTTTTTTTCATTAAAATTAATGTAATAAAAAGTATAACTAATCCAAGAATTAAAAAATATCGAAAAATATTCAACTTATGACTGAAAAACACTGATAATCAACTCATGCTCTACGCGCATTTGTGATTTAATGTGTTGTTCGGTCACGCATTATTGATTATTTTTCTATATTTGAATTCCTGTATTAGTTATACTATAATTCTTTAATTCCTGTACTTTTTTACATCATGTATATATCCCTTAACTTGTGGAATAAATTTTGATTACCCTCACTTAGATTAACAGCTGTGTTTCATTTCCTATCAAATTTTCTAATATATTTTTCATATTAGTCATCAGACAAATTCTATATCTTAAGTATGCAAATAAAGGTCATTATCAACATTTGATTATTAAATTTTCAAACTCAAAAAAATGACCAGCAAGTCTTGCAAATCAATAATCAGGGCTGAAATCTCTGATGGAAAAAACGGTCATGCGGTGCAATGTTGATATTAATACTGAGGAGCATATGAAACACCTTCAAGTCAAAACTGTTCCTGCTGTCAGTAAAAAATGTTTATCTCAATTTGTCTAGAGTGGCATCAACTGAGGACATCAAACACGAAAACTACAAATCCACCATCAATGTCAGTATAATTTACCTAAAACATCTTTGATGTGTGACATAAACAGAAGCCATATCAAGCCATTGATATCCTTTCAGGTGTTGATTGTTGAATCAAACTCTTATCTCGCACATCAGAAAAATAAATCAAAACTTTTAGTTTTGTTCGACATGAATGACGATTTAGTTGCAAGGTAGACAACCAGTCTAGACTAGTGTAAAATTAAGAATATTGCGCGCGCATTACTGTTTTCAGATCTATTTATATTGTGTATAGAACTCTCTAGTTGATTTTAGGCAAATAAAAGAATGAGAGCTTGAATCACGATGATTGCCTGAGAAACATAAGGGACAGGTGTTTTAAGCAAATATTTTCAGTTATTCATCCCCCAAATTTTGTAAATTATGAAATTCTGATCATTGAAACAATAAAGCACAAAACAATTACAGGAAGACTCTTGGACAAAAGGAAGAACTGCTGGCCAGCAATATAGGTCATAAGTTGTCTTTTCCAAAACAATTGATGAGCTCATGCTTATCATGCTTATAAATACCAAATTCAACTAGGTTGCTTAGCAAAATCTATTATATGATGATATCAATGAATGCATATTACTTCTGGAAAAATTCAGTGAAATGAAGTCAGGGTCATTGAGTACAATTTTGGCAGACTAACATGCACAGATAGCAATTAATTTATACATGAATCTATTTGTGAGTCCCTACATCATTGGAAGTTCTTCAGACCTTGATGTGCCCCACATCATATAACAAACATAATCCTATGGAGCAATGTAGGAAATCGAGTACGTCTTTGAAAAAAAAGATTATATGAACTTAAATCTTCCTACCAATATAAATAAGATGTGGTATGAGTGCCAATGAGCCAACTCTCCATCCAAGTCACAATGCATTCAAAGTTAACAATTATAGGTCAAAGTACGGCCTTCAACACAGGGCCTTGGCTCACACCGAACAGCAAGCTATAAAGGGCCCCAAAATGACTAGTGTAAAACAATTAAAACAGGAAAACCAACGGTCTAATCTATATACAAAACGAGAAACAAGAAACACCTATGAACCACACCAACAAACGACAACTACTCAACAACAGGCTCCTGACTTAGGACAGGTGCATAAAAATGCAGCAGGTTTGAACGTTTAAACAGGCGTCAACCTTCACCCTAACCTGAGACAGTAGTGTAACATTACAACATAAAAAGGCACACTATAAAATATTCATTGAGAATGGCTTAATTCACAAAAAAAAAAAAAAAAAATCTTATTGAAAATGGAATTGAAAAAGCAAAACATATACAGACTTTTAAGAACTCTGAGTGAAAATCAATGATTCTAACCTTCTTCCTACCTTGTTACAATGGATCCAGCACTTTCAAATACATAAAACAAAATAATTTTTCCAGTTTTATAAAAGTCAAGACTTGGGACTTCTCATTTTGACTGCAAAAATGTTCTAATATGGAGAATAAAAAAATAAGGGGCAAATGTTACCTTTTGTTGCAAACAGGTACTTGTTTGAATCTTTAATTTTTGCTCTCCTTCGATTATTTAAATCTGCAATATAGCTTAGAGCTGGTTTAACATCCTCAGGAACGAGAACTGGTACAGGTCTACAGCACTGTCAGTAAAAAAAAAAAAAATTTAAAATACATTTAATGACTACTGAAATAAAATATGATGTGTACAGTGGTTTACTACATTGATATTCATGTATAGACGTGCTCCCTTTATGTGGGTTATGTCGGGTTTCAATTTGAAAATGAAATTCCAGAATTAAAGAAATGAATTCTAGATTTAAAATAAACCTTTCTTTCATAGTTTTTTGCTTATTCATAAAATTTTATTCCTTTAAAGTCAGAATTCCTACTTAAATTTAATTATGTTGTTCTTATCTGTTCAGGCCAAAAACAAAATATTACTGTTTCCTAACCTCAAAATTTTATGGCCATTTTGGCTCAAGCACCTTTCAAGTCTAGATTGTTTCCCCATTAACTCAATGTAAAATCTTTTTTCCAAAATAAAATAATTTTCTGACCTACCTACCTAATTGTTTTTGCTTGGTAGCAGGAAACACACATATATTCGTTTTTGGCATAATTGCCATTGGAACAAGAATCCAAGCCCTCTTTTTCCAATTTATTGTACCTCCATTAAAATTGAAGAATATATGAGCTTTCTCACTTTAATTTAAAGTTTATCATTGAATAACCATCTTTTTTATACCCTTTCCGACAGATGACAATAAAACAATAAAAGAATTGGAAATACAGTAAAACCTGTGAAAATCAAACCCTGATAAAACCGAATTTCATGTTAAACAGTTTTCAAAGTCCTGTAAAATTTCCCTATTAATAAACATTATTTTAACCTGAACAAACAAAATCCTGCTGATATCGAGTACGGAACACTTTTTATAGATAAATGTGTATAAAAACATAACCTGTCAAAAAGGATCGATAGCAATCAAAACAATGTTAGTTTTTACAATGATTTGCATGCGTGATTAACACACACAAGCTGACAGTTGATCCCTAAGGGTATTTGAAGTAATTTGATTAAATTGTGTGAGTTATTTTTCTAAATAACTAAGCTTTTGCATGTATGGGTGTTAAAACTTCTGAGATAAACATCATTTAATAAAAATAATGAATATTTTCCATCGCTGTATTAAAGGACAAAACATTATATTTTTCTTGAATTCAAATTGGAATTAATTGAAAATTTGAGGCAATTTCCATAAATTTCACAAAAGGTTTTCAATATGGGATTGGTAAAGTTACTGTAAGTGACATTCTCAAACGTAAAGATATATATACCATGCTCAATATGAGTCCCCCGTAGAGGCCCATCGAATGCAAATGAGTCTGAAGACCTGGATGCTGTGATCACATTAGCTGATTAAGATCTGAGAGTGCAGATAATTACTGAAACTGATGATGTTGATGACAAATAAGTCACATAATCAGTAATTGACAGACTTGATCAGTGAATAAACCTGGTATTGTATCATTGAATCAGACGACAATGTAGACACAGAAAAATCAACTGAGGCCCAGGATTTCAACCATACCGATATTTTGGATGTTTTGTTGACAAAGTAGTGCAAGAATATTCGCTATGTATACTTTAAATCAAACTGAAGAAATAAATTAAATGACCAAGGACATCATTGTGAAGGAAATCTAGCTACATATCAGACATTACTGACGAATTATTTCCCTTTTAAAACGAGGAGTTTGATCGATGAACAATTTGAACTTGCATTTGATTATGAAAAAATGTTATCTCTGTTTTTCTGATCTTTACAATAAATCTATAATCTATTTCATTTTCTCTTTTTTACATTGAAATCAACATGAAAACTTATTGTATGTCTTTTCACTTGGTGTTCGTTGTCAGTCAGTGTCAAATTGATTTTAAACTATCCACTTCCGTTAACCTCTACAATCCGAATACCTGTGAAAACCAAACAAAACACAAAGTCCCGAGGGTGTTCAGTTTGGACAGGTTTCACTGTACAAATATTCAATTCATTGTAGAGAGAAGAAGATATTTTTTCATTTAGAATCATTTAACAAATTAGACCTCGTGGCAAAAAGTGTCTCATCAAAGCACAGTCAATGAAAGAACCTATCAGGATACAAAATGTATCTTAATACTTACTTTACCCCTGGTGATTATCAGATCTTGTGAGCTAAGAAGGTGCATCTCCAGCTCTGACAGGTCTCCAATAAGTGATTTGTCTACATCATTTAATTCCGTTTTTCTATTTGTATTAAAGTCTTTCAGGCTGAAAAATAAGTAGTAGAAAATATAGATTCTCACAATTGTCCCTCTTGAATCTGTGGATTTTATTATGTATACAATGCCGATTTATCTAATTCTGAGTGTAATAAAAGATTAATTGTCACCTGCATGACTAACATATTAATTTGAGGATTGAAGTATGATTTCATGTTGTCTCTATAATATGTATTTTAACTAATTTAGGGCCATGGATATCAATTTTATTATCACAAGCAACAAACAACCCAGGGATTACAAAAGTGTGCAGAACAGGACACAAGTTTAATCACAAGTGTTGTTTGGAACAAGTGTTTACTATACTATAAATATTGCACTTATAAGAGAAATGCATCAGCTTTTCACTTGCTCCGCTCTAAAAACTATAAAATTTCATGTGTAAAATCTATCAAAATGTTTCAAGCAGGTAAGTCTTATCTATCTTACCATGTTGTTATCAAACCATTCTTTTTTTTATGTAGTGTAGGTTGATATGTTTCTAAAAATTACTGCAGAGCTAATCCTTGTTATACTGAACATTTTTTTGACATTTCAGAAATAAGGTATAAATGCTAAGGTTATGCAGTAATTTGCAAATAAATGCCATTCAACAGATGTTCTTTTTCTAGAATTCACAGCTGCTATGTTTTTAAATGGATCTAGGTAAAATGAAAATGATTGACAACTAAGACAGAGGTTAGCCGGCAAGGTAATGGCAAACCAGATGAGGGAACAACTGCTATATTCATGATATTATTACTTTACAGAATGGTGGACATCAATTGATGACAAAAGCATGTATGTGCTAAGCTAAAGTCTAAGAATTACCTCATTGCATCTATTTCTCCTGATCGCCTTTTATTGTATAGCAGGAGTCTGGCTTGTGCTATTGTACATAGGCTGCTGTACACATCCTCCTTGTCATACTTGAAATCTTTCAACCGTGTTATCAGATGACTGTGTAATTTTTTAATATCCTCTGGACTTGGGATGGCCTTATTTTGACTAAAGGTTCTTAAAATCAATATTGTCCTTGCAAGTTTAATCACACGCTCACCCCATTCTGACTTAATTAAAGTGTCCACATTGTTGCATGCTTCTATACCTTTTATTTTAGAATCATTGCCATCATCTTTATCAGAGGATTTGATTAACCGATTTCTTTTTATTTTTATCATGGTTGAAAGATCATATTTGATTTTTATTGCGTTTGAAGGTGAGTGTAGATCATCTTCATCATCCATGTCAGGAGCAGACACATTCAATGCTGCTTGAACAATGTTGTCAAAATAATTTGGATGTAAAAAGAAGTCCATCGACTCAAATTTCTTACTACTATTGTCTTCTTCATCGGCATCATCCTTCATTTTACTAACATCCTCTGCTTCTTCTTCATTATTATTATTCACTTTACTACCATTGTCTTCTTCTTCATCTTTATTCTTCATTTTATTAAGTTCTATCAACAGCTTTGAAACCAATCTCATTCGCTGTGAGGAATACTCAGCCCTTTTCAAAACGTTGTCTATACTTCTGTTGTACCATGACTGACCAAATAATGTTATTATATCATCGTTTCTTGCCACTTTTCCTACATTGTCATTGTTCATTTTTCCAAAAACCTCCTTCCTAAATTTTTCTGAACCAGATGTAGTTGCTAGGCGACCACTCAGAATGTCTGATTGTATTACTAAATCTTTTTTGCTTTCTTTTTCTTCAGGCTTCTTTTTACAACCGTTCTGATGTCTAGGAAGCATTGACATCAAAATCCATTCTTTACAGTGAGGGCATGGTCCATAATCATCACAACAAAAGACCTTTGTTGGTCTTCTACTCAGCAATAGTTCTCCATCTTTTTTACCAATTACTCGAGTATTATGTTTGTCATCTCCTTTTTCCCTAATGCCATCAATTTCTTCAAGTTTATGTTTTGCCCTCAGGTGGGGTCCAATATGCTGCACAAGCTGCTCACAAAAGTAACAAGCATGGTAGGAGTTGTAAACTCTAGTACCTTTCTTTTTCTGCTTCGTTACATTTTCATTTGATTTTAATACCCTTCTTATATATACATTTGGATGTTGCTTACATCGTAAAATCTGGTCTGCTTCTAAGTCATCAGTTAGAATTGGATCTTTGCTAACTGAATCTTCTAATGCATCTTCTTTAACAGTATCCACTGGGGTGGCAAGATACAAAGCGGGATACATTTCTGAATCTCCACTATCAGACAGCGGCTCATCAATCTCTTTGACAGAATTACTTTGAAATAGCTTTAAACATCCTTCATCAATTGCTATCAAATTGGTTTTTTCAAAGTCAATGCTAGGAAAAATTGATGCTATTTTGTTAATATCCAATTGAAAAATACCATCCATTTCATTAGCAGACAATTCATTGTTGGTAATGTTAGAAATTTCACCATCAGACAATTCACTGTTGGACAATTTTTTGTTGGTTATGTTAGAAATTTCACCAGGAAAAAATTCACTGTTGGTAATGTCAGCAATTTCACCAGGAGAAAATTCAATGTTGGTAATATTAGCAATTACACTAGGAGACAATTCATTGTTGAATCTGTTAGAAATTTCACTAGGAGACAATTTATTGTTGGTTCTGTTAGCAATTTCACCAGGAGAAAATTCAATGTTGGTAATGTTAGCAATTTCACCAGCAGACAATTCATTGTTGGTATTGTTAGCAATTTCACAAGCAGACAATTCATTGTTGGACAATTTCTTGTTGGTTCTGTTAGAAATTTCACCAGGAGACAATTTGTTGCTGGTTCTGTTTGATATTTCACTAGGAGACAATTTATTGCTGGTTCTGTTAGAAATTTCACTAGGAGACAATTCATTGTTGGTTCTGTTAGAAATTTCACTAGGAGACAATTCACTGTTGGTTCTGTTAGAAATTTCACTAAGAGACAATTCATTGTTGGTTCTGTTAGAAATTTCACTAGGAGACAATTCACTGTTGGTTCTGTTAGAAATTTCACTAGGAGACAATTCACTGTTGGTTCTGTTAGATATTTCACTAGGAGACAATTCATTGTTGGTTCTGTTAGAAATTTCACTATGAGACAATTCATTGCTGGTTCTGTTAGAAATTTCACTAGGAGACAATTCACTGTTGGTTCTGTTAGAAATTTCAGTAGGAGACAATTCATTGTTGGTTCTGTTAGAAATTTCACTAGGAGACAATTCATTGCTGGTTCTGTTAGAAATTTCACTAGGAGACAATTCACTGTTGGTTCTGCTAGCAATTTCACTAGGAGACAATTCACTGTTGGTTCTGTTAGAAATTTCACTAGGAGACAATACATTGTTGGTTCTGTTAGAAATTTCACTAGGAGACAATTCATTGCTGGTTCTGTTAGAAATTTTACTAGGAGGTAATTTACTGTTGGTTCTGTTAGAAATTTTACCAGCAAACAATTCACTGTTGGTAATATTAGAAATTTCACTAGGAGACAATTTATTGCTGGTTCTGTTAGAAATTTCACTAGGAGACAATTCACTGTCGGTTCTGTTAGAAATTTTACCAGCATACAATTCGCTGTTCTTAATATTAGAAATTTCACTAGGAGACAATTTATTGTTGGTTCTGTAAGAAATTTCACTAGGAGACAATTCACTGTTGTTTCTGTTAGCAATTTCACTAGGAGACAGTTCACTGTTGGTTCTGTTAGCAATTTCACTAGGAGACGATTCATTGTTGGTTCTGTTAGAAATTTCACTAGGAGACAATTCATTGCTGGTTCTGTTAGAAATTTCACTAGGAGACAATTCACTGTTGGTTCTGTTAGCAATTTCACCAGGAAAAAATTCACTGTTGGTTCTGTATGAAATTTCACTAGGAGACAATTCATTGTTGGTTCTGTTAGAAATTTCACTAGGAGATGTTATGTTAGAAATTTCACTAGGAGAAAATTTAATGTTGGTAATGTTAGCAATTTCACCAGCAGACAATTCATTGTTGGTATTGTTAGCAATTTCACAAGCAGACAATTCATTGTTGGACAATTTCTTGTTGGTTCTGTTAGAAATTTCACCAGGAGACAATTTGTTGCTGGTTCTGTTAGAAATTTTACCAGGAGACAATTTATTGCTGGTTCTGTTAGAAATTTCACTAGGAGACAATTCATTGTTGGTTCTGTTAGCAGTTTCACTAGGAGACAATTCATTGTTGGTTCTGTTAGCAATTTCACTAGGAGATGTTATGTTAGAAATTTCACTAGGAGACAATTCATTGTTGGTTCTGTTAGAAATTCACTAGGAGACAATTTGTTGCTGGTTCTGTTAGCAATTTCACTGGGAGACAGTTCACTGTTAGTTTTGTTAGAAATTTCTCTAGGAGACAGTTCATTGTTGGTTCTGTTAGAAATTTCACTAGGAGACAATTCATTGTTGGTTCTGTTAGAAATTTCACTAGGAGACAATTCACTGTTGGTTCTGTTAGAAATTTCACTAGGAGACAACTCACTGTTGTTTCTGTTAGCAATTTCACTATGAGACAATTCACTGTTGGTTCTGTTAGAAATTTCACTAGGAGACAATTCATTGCTGGTTCTGTTAGCAATTTCACCAGCAGACAATTTATTGGCAAGGTCTGTTGCAGATAAGAAGTCATCTATCGGTATATCTTTCTGTATTTTATTTTTCTTGGCAATACTCTTCAAAATAAAAAGTAAGGGTTAAATTAATATAAGTATGTCATCACCATTATAAGCTAGCTAAGACTTAATTTGAAGAAAGGGAATGAGTTAGCCGGGGGCAAAATAGTAGGTCCAATAGGAAATTGTTGCTTCGGTTTTCAAATTGATATATATATTTCGAGTAAATAGCTCATTTCTGTTCAATGTTTTATATAAATCTGGCCATTGGTTTGTTTTGTCTGAATTGTTTTACACTAGTCATTTGGGGGCCATTTATACCTTACTTTGTTGTGTGAGTCAAGATGCCACATTGAAGACTGTACTGTGACCTATAATTGCTTATAGCTACTAATTTATGTCTTGAATGGAGAGTTGTCTCATTGGCAATCATACCACATCTTCTTATGTTTATATTGTACTTTTAAATCCAGAATTGTACGTTAAAAATTCATAATCATAATGGTTTTGTCGAACCTAGTGTCTCGCCTACTTTCGCTGTTATCTATGTTTTAGTGTAATAGCAAAATGCACATAAATTGCATATATATCTGATAAATTTTTAAATCTTTTAAAAACTTTCAGCTTATTGACATTATGTCTGGTAAAATTCAGGATGGTTTACGAAAGTTATTAATGTTTTAAAACCTTTGTGACTTGGATGGAGAGTTGTCTCATTAGCACTCATACCACATCTTATTTATATAAAAAAAGTCATTGAATAAAAAAATATTGTCTATCTCCCTGTAATCAAAATTTAAGTGTCCAAACATAAAATGATGCTATTATGAACATTTACCTGCTTGCTTTGGCAATTGTTTCTGCTCTTGTTTTCTTTTCTTTCCTTGACATTGGACTATAACATTTTGTTATGTTACAACTGATTCAACACAGCATGCAAATTCTAGGTCAAGGACATTGGTCTTATGACAGACAGAAAGTTCGTAACATAACACATCTATATACAAAGTATGAATCATCCAGGTATTCTACCTTCTGAAATACTAAGCTTTTAACCCTTTCCTCCATAATGACGCCTTTTGACGCCACCCCCTTTACTCCATAATGACGCCTTTTGACGCCTCTGTGTAGTACCTCAGTTGAAACACTTTGACTACGAAATGTCTGTATCAGACTTAATAAAATTTGTATCCAATATAAAAAGGATATTCATAAGAATATCTGACTTGAATTTCATTGATGAAATATTTGTTTTCGCAATGCATTAATACTTTAAACGTGCTGATTTTTTTTTATAAATAGCCGTCGCCATTTTTTCGAAATTCTTGTTGACAACCAAGTTTCAGAACACTGACATTGTCACGTTAACTACATTTATTGTTGGTTATTAATACCAACTGGTTATAAAATACCTTATAATCAATGTTTACGATACAGTTTGCGTAAACAATTATTTTCCGTAAGAAAAACTTTATTTTGAAACTCCGAGTGTTCACTGCCGCTTTTCTCACTTTGGAGTCGTACAATATTGCAACAAAAGCATTTTTTTTTAAACTAACGTTGAAATATCAGAAATTTAATGAACAAAGCGGAGATATGCAGTCCAGTCCATACAATTCTTTTCTGACCCATTGAGTGAACAAATATAGCAACTAGCAAAATGTAAACATGTGTTTGGGGAATCCCATTATACAACTTCCGGCGAGAAATTAAGTGGGCGGGAACATACAAATTTTAATGACCACAAAAAATCATTCAACGTACAATCTTTCAATGTTTTTGCTTATAGAAAGTGACATTTAAGTTTCAATCATAATTATTCTAAGTTCTTCAATTAAATTAACGAGAATAGCGAATTATGCAACAATATTCAGCATCTGTAAGTTGTGATTATAAGCCCCGCCCACCAATAGAATTTGCAAGTGATGTTTACACAAACAAAAGATGATGAATATTTTTTCCGCGATGTTTATTTCAACAATTATAATAGCATATGGTTCCGTGAACAACTTTGTTTGAGTAGTAACAATTTGACTAACAAATTACAGAGCCTTTACTTTGCGGTTCACTTCCCATTTACAAAATATGTCAGACTAAAAGAACAGACATACGTGCATTTTTCTCCTCACGATTTTTTCGCCGTATTTCGGGTTTCAGAGAATCAAAATGCGAGATAGAAGTAAAAATGTAGTTACTCATTTGATTAAAAGCTACCTTAAATTTAAGCAACCAACTGATCAGCACATCTTATTATTAATGTTTAGTAGAAGAACAAGAGGGATCATAATATTAGTATCCTAAACTTTGATGAAAGAACATGTCACGTTCATATATTGTATGTTGCAAATTTTTTTCAAGTTGATTTTTGAGGAACTTGTTTTCTTCATCCACTGGCTGTTACTGACTAATATTTTGTTAGTCTGGGAGAAAAAAAATACCTATTTATAGTTATAATTAATTGGCTTTAAACTAGCTTTCAGTAACTGTGTACTCTTAGATCAATACTCACTCAATCACTCACTCTCATGTTTTGTCTTTTTTATTTTTTTTTATATGTACTTCTTGCCAATCTAATGAGTCAAGTCAGCCATTAAAGAGCATTAATTTCCTGTTTGGATGGATGCTTAGCACTCCTATCTACATCGATTCAAGCCATTCAAAGCAGACTTTTACATTTTATTCCTCTTTTTGTCTATTTGATTCACTGCCCAAGTTTTGTGTTGCTCAGTCTTAAGTTTTCTATATTGTGTTTTGTATACTGTTGTTTGTCTTTTGTCTTTTTTGTTGTTTACCATTGCGTTGTCAGTTATTTCGACTTATGCGTTTGAATGTCCCTTTTGCCTCTCTTTGGGGAGTAATGTGCGCTCATAATCATAATTAACACAACCACATTATGTATGTTTCTGTCTAAAGTCAGAAGCCTATTATTCCGTGGTTGTTATTGGTTGCTGTCTATCATCTTTTTGTTTACCCTTTCAGCATAAATCAGGCCGTTGGTTTTCTAGTGTGGATTGCTTCACATTTTGTCATAACATGCAGAACAAGATGACCTTTTAATATTTACTGTTGGGGAGGGGGATCATATTTATTTATACATGAAGGAACAAAATAATTCTTTTGGACTTAAAATTGTAGGCAAACAATTTTTTTCATCAACAAACATGCAGGAACATTTAATTATTTTGGTAACTCAATGGATTTTTCCCTCTAATTTTCATTGGAAGCAACTTTTATTTTCACTTCATTGTCTTACATCCACATCATTTGGACTGTTGAAAAGTTGTCACATTGGCAATCTTACCACATTTCCTTATTTCATTATTGTATGCAAAACAAGTCTACAGAAAGATCTTTAGAAGACTAGCATTAAGAAGAGGTAAACACATAAGAATTTAAAAGGACCTCCTTCTGAATATGCATGAAATATTTGCCACTGGACGTGAAACAAACAACGAATCAATGTTATGGCTATCTATTGTAGATTTTGAAAGATATGCATATATGTATGATTCATGTTTTACAAATGAATGGAACCTTTCCTTCATCTTTTTCTTTCAAATCTTCTGTGTATCTAGAAGAAGGAATGAGGCAAAGAAAATACCTAACCCTGGGGAAGGGGTTAGCTGAATTTTTTCAAGTTAATGTATTGTTATTTCTGGAGGGGAAGGGGTTTGCCTCTATAGGAAAAAACCTAAATTGAAATAATTTTTTTATTTTTTATAAATTCAAATTGTGATGAAACGCACAGCAGGATATCAACATAGGAAAAAGTTTAATACCCTTCTAGATTTCAGGATTGATGTTACATTTTCGAGGGGACTTTACAAAGAGAAACAGGCATATGCATAATCAGCAAGTTAACAATAACAGTGTCAGTGTTCCATTGAACACAACTAAAACCAGATGCAAAATGGTGTACAAAAATGTAATAAAAAGAATACAATACCACATGCTATTATTTTCATATTGCCTTTTCAAACTGTGATATTTATCACTACTAGTATACAAAAAGGTCTTTGTTAAACAACTTCACAAACATCATAGATTTTCTTTTAGAAACAAGATATCTGATAACTAATAATGCATTTTCTAATTTGTTGGCCTAAGCACCTACTTTTTAGTCTGATTCTTGGGCCTTATTTGGATGCTAGGAGCACACATATGTTAAATCTTTTTCAAGAGCAATGTTGTGATAAAAAGATTCCATTTGTTATCATCCAAAATATCTAACTGTCAACTGTTCATTTTTTACTTATTATACAGGATTTCAGTTGGTTGCTATGAACAGAAACTGTTGCTAGGGAAAAATAATGTACAATATTATTTTCAATAATATATTCCAATATATGAGTCATCTTGATTAACCTGTAAAAACCTTATTTTAAAATATTTTCACCATTTTTTTTTAGATTCAAAATTGAATCACAATTTTCTTTGGTTGCTAAAGAAATACTTCTGTTGCTATGAGGAAAAAAATAGACAATTTTTATAGAAAATAAAGTTTCCATTCAGATTATTTATGTACATTCAATTCTCTCATTGTTTTCTTAGAAACAAATTGATATTACAAGATAAAACCCAATATTTAACCATTTTAATTATATTTGGATAAATCTGTTACCATGGCAACAATATTAAAAAAAATTTTTTTAGTAAATTTTGAAAATCTGACTTAAATGTATAACTGACAAAAAAATTTCGTAAGGGTTCCACAGAACCCAGTGTCTCGCCTACTTTTTCTGTTATTCACAGGCTCTACAAAAACGAGGAAGTAAATCAATAAAAATATTCCACTTGATACTATCTTTTGATTGTAAGAAGCTTCAGTCCAAGTTTGGTAAAAATCCAGGATAGTTTATGAATCTAATAAATGTTTAAAAACTTTAACTGCAGACTGAATGTAATTTTATCTGGAAGAAAACAAAATTTCCTTCTAGATACTAGCATTTGATCATAAAGAAGCTTCTGTCCAAGTTTGATACAAATCCAAAATAGTATAAGAAAGTTATTAAAATTTTAAAAACTTTAACCACAGAGTGAATGTGTTGTTTCCTGGCAGAAAATCTAAGTCCATTTAAAAGTAAAATATGGAACAAATAGATTTATTTTTTTACAAAATTTACTTCTGAATAATATCTTATGATCATAAACAAGCTTCTGTCCAAGTTTGGTACAAATCCAGGATAGTTTAAGAAAGTTATTAAAATTTTAAAAACTTTAACCACAGAGTGAATGTAATATTTCCCGGCAGAAAAACTAAGTCCATTTATAAGTAAAATACGGAAAAAAATGGAATTTTATTTTTACAATATTTACTTCTGGATACTATCTTATGATCATAAACAAGCTTCTGTCCAAGTTTGGTAGAAATCCAGGATAGTTTAAGAAAGTTATTAAAATTTCAAAAACTTTAACCACAGAGTGAATATTTGTGGACGCCGCCGACGACAACGACGACGACGACGACGCCGACGGAATGTAGGATCGCTATGTCTCGCTTTTTCGACTAAAGTCGAAGGCTCGACAAAAATCAAATGTCTAACTGGTCTATTAGAGGTACAGTTAATATTTCATTAAAGTAAGCATATTTTCAGCATTTTAATGAAAAATCCTATGCAAATCAAGTATGTAAAAAAAAAATTTCCATGGAGGAAAGGGTTAAGTCAAGAGCTAACGCCGATGCTGCAGGATCACTATCCAGAGGCGGATTTAGGGGGGCCCTGGGTGGCCCGGGCCCCCCCTTTTGGGAGAAAATTTTGGTTGCTTTAATAGGAAATCACTGAAGCATGACGGGAGCGGGCCCCCTCTTCTTCAGTCAGTGGACCCCCCCTTTTCCGAAATCCTAGATCCGCCACTGCTATCCCTAAGTCTCGATTTCTACGACTAAAGTCACAGGCAGGACAAAAACTAAGTGCATTTATAAGATATATATATGGAAAAACAGGGAAAAAAAATTTTCTTCTGAATACTTTCTTTTGATCATAAACAAGCTTCTGTTCAAGTTTGGTAGAAATCGAGGATAGTTTAAGAAAGTTATTAAAATTTTAAAAACTTTAACCACAGAGCGAATGTAATGTTAACTGGCAGAAAAACTAAGTCCATTTATAAGTAAATTACGGAAAAACTGGATTTTTTTTTTACAAATTCTACTTCTGGATACTATCTTATGATCATAACCTAGCTTCTCTCCAGGGTTGGTAAAAATCCAGGGTAGTTTAAGAAAGTTATTAAAATTTCAAAAACTTTAAACCACAGAGTGAATGTAATTGAAGACCACGCAGATGGAATGGAGGATCGCTATGTCTCGCTTTTGCGACAAAAGTCACAGGCTCGACAAAAATATACAATTGATTAATATTAAGATTTCTCTAATATCTAAACTACGTATCCATTTGCTTACACCAATGGAAGGCTCAGTTTTATCTTTACTAATTGATTTATATAATATGTTATTTGTCACTTTTGAAGCCTCAATGTAATTATTTTTCAAAATAAGCTTGTGTTTAGGAATATTTACAACACGTCTTATTGAATTTTCAGACTTTAATACTTTCAGCCATTCTTTAGGAATATATTTTTCAAAATATTATATTCTGCTATCCTTTTTTTTTTACATTAATAAAATTGAATAAAATCTTCAGATAAAAAGCCCTCTTCATCTATAATATCATTTACATAAATGAGATTATTTTTAATTCAATTTTCAAATATAATTGGTATTTCTTTTAAAGTAATAAAGTTTGTTGCCCCAAATAACTTGTTTTTTTATAACTGTAAATGTTACTGTTTTTTTTTTGTCTGACCACCTCCTGCAATAAGCCAGCATTTAAATACTTCTTTGTAAAATTCAGGAATTGATTTTATGTAATCTAATTACAGACGTTCGGACTGACAAGGGTAAAACTTAATGCACCCTTTGCCTAATGTGGGAGCATAAAAAATACAAAATACAAATTCTAATATGACGTCCTTCTTTCGCTTTGTAAACAACACTGTGATAAAATTCTTGATATATCTATATTTAGCGCAGACTGAATGACATTCATATTTATGGCTGTTACATTTTACTCCCATACAAAATCCACATTTATCGTGACGTATTTTGTCAAGTTTTTTATCCAAAGAGCTCAAGATTTATAGTATATACCTTTTAATATAAATATCCTTTAAAAGTTTCAATTTCAATGACATACAAATTTACTTTGACCGATGTGTTATGAAATTTATCAGAAACAATTGGGGTCACATCCTTTCTGAGAAGTTTTAAATTTCATCGTGATTGTTCTATTTCCGTTGTTTTCAAACATAAATTCCAGACGTCATTGTTACGAAAAAAATGGTTAAATGACCGATTTTCTTCCGAAGTACTTTACATTTGCCAGATTTCTTATACAAATGGCACTGGTTAAGTATTTGGACTGGAAATCAGAAATCTCAGCGACAGTAGGGACAAAAATAGGACCAAGACAGAATCAGTTGCCATGCAATGGTAAGTTTCTAAGAACATTGTATTTAAACTTCAACTAATGATACAAATAGTTTGTAGACTTGCTGTTTCTGTTAAATACCTGATATAAATTCTTGGTCTGCTAAAATTGTGCCTCTTTGCTACAGAAAACGCAAGGATAATTCTTTTATTTTATGGTGGTGAAATTTAACAGCCACTTTTTCTTAGCTTCAGTTTTCAAAATTACGATATTTGTCCTATTAGAATTTAAATAATTCATGAAAGCCATTGATTTGTTGGAGATTCACACATGGCCTGGGCCGTGATATTCGAATTTTATCCTGAGCGTTCCATGAATTATTTCTTAAATATTTCTATTTTGTGAAAATTTGGCATTGATTAACTATTGTCCCACAATAAATTTGGGAGGCTTGACAACACTAGGTTTGGTCTTGAAGGTCAGATTACCCTTGATACTTTATGATGATCGTGATATATGCCATGACACATCAAACACTTTCACAATTGTCACATTTAAGAATTATCTCCGTTTGCCTTGTTTTAAATATAAATGTTGCAATACTTTTTCCAGGTATATATTTACCCCTCCATGAATCATTTCTTAACTTTTGAAAAACTCACCATTTCTTTTCCTTAAAGTCACAGACAGGTGACTTGTTTCTTTTCATTTTTTCTACAAAATAAATATGACTTTTTAAGTTTTAAGTGGGAGAAGGATGATGTCCAAGGTCCTCTTGGGTCTTGATTTATTCCTTTTGAATTCATTATTGAATCCAAAAGGGCAAAAAATTTGCTACAGTTGATTATGACTTGACAACAGAGATTTAGGAAATAACTGTAATATTTTTTAAGTTTGACTTGCATAACAGGTTGATTTAATATTAATAAAACAAATCATTATATTCCAGTATATTTACATCATTTTACAATGAAAATTAAAATTTTAGGATTTTGTTACTTTCTATACACATTTTCACTATTTGTCGGCCATTACTGATGTTTTGCCTGAAAAATTAAAATCATAAACTACCTGGTAATAAGCTTACAGTTCACTCAATGTAGTATTTTAATTTGTATATATATATCCATTATTTTCATCAGGCTTATTCAGTCATTGAGGCATTAAGTAAGTAAAAAACAAACCACATGTTCTTAACCCTTATGTGGCCAATCCCGCCTGTAGTTGTGATGGCAACATCCATTCAATTAGCCCCCAAGGGTGACTGGGGAATAGAAGTATGGTCACCATTGGTCTTCCTCCGACCGGCAGTAAAACCCGTGCTAAAGTGGGGCGTCCGTTTGGCTGTGCGGGATGTACAAATTTGCAGCCACGTCCGGTCAGAATGGGGACGTTAAATCCGATGCCTCGTTTAAAGAGAGTGCCACGCTCTTTGCACGTTAAGAACCCTTGCAACAACTCTTTGAGGGGTCCGTAGGTGACCTGTTGCAAGGCTAAATTTCTGTCCCTATCCAATATACCCTCATTTCCCGTGGTAGTCTAAATTTCTCCGACCTTAATCCCTTAATCTATTACACAACCTACCTATTGTATTTATTGTGAACTTGTTCTCGTCCTGAATATGCATGAAATATTTGCCACTGGACGTTAAGCAACCAACAATCAATCAATCAATCCATTCAATTATGGGCTATATGACCCTCAATACTTTTTCAGAACTGCCCTTGCTGAACTGTGTTGATGATGTTCAATCTTGCAATTCATAGTTCATAAACTCTTTCCACATGTGTTGTAATAAAAATATGACAACCTCAATGTCCTTCTTTGAGTCAAAAATCAGAGAGCTGTAAAAAGTAGCCAAATTCAGGTGGGGGGTGGGAGTCTTTTGATGGTATAGGCAAAAGGTTTTAACTATTATCCTAAATGCATGCATAGGTAGTTAAGGATAACAAGGAGGTATTATATGACCCCAACAAATCTAGTCTGTAAAAATTAGGTCATTGTTTTGTCGGAAATGTGCAAAAACAGACATTTTGGCAGACCTGGTTTGCCATTAATAATCCCCAAGCAAGACAATCACGTCAAATTTACTTCCAATCAGCATGGATGGGTAGCTATAATTACAAGGTAAAAGTTGAATGGACAAAAAAATTTCACCTCTCAAGGTCGTATCAAAATTTAAAAATAGGCTGAAAATGACATTTTTCAGCTGGGATGGGTTCCATCCAACCAGAAAAATGATTTTCCAGAAATCTCTTGGGGTCGAATGAAAAAATTTTATAGAGATTTATTCACTTATACTCAAGTTATTGTCTATAAACCAAATGTCTACAGATGACGTGTACGACAATGCAATAGCATTTTTTTTTGTGGTGATATAAGAACAGATGTTTCAACTTGTTACCTGTGTATAATTTCTTGACTGCATCACAATCTATTAGGAAGTTTTTCAATGTTTCATCCAGCCTTTTCCTTTTCAGAACATCTGAAAAAATAAGTAAAATATCTACTGGAAAACCTTCATAAAAATCTTTCAGCAACAATTATCATATTTTGATATTTTCTAGAGTCTAAGCAAATGTGTAAGGTCCAAGTCAAACAAGACACAATTATGTTTAACAATAATATTGTGACTCAACATATTGTACTATTAAAGTGACGTCTTTTGACTTGGAGATTAATCTATTGGACAAAAGGAAAATATCCCAATGAACCATGAATACAGGGCATATCCTTAAAATCACAATGGAAATTGAATGCACATAACCTAATGTATCTGCATACAAAATACCATTGACCTACCAATAGTAGTTAATTTTAAACTTATATGAAAATAAAATGCTCCGCAGGGCGCAGCTTGATACGACCGCAGAGGTCGAACCCTGAACAGTTGGGGCAAGTATGGACACAACATTCAAGCTTGATACAGCTCTGAATTTGGATTGTGATTAAATATTTGACACAGCATAGGTTTCCGACACAGAATGAATGTGGTCTAAGAACTTAAAAATTTTAAATTGGACATTCACCTATTATGGTCCAATATCCAAAATCTAAATACATGGTTAGATTCAGCATATCAAAGAACCCCAAGAATTCAATTTTTGATGAAATCAAACAAAGTTTAATTTTGGACCCTTTTGACCTCAATGTGGACAAAGTTGATAACGGGGCCCAAAAATCTAAATACATGGTTAGATTCAGCATATCAAAGAACCCCATATATTCAATTTTTGTTGAAATCAAACAAAGTTTAATTTTGGACCCCGATTTGGACCAACTTGAAAACTGGGCCCATAATCAAAAATCTAAATACATGTTTAGATTAAGCATATCAAAGAACACTAAAAATTCAATTTTTGTTGAAATCAAACTAAGTTTAATTTTGGACCCTTTGGACCTTAATGTAGACCAATTTGAAAACGGAACCAAAAATTAAGAATCTAAATACACGGTTAGATTCGGCATATCAAAGAACCCCAATAATTCAATTTTTGATGAAATCAAACAAAGTTAAATTTTGGACCCTTTGGACCTCAATGTGGACCAATTTAAAAACGGGGCCCAAAATCCAAAAACTTAATACACGGTTATATTCAGCATATTAAAGAACCCCAAGAATTCAAGAATAAAACCCCATTGAAATTGATCAAGAAATAAGCAATTTATAAGAAGTATCTTCTTTTGCACAATACTGTGCAATTGAATATTTCTTGCTATTGCGCAATACTGTACAATTGACAATTTCTTGCTATTGCGCAATATTGTGCTATTGGATATTTCTTGCTATTGCGCAATACTGTGCAATTGAAGATTTCTTGCTATTGCGCAATACTGTGCAATTGAAGATTTCTTGCTATTGCGCAATACTGTGCAATTGAAGATTTCTTGCTATTGCGCAATACTGTGCAATTGAAGATTTCTTGCTATTGTGCAATACTGTGCAATTGAAAATTTCTTGCTATTGCACAATACTTATTATATAAAAATTTACACATCCTGTTTGGTGTGTATCTCCCACCATATCATTATTATTTGCTTTTAAATATAAATCAGAAATAACCAACTTAAAATGGAAAATTTTAAAAGAAAAAAAAAAGGAAAAAAAGAAAAAAAAAGAAAAAAAAAATCCCCCCCCCCAATTTTTTGAACCCCCTTATGATTCATCACCCCCAAACTCAATCCCAGCCTTCCCTTTGTGGTATGGTACCTTGCAGTACAATTCCAGAGAGATCCATACACTTGAACACAAGTTATTGTCTTGAAACTAGAAAAATGCTTATTTTTGGCCCCTTTTTGGCCCCAATTCCTAAACGTTTCAGGCAATTACCCCCGAACTCAATTCCAGCTTTCCCTTTGTGATATGAAACCATGTAGTACAATTTCAGAAATATCCAAACACTTACACACAAGTTATTGTCATGAAACTAGAAAAGTGCTTGTTTTTTGCCCCTTTTTTGGCCCCTAATTCCTAAAATTATGAGGCAATTACCCCCAAAATCAATTACAGCCTTCCCTTTGTGATATGGAACCTTGTGGTACAATGTCAGAGAGATCCATACACTTACACACAAGTTATTGTCTGAAAGTTACAAAAATGCTTATTTTTGGCCCCTTTTTGGCCCCTAATTCCTTAACTGTTGGTACCATAACCCCCAAAATCAATCCCAACCTTTCTTTCGTGGTATTGAACCTTATGGTAAAATTTCATGGAGATCCATTCACTTAAACTAAAGTTAGAGTGCGAAAACCAATGTGTCTTCGGACGACGCCGGACGACGCCAGACGACGACGACGACGACGACGCCAACGTCATACCAATATACGACCAAAACATTTTTAATTTTTGCGGTCGTATAAAAAAACCCACTTCCAACTGTGGATGCCTTCTTCAACTTTCTTAGCAGGCGAGATAAAAAAGTATTTTTCTAACAACTAAAAGCAAATATGAGCCTTAATCATTCACCATGCATACACCTGGTTGGCTGGGTCAACAAAAGTGGCACAATGGGCTTGTTATTTATGTGTTTGAGCGTTTGGTTTTGCCAGTTTTGGCATTTGGAATAAAAATGGAACAGAGACTATCACATAAACAGTTGGTCTAGGTAAGCTAAAAGAAGGATACACTTGCTAAAACGTTCATAATATTGAAAGGCAAGGAAGTTAAAAAATCAAAGTGCCGGAAATTTGCACCACTGGAAAATTGCAACTGTAGTTGTGTATAATTTTAAATTTTATCCAAGCAATGTTCTTTATGTTTGATTAATAATAGGCAGTGGCCATTTTGCCGGCTCTGATTAAAATATCTTAATTAAAGACGGCAAAATAGCATATTTCTATAACAATGGCTATTTTGCAGGCTCTAATATTATAGTGATTTTTTTTAATTTTCGGTCGGTTCTTTCTAATATAAAGACTTATGAGGGATTTTTTATATTTACTTTTGAAAGTTCTAACACAATGTGCATTTACAACAATACCACATCTTCTTGTTTATTTATATATTTGTTTTTTTTAATCATTTACTTGTTAAGTGAAAATTGATCTTTTTAAAAAGAAATAGAAATAATCAATTTGTAGCAATGGAATCATATTAAATCATTCTGTTGAAATTACTTTTAAAATCAGTAACAATATGCCTAAGAATAAAACCTCAGACTTGTTTAACTGTGTGTTAAAAAGTTTAAAGTGAAAAAAGCATTTCATGTTCATTTGATAAAACATCTTAAACAATCTAACAATTTCAATCACAAAGTTTCAAAATCAAAAATGTTTAAATAAAATTTGTTTTTGAAATAATAGTCAGTATTTGTGAACAAAATCATATTGTACTGGCAATATTGGCTTCCAATAACCTAGAGCCAGCAAAATAGCCATTGCTATAGAAATATGCTATTTTGCCGGCTTTGATTTTAAGATATTTTCAATAGAGCCAGCAAAATAGCAAATTTGCTATTTTGACGGTGCTGGCAAAATAGCCACAGCCTTAATAATAACAGTGAATGTATCCCTTTCTCCTGATATGTTAAATGATTCAAACCGGCACTAAGGACAGTCTCTAAAATTTGGATTGAGGTGAGAGTGTTTGCTCCACGTTAAAAGCCTCACTGTAATTTTGAGATGAAGATCAGCAATGAAAGCGCTGTTCCTGTGCTTTTTTATTTTTCCTGTTCATGTTCTGATTTTGTGGCATGACAATGGGTTCCCATATCTGTTCTTTTCAAAAACATATATATTGAAATTTTAATAAGAGCTCAACATGTACAAGAGATTCCCTCTTTACCAAAATATTTGATATAGCTCATTTACTGTTCCTTGACCATGTTCCTTTTCATGCGCACACCAAACAAGTGACAGAATAGTGAACTAGATGACGGTGGTCACTCAGTGGTAGGAGTAGAAGTTGACTATTAGGATAGATTTGTAGTCTACAAATTATACAAAATTTAATTCGTATTTATTTTTCATGTTTGGTTAAACTTGTTTTTGTTAGCTCACCTTAGAATTGATAACTTGGAAGACTAACTTATCATATATATATAAATGTCAAATTTTAAGAGTTCGGATACATTAACTTTTATTTTGGTGGATAATTAATTACTCATCAATTGAGGTGCTTCTTTATTGGAGGAAGTTTTGCGATAAAGTTACAGTTACAGAAAGAATGAAAACTGCCGTTTCTCTCCCCAATATCATGTATCCCTGTTTAACGCAATGCATTGATGTTTGAATCATCTACAGCGAGAGGAACATACAGGCCTCAGACCACAATTATTTTTACCATTGGCTACAATGCTTTTTTTTGTAAAAGTAAAATTGAATTAAAAAATTTGCACCGGTTCAAACATGAAATAAATTCTACTGCCTATAAACCATTATTATTCTAATAAAATATGCTTGTCCCAGCAGAATCCATCGCTGCTTTCTCTCTTGGGAGCCCTGAAAACATGCAAAGGGTAGGAGTTGAGTCTTGAATAAATGCCGAAGGCTAATTTCTACCCTACTTTCATTTTGCCCAAATCACAACTTTCACTTTCAACAATAAATTTATCCAACATGTTTTACTTATTTCAATATATATGCAACTTATAGGACCACTTGAATAGTAAACTTTTCAAAGAAAACAGTAGCAAAAAAATCAAGAAGAAATACCCCATATAATACTTGGGAACTATATTCCTAGACCACGATCAAAAAGAATTAATTGTGGTCTGAAGCCTACAGACTAACTTTGATTAATTAATTTTCCACAACTGGCACAAGGCAGATACTGATATGGTAATTGACAAACTTATCCGGTGATGGACATAACTTGAAAGTACATGTAGATTATTCTTCCGCCGCATTGGAACTATATTTTTGAGGCCGATTTCTTAGGACGATTTGCAATCTGATTGCAATCTTCCAACACAAGATGCTCATGAGAGCCTGAAATCGCTCACCTGTAATTTCAGTCATTTGACTTATTTGTAGATCTTACTTTGCTGAACAATTTTGCAATTTACACTTTCTCTCTATCTATAATATTATTAAAGATAATAACCCATGTTTGTTGATGGATCAAATCCCCGCATACAATATATAAAGTAGAAACCATAAGGAACATTCAATTAAAGTTTGGAAGTATTTGGCACAGTAGTTTCAGAGAAGAAATTTTTGAAAAAGTAATAGACTTGCACAAAAAAATGTAAAAAAAAACTTTTCAAGGGCAATAACTGACTATATTGATCATGTTGACTTAATTGTAGATCTGAGTTAGCTGAACAATTTTAAACCATTTACACTTACTGTCTATCTAGTTTATATTTAAAAAAATTATTTTTAGAGATAACCAAAAACGGTAAAATTTCCTAAAAATAAACTATTTCGGACAGCAACCCAACAATGGGTTGTCCAATTTTATAGCAAATAGATCTTGACCTATTGAACACTTTAACTCCCTGTCACTTTTGCTCTAACTGCTTTAGTTTTTGAGATATAAGCCAAAAACTGCATTTGACCCCTATGTTCGATTTTTAGCCATGGTGGCCATGTTTGTTGATGGATCAAATCTTCGAATACAATTTATAAACTAGATACCTTAAGGAACATTCAGTTAAAGTTTTGAAGTATTTGGCCCAATAGTATCAGAGGAGAAGATCTTTCAATTAGTTTAAGTCTAATTAAGTCTCATAAAATTGGACTCAAAGACACACAATTTCTAGAAAGTCTCATAAAGTTGGACAAAAAGACACACAATTTCAAGAATGTCTCATAAAGTTGGACTCAAAGACACACAATTTCTAGAAAGCAGGGCTCACACTAGCAGGCGACTGGGGGGAAGTAGTCGCCTTTCCTTCTGTCACTTCGCTTTGCCCGACCGTCAAAAGCTATATCTAGTCACCCTGGTGTTCATGATAGTCGCTTTCAGTCACTTTCGTCATCGGCAATTTTCCATTTTTACCAAGTTGATAAAACAGCAATTTTTCATTTACAAAAACAGAAATTCAAAGACATAAACGATTTATATCTTTAGAAAAGAGGTGAAAGCATTGACTTAACAGATTGGTCGTGTGTTATTTCAAACAAACAACTTTTTATGAAGTATTTTCTTTCGCTTCCGGTACTTGTTACTCGAGAGCGTACATAAAAACATTCCAATTTTCGGCAAAATAAGTTTGTTACTTCATTAGAACGTGATGAAAATTGCCTTTAGTTAATGTTTCATCCATTTATTGCATTAAAAGCGTCATATTCCTTTCCAAATCGCTTTTCAAACATTGTTTTTTTTCGTAAATTTTTCTTCGTCCGCCATTGAAATATTTTGTACGAACCACGGATCAGAGGCGGTATTCATCTGAAGCAGATCAGCTATGACCGAAATCTGTATTCTTACGACAATAACTACAGACGCACGAATGGCACAACTGACAGAAAAATAATGATCCCAAAAGGGAAAATTACGCATTCCACACCATTATCAGACTTTTGGTTAGATCTCCTTTGCTAAATGTATTTATTTCCATATAAATGCATTGTTTCAATTTATTGATTAAAGTTGCTTAACTTTGTTAAATTTATATATCATTTTAATGAGGAACAATGAATTTCATAAACATGATAAACAAAATAGTTTTTTAATTGAATTTTAATTGAAATATGATAATTTCTTTTCCTTTTTGAAATAAAAAAAAAAGTTCTTTTTAGTGCTTGATATTAAGTTGGTAGTTTCTGACAAGAGAAAAAAAATAATTGTGTAACTATAAATGATTATTTAAGACATAGACTGAAACTGAGACTACTATAACACATCTGTTTTAGTAGTTGTTACTTTAATTGTATTCTCAGGTATGAATTGAACAATATAGAAAATAATTTAATAAATAGGATACATATGGCCCTTTATATTATTGTAAAAACCAAACATTGTAGCACTGCAAGCGAACGAGCACTTCTCTTTTAAGTCTCACCACTTCTCCCTATCAGCTTCAATAAGAGAAGTCACTTCTCCCTATGATTCTGAAGTAGTGTGAGCCCTGGAAAGTCTCATAAAGTTGGACTCAAAGACACACAATTTCTAGAAAGTCTCATAAAGATGGACTCAAAGACACACAATTTCTAGAAAGTCTCATAAAATTGGACAAAAAGACACACAATTCTAGAAAGTCTCATAAAGTTGGACAAAAAGACACACAATTTCTAGAAAGTCCCATAACAATGGACACAAAGACACGCAATCTATGTGAATAGATGAAAAATCCAATAAAAATATATATGAACATGCACACTCAACTTATAAAATTATGAAAGATGGTTTCTTTTCCAGTCAAAGACTTAATTGTAAACAGAGGCATTTCAGTTGTATCCTAGTAACAAAACACAAAAAATCACCAGTATCAAGGATTTTTCAATAAAAACATGATTGTACTGTACCACTTTGCATGGCATTACAATTTCTAAATAGTACTGTTATGTTCTGGATTTTCTTACCTTTATATAAAAACTCTGAACAAAATGTGATTTAAAGTACCAAGGTGTATCCAAATTCTAAAATTGGAACAGACCGGCAATAATCCAAAGTAATGTAATATTCCTCCAAATTGAAAAATAAAAACATATGAAGTGTATCTGTGAAGCTGTGATAGTAACACATCCTTTGTGAAACACAGAATTCTGTTATTTTATAAAAATCTGAATCAAAAATCAAAACTAAAAAGGCAGCAGGGATATCCATTTTAAAATATCAATATATAAAAGACCCACTATGTAAAGTGAACCACCATGAAAAATTCCTAAAAAGGCTCACAAAGAAAAGGATGTGTTTCATTCACTTCAGAATAAATAATAATTATAATAATAATAAAATAAAAGAAAACTTACCACTCATAGATCAGTGCCATGCTCCTTATGACATCATCCTTCAACATTTAGCCACACAATGTCAAATTCACAAACTCAAAATGTCCTTTGTAACTTTCAAGTCTTTTCATTGGATGATGAAAATCTTTTTTTTCCTTTAATAACAAGTCATTTCATTGGATGATGAAAATTATTTTTTCCTTGAATGGTCTTGTCCATCCAATGGAAATGCCCATGTCCAACATGATGGACTAGTACTTTCTGCAACTTTTGCATAAACACATAATACATCATTCTATATTCAAATTTAGTGTTTTCTCAACTTTTTTGTGGGACTAGTCCCACAATTAAAAAAAGTCCCACAAAGTCATTTTGTACCAACATTTAGCCACACAATGTCAAATTCACAAAGACTCTGGGACTAGCTCTTGCAACAAAAGACGACTCTGGTTAGCGCGATGTATAATTTAATAAGTTCAGCATGGAATACAATTGTACAGAGTTGGAACTGCTCAGTGTAACACTAAATCCAATCTGCTACATCAAAATAACAACATAGTTTATATAACAAACCAAAAATTACTTGAATAGACTTGACAAATATTTCTCTAAATGAGTGAGAAAGTTCAATTAAGGGATTACAGAAAAATTAGCACACAGATAATAATTAACAATAGAACATACAGACTTATTTATGGAATTAAAGTCTTGGCTTGTCATATACGAATAATAGACCAATTGAAGTAAAATGTTGCTAATTGAAAATCAAATTAAAACATGAAATTAGATTATCTTAATCTTCTAAACTTGTCTTTAAACCTTTCACAATAAAATTAACAAAATCCCTTTTTGAAATATTGCCAATACAACAAAAACAGTGATTCTACAAAATCTTTTACAAAATGTCCTAAAAGTCTCAAAATCAACTTTAGTCTATTTTTCCACTGTGACAACATGCCTCTTCTCCCACTGAAGCACGACCCCGTGCTTCGAATAGATTCAACGAAAATACCTAAATTGTGGTAGAAAAGTTCTGGGTTGGTTCTGGTATACGGTCCTTTGATTTAGCGTGGATCGCAATTGTTCTTTTTCACTATCGGATTCTTTTAATTTAATATTCAATTCTCCAATTTGCTTGTAATACTCGTCCACTTTGAAATGTAAAATGGAGTTTTCATTAAAAAACTGTCTCTTTTCTGTAGCTATTTCTTCGTATTGTTGTTGGATGTCGAAAATAAAATCAATTTTTCTCTGTAGGTATAATTCCACATCATTTATGCGTTTTACGTGATTTTGACAGTTGTCTATATTAACGGATTGTCTTTTCTGGTTGTCTTGTAAGCTTAGAACATTTTCACGTAACTTTTCATTTTCAGTTGAAACACTTTGTAAATGAAGTAACTGTTCGCGTAAATTCTGGATTTCGGCTGTCAGACTTTCACCCTTTTTCTGTTCTGTTGAAAGTTTCTCTTTGACACACGTTAATTCACATTTGATAATACTAGAGGAGTCCAAACAACTTCGGAATGCTGAATCACGAAGATTAGCAAATGGCAAACTACGGGTTAATGATTTAGAATCCAAATATTCCTGTATCCGTCTCGAATCTCTATCCCTTTGCGATTTTGATTTGGTTTTTATCTGCGGCACATCTTTGCACTTTTTAATTTCCTGATGAGGACGAGAGACACACATTCGGGCGTAGTGTCCTACGTGATGACACTTAAAACATTGCTTACTTTCTGCATAACAAAATGTTTGTCTATGCTGATTTCCACATCTGGCGCACGCTGGAATCTGACGCATCTGGAAAAACCATGGTCTCCACTGTGGCCTGAAGTTGTATTCCATCGCTGCAACTCTGCTACATGTATATATGTACGTCTCTGCTGGGGAACTGGTAACTCGCTTCCTGCTCTGAGGTATCAGGAAAGCGTGTTGAGCTAAAGAGTCAACACGACCCGGACCTGGCACCAAAT